>NW_011888910.1:3148210-3150594 GCF_000151845.1 Pteropus vampyrus
TTCCACTCATATGAGGTACCTAGAGTAATGAAATTTGTGGACAGAAAGTAGAGTGGTGATTGCCAGGGCCTGGAAAAGAATGGTGAGTTAGTTTTTAATGGGTACAGAATTTCAGTTTGAGAAGATGAAAAATTAAGATGGATGGTGGTGATGGTTGCACAACAATGGAAATATACTTAATGCCACAGAACTGTACACTTAAAAGTGATTAAAATGGCAAATTTTATGTTGTGCATAATTTACCACAATAAAAAACATTCTTGAGTTCATTGCAAATTCCCCTTAGCTTTATTGATCTTTGATTGTCAAAAAAATTGTTTATATTTAAGTGTATACCATGATGTTTTGATATACATATACACTGTGAAATGATTACCATAATCAAGCTAATTAAATTATCCATCACCTTAAATAGTTGGGGTGTATGTGTTGTATTATTAACTGTGGTCACTATACTGTACATTAGGTCTCCAGAACTTATTTACCTTAAAAGTCAAAGTTTGTGCCCTTTGATCAGTATTCTTTCCTAACCCCAGACTCTGTTAACCACCATTCTACTCTCTGTTACTGAGTTCAGCTTTTTTTTTTTTTTTTTTTTTACTGTATATATAAGTGAAATCAAGCAGTATTTGTCTTTTGTGTCTGGCTTATTAGCATAATGTCCTTCAGGTTCATCCATGTTTTCATAAATGGCAGAATTTCCCTTTTTATAATTTATTTTAATTAGTTTTGAGTATACAGTACATTGATTAGACATCTATATAGTTCATAAAACGATCCCACCAATTGTTCCCTCCCTTCCCTGACCCTCCACTTAGCCAGTGTATTAATGGTAACTTCATTCCCTATGCCATGCTCCCCATCCCCGTGACTATCTATCAGCTACTAATCTGTACTTCTTTAACCCTTCACCCCATTCTCCCAACCTCTCAAACCCCCCTCCCCTCTGGCCATCACCAAATTGTGCACTATATTTGTGAGTCTGTTTTTGATTAGTTTGTTCTTTTTATTCCTTAGATTCTGCATATAAGTGAAATCATACAGTGTTTATCTTTTCTGTCTGACTTAAAAACCTTCTAGCAATATCTTTTTCCATCCCCTTCCTTTTCATATGTAGAGGTGTTGTTTTCTTATCCTTTCAGCCACTCTGTCTTTTGGTTGGAGCACTTAATTCTTTTCCATTTGAGGTATTTGTTGCTAGGAATATAGTTATTACCATGCTTTATTCCTGTTTTTGTTACATGGTTTTTCTTCTTAAAGAAGTCCTTCCAGCATCTCCTGTAATCTGGCTTGGTGGTGATAAATTCTTTTAACTTATTTTCATCAGGAAGCTCTTTATCTGTCTTTCAACTCTAAATGATAGCTTTACTGGATAAATTATTCTTGGTTGTAGATTCTGGGTCTTCATCCTGTCAAACAATTTTTGCCAAGCCCTTCTGTCCTGCATAGTTTCTTTTGAGAAATCAGCTGCCAGTCTTATGGGTGTTCCCTTATAAGTAATTCTTTCTTTTTCTCTTGCTGCTTCTAATATTCTTTCTTTGTATTTAAACTTTGACATTTTAATTATGATGTGTCTTGGTGTGGGCCTCTTTGGATCCCTGATTTTTGGAATTCTCCGAACTTCCTGGGGTTTTATGTCCATTTCCTTTACCAGGTTAGGGAAGTTTTCCATCATTATTTCTTCAAACAGCTGTTCAGCATCTTGACTTTCTTTAGATATGCCGATCAGATAGATATTTGGAGCTTTAATAGAGTCCCATATCCTCCTTAAATTATTTTTATAGTCTTAGCATCTTTTTTCTTGCTATTCTAATTGAGTGTCCTTGGCTTTCCTATCCTCCAGATAGAACATTTGATCTTTTTCTTCATTCACTTTGTTTATTCCTTTGTTTATTCTATCCAATATACTTCTCATCTCAGATAATGTGTTCTTCATTTCAGACTGGTTCCCTTTTATAATTTCCGTCTCCATTTTTATGTTTTTTATCTTTGCTAGAGTTCTCTACACTCCCCAAAAGTTCACTGAGCATCTTTATAACTAGTGTTTTGAACTCTGCATATGTTAGATTACTTAACTCCATTATATCTGGATCTCTGTTCTGTTCTGTCATATGGTTTCTGCTTCTTTTTCTTCTCATTTTGGCTGCCTTTCCGTGTCTGTTTCTAAGTACTAAGCAAAGCTCCGAAGTCTCCTGTTCTTATTAGTGTGGTTTTGTGAAGTAGGTGTCCAGTGGCACAGTCCTGAGAGTTCAGCTGCAGGCCAAATTTAGCCCCAGCCTGTGACCCTCCGGAGCCACCTGTTAAGATTCAGCAAGCAATTCAGAGATGCTGTGCTTATAGTTGCCTCAAAAGGCCACACCAGAAACCGAGGCCAGCTGCCTCCA
>NW_011888910.1:3150644-3151065 GCF_000151845.1 Pteropus vampyrus
GGAGCCACCTGTTAAGATTCAGCAAGCAATTCAGAGATGCTGTGCTTATAGTTGCCTCAAAAGGCCACACCAGAAACCGAGGCCAGCTGCCTCCAGTGTGAGTCTAGGCGCTGCTCAGCCAGGAGCACCTGACTTGCTGAGGATACACCTGAATGTGGCTTGGGTTGGGCCTGAGTTATGGGAGGCGGGGTTTCAGGGAATCCTGGGCTGAGTGACCTCTGTTATCCAGTTTGATTACATCACAGCTATGGCAGGCTGTGTCCCCGCACTGGGAGAGAGGAGGGCTCAACAGGGAACAATGGATACTGATGGCACTTCTGTACAGAGCACGTCTTGCCTCGGCCCTCACTCCAACAATGTCTCCTTATAAGTCCCTGGTGCCCCCTGTTCGCAGCCAAATCAGCACTGGTGCTCAGAGTGA
>NW_011888910.1:3151690-3166121 GCF_000151845.1 Pteropus vampyrus
ATTGGTGTAATGGCTATACCAATTTGTTTTTTAACTTTTTATTATGGAAAATATGAACATATACAAAAGTAGACAGAATACTTTAATGAGTTCCATATACCCATCACTTACCTTTCTAATTGTATACTCATGGCCAGTGGTATTTTATCTATATGCTGTCTCATATTTTATATTTTTAGGAAACTAGTATATATTTGATAAAGTAGATTCTCTTTTAAAACATAACTATTATAACATCCTACTTAACAACTTAAAAATAATTCCTTAATGTCATCAAATATACAGTGTTTAAATTTCAAATTATGTCACAAATATAATTTTTTTTAACTTTGTAAGTTTGAATATGAATCCAAATAAGGTTCTGGATGATATGTCTCTTAAATTTCTTTTAATCTATAGGTTCACCCATAATCTTTTTCTCTCTCTTTCATTTTTCCTTTGCTGAAGAAGTAAGTTCTTATGTCTGATATTTGCTGATTTCATCTTTGTCTTGTCACTTGCCTTGTATAAAAATTGATAGTTGGTTCTTAACCAACTGGGTTCTTAACCTAAGCCAGTGTTATATTTACCTGGGGAGCTCTAAAAAAAACATGACATACGTGAAATCAGTTAGGCAGTTCCTAAATAAGTTAAACATAAAATTACCATATGACCCAACAGTTCCACTACAAAAGAACTGAAACAAGTGTTCAAACAAAAACTTGTACACAAAAGTACATGGCAAAAATATTCACAATAACTAAAAGGTAAAAATAACCCAAATGTCCTTCAACTGAAGAGTGGATAAGCAAAATATGATATATTCATTCAATGGAATTCAGCCTTAAAATTAATGAAGTACTGATACATGCTGCAACTCAAATGAGCCTTAAAAACATTATGCTAAGTGAAAGAAGTCAGACACAAAGGCTACATGTTGTATGGTTCCATTTATTTGAAATGTCCAGATGGTAAATCCAGAACGACAGAAAGTAGATTGGAGATTGCCAGAGGCTAGAGTGGCTGCCTGATAGGCATGAGGCTTCCTTTTAGAGTGATTAGAAAATTCGGAACTAAATAGTGGTGATGGTTATACGACATTGTGAATGTCATTAGTGCTGCTGGACTGTACACTTTAAAGTGGTTTAAATGGTAAGTTTTATGTGTTTTACCACAATTATTACCAATTCCGACATGTAACCCACACCCTAGACCCAAGTAAGTCACAGTTGTTTTGGTGCAGTTCAAGTATTGGAGTATTCTGAAGTTCCCAAGGAGTCCGAGGTACAGCCAAGGTTTACAACCGCCAAGAGGCTGCATTTCAAGCCTCCTTCATGGGTGGTAGTGGTGTTTGTATTTAAATTAAATCCATGCCGTCTGTTCACTTGTTCTAGGGAGTAGCTGTGTCTTTTCAACCCCTATCAGACAGCAAACACTGTCAGAAATCAGCTGCCTAGTCATGCAAAATGTTAGCTCATTAAAAAATAAAATAAAATTTTAGAAAACCTGAAAAAAGATCATCTCACAGTAACCTGATTTTTATTTTTAATACAAGAGAAAGGGCCCTCTGTTTCTAACTCCATCTAGATGTATAAGACAGTAGCATAACCCAACAAGTAGCCCCTCGTGTGTGTGCATGCACCCTGCCAGAGCAGACTTGGGTTCTGTCCTGACCACTTCTCAAGGAAACTAGGGACAAAAGGCCAAATAACCGCTGACTCCTCAGACAGAGAGAAGTGAACTTTCTCATGTCGTCTTTCTAATCTGAGGATGGTTTGTGCCACCATCAGTCCTATAGGATCTCGACAGTGCTTGGCTTCCTACCTCAGAAAGGAAAATGCTATTTCCTTAGCAAGATTTGCTTCCCATGAGCTCAGATCAGACCACAACCACTGCTGGCCCTGCAGGTTTGGCAGAGTTGCAAATAGGTTAAAGAGGGAGTTCTAGTTCTCCTTTGTTTCAGCCAACTTCCTTTTCTGGCAAAATCTGAATAAAATCAAAAACACTGGGCAAGTGGCTTGTTGCTCCCCATAGAGCTTCACAAAGCTAAGTTCTGTATATGATCCAAGAGTTGGATGGCTTGTGATTTTCTTTGCTCAGCATTATTCAGTTAATATCCTAAACTTTCATTTCTGAAAACTACTGTGGCTGAGGTGTGCTCCTGAAGCAGAACTACACATTAAACTCGAACATCACAATTCCATCTTTCTCAGCCTTTTGCAGCCCAGCCTAAGTGACCAGAGGACCCTTCCGTTTGAATAACATGAGGTTTCCATCTAAAATATTAATTAGGAAGAAAAGAACACTTTTTTCAGAGGAAGTGTGTTGAAGTAAAAAGGTCATAGATTTTACTCTGACCCAAATTTCCCTCACCAATTATCTTTCTGGGTTCATTTCCAACCCAGAAGCTGGTGCTATTTCCTCCCTTTTATGCCCTGACCCTTGATAGGCTTGTTTAGCTACTAAAGTAATAAAGCTTGGTTGTGAATATGTGTGTGTGTGTGTGTGTGTGTGTGTGTGTGTGTGTGTATTTTGTAAGGATTATAGACTTTAGAGTCAAATGACTTGGAGTGGGATATATCAGCTCCATAATTCACCAGTTGTGAAAATATAGATGGGGTTACTAAATTTCTCTCATTCTGTTTACTCATCTATAAGATGTATGTGAGGATTAAATATTATATAAGGAATTTGTAAAAATTAAGTGAGAATCTAAGTAAAAAATCTAGGTCTGGCACACGCCTAGTAAATATTAGTTTCCTAAATAATGTATTGCTAAGTATGTAAAGTAGTGATCCTCAAACTTAATCCCAAAGAGGCAGGGAGGTTAAGGAAGAGGATGCAAAAAATGTCTTCTCTCTTCACTGTGGGGTGTCCTAAAAGATATAGAATGGGATACAGTCATGCAAACTTGCTTGGGGTTAACCAGATTAAAATTTAAGATCTGCCGATAAATCTTGATCTGTCAATTGGGAATCCATGGCTGGTTGAAGATAACGGTCTAAGTTAGAGATAACGTTATGAGGCCAACGCCTGTAATGATGGCCTCTTGGTTATGATTTATATCCTGCTTTTATTTTCCCACTCAGCATTTTTTTCAGGTCATTAAATATTTTTCTATAATTTTATTTTTAATGATTACATACTAAAAATATGC
The DNA here is from genome assembly GCF_000151845.1 of Pteropus vampyrus. Lineage (NCBI taxonomy): Eukaryota > Metazoa > Chordata > Mammalia > Chiroptera > Pteropodidae > Pteropus > Pteropus vampyrus. The sequence goes on from NW_011888910.1 coordinate 3,154,827, forward strand.
TACAAAGGAAAGCTATGGGAAACTGTATGGCAGCAAGTTTGAAAATCTAATAAAAAGTAAATTAACTTGAGAAATGGAAAACTTTTTAAGATTTTCTTTGGCCAAGTCCTTGATCAATTTTTGTGAGTGCCTATTGTTTGTAAATATTTTAGGGACAAATTTCTTAAAAATACATTCTTTGAAGTACATATATATGTATTTAGTTTGTCATTGTATTATGCAAATCCTTTATGTCATTACCTTTTGTAATGTGCTGGCTTTATTCAATGTTGAAAAAGAAATATCAAAGTTCCCTTCTATAATTTTATTTTTATCAGTTTCTCCTTTCATTTCAAGTAACTTAGGCTTTATATACTTAGCTTCTGTCTTATTTAGTGCTTCCAAGTTCACAACTGCTTTATCTTTTTTATAAATGTTGCTCATTATTCAATTTAATGCTGTTAGACCCAACTCTGCCTTGTCTAATGTTAATATAAACTGGTATTTTTTTCCCAAAATGTGCCTAGTGTATCTTAATTTATCTCTTGATTTTCAGTCTTTATCACTGAATAAGTATTTTGTTTTGTTATCTATCCCCAGTTAGTCCATTTACATTTCTTATAATGGCCAATAGAGTTGATTTTATTCCTTCAATCTCAGTCTGTTATTTATTATAGTTTGTTTTCTCTATTTCCCTTCTTTATTTTTGGTGGTTTTATCAAATAGCTATTTATTCCTTTTTTCCCTCTTTTATTAGTTTGGAAATTCTGTTCTACTTTTCTTTGCCCTTCTGTAGCCTGATGCTTATAATTAGAGGCATACATTTTTTACTGTTATTTGAAAAACGATAACTATTTTTCCCATCAAGACCTCCTATTTCATAAATTTGTTCATTGCTTACTAGTTGTTTCTTCCTGAGGCTCTCCAAGTGTTCTCATTGTGTACTATTTGTTGTCCACCTATCCCAGCTACTTTATTTTATAGGAGCCATTTGGGTCAATTTTCTTCTGTCTCCTAGATTCCCTTAGGCATATGGTTATTTTTGTCATCTCACTGGGGTTCAGGTCTGGTTGTCAGAGTGGCCTACATGGCTGCAGTCCCATAAGTGATAAAAGGGAAAGATTCCCTACTCGCCAGGACCAGTGGGATAGCAGCAGCAGCAGCTCCCTGTCTCCCAAGCTCCCTTATGCAGTCTCAGCCTCAGGAACATCCTTGCTCTCCAGCTCCTCCTTGACTAATAAAGCCCACTTAGAAGAGGCCATTGTCAGCCAGATTCCCCAGGGTCCACAGACCTCATCCCAGAATCCCCAGTGCTGGTCTTCGGACCCTGTATGGTCCCCAGAAAGCTCACATGAACTCTTTCTGCAACACCCCACTCCCCAGCTCAAGGACTCTCTCACACCAGCTGCTCTACCTGCCTCAGCAGCCTCATGCCTCTTTCAGAGAGGCAGAGTGATTGGATTTGCTAGTGGAGGGAAAGCATAATATATTACCTCTCTAAGTTCCCAGAATCCCTCTCTCCAATATTCTTAATAGAGAGATTTCAGATTCACTTAGTTTCTGTAGTAAGAGCTAATCGATAACCTAGAATATCATATATAAGAAAAGCATATTCTAAGTACTTAACCAGCTTAGAAATAAATACTTTTTAGAGCACAACCTCCCTCTCTCCACGCCTGTCACCCTTGATGTCTCCTTAGTGCTCGATCTCTTTGACCTCACCTTTTTGGGTTGCCTCGTGCTGTCACTTCTCTCTTCTTTCAGTGTGGCTGGTAAAGTAAGGATGGGCCTAGAGCTTTATTTTCACATCTTCTACAGCAGGATATGTTAAAAGTTTAAGAATTTTGTTTTGAACAAAAACATAAAGTATGATAGGCTAAATGATGGCCCCCAAAAGTGTCCACGTTCTAATCTCTGCAACTTGTGTATGTTACCTTGTATGGCTAAAGGGACTTTGCAGATATAATTGAGTTAAGGATTTACGGTAAGGAGAGTATCCTGGTTTTTCCAGGTGGGCCCTAATTGTAATCACATGTCTCCGTATAAAAGGAAGGCTGAGAGATTTGACTACAGAAGAAGAGAAGGAGATATAATGACAGCAGAGGTTGGGGTGATGTGTTTTGAAGATGGAGGAAGGGGCCACAAGTCAAGGAATACAGGCAGCCAATAGAAGCTGGAAAAGACAAGGAAACGAATTCCCCCCTGACCCCTCCAGAAGGACCCAGTCCTGCTGACACCTTGACTTTAGCACAGTGAAACTGATTTTTGACTTCTGGCCTTCAGAACTGTAAGAGAATTTGTGTTGTTTTAAGCCACCCAGTTGTAATTTGTTACAGCAGCAATCTGTACATAAGGAGAGCCCATGAGCTCAGTGCCACTATCTCCTGTACCCCTTTAGTCTCCAAGAAGGAATGGTGTGGGCACAGTATTGAGACACACCATAAAAACATGCAGTGACCCTTGATGTCCTGGGAGCATGGCTGTGGAGTGGGCAGGGTTGAGGCTGCTCACTGCCTCTAAGCCTTAACTGATACAGAAATCATTTCCACTCATGACCAAGAGAAGTCCTGTGTGGGGAATGAGGTTTTCTTTGAGCAAGAGTATGTGTGAACTGCACATCAAAGGCTGTGGGGAGGCAAAGCCAAGCCCTCAAGGGAGCATGAGCTGTCTGAGAGAGTCCCCAGGCCCCATCTCTGGGGAGTATCTGCTCTCACCGTGGTGCTGTCAGCTTCACTTTGTCATGCAGGCGAGATGAGGCCTCACTCAACAATGTAAGTAAAAGCAAGATTGATGAATTTGATCATCCCCCACATAGTAGTTCACATCCAAAGTTGTGTAAGAACATTGGTAAGGGTAGACAAAGAAAGGAAACAAAAGAATAATTAATAGGGCTCATGAGACAAGTTCACAAAATGTTTGTGGGGAGGTGGGGAGCATAATCTCCCCACTTATTTGTGACAATCAGTTCGTTAAAAGTGGCCCCTGAAATCTTCAGATAGGCTATCTTTTCCTGTAAAGGAAAAGATAGAGGTGACTCCTTTTTGTCTGCCATGAATCAACCAGGCAGCCTCGTAGCTTTGACTTTCCCCAAGGGAGTGTGTTCAGCACTATCAAGCCTGACAACTTAATTTAGCCCCTAGTAATTGGTGAGCTAAAGAAGAGACTTGTATCTGTGAGGCCACAGGTGCCCATTTTTTTGCAACTCAGTAACTATGCAGTTGGCCACCCATGCTTTCAGCTAAGGGGCAGGGGAGAGAGCAGCAATAGGCACCCTGCTCCCAGGATATGAACTTAATCACTGCAGAACTCTTCTTCAGAATTATACACTTGAAACATTGGATTTTGTTAATCAGTGTCACCACAATAAATTAAAAATAATTATTAAGAAAAAAAACATTGGTTTTTTATACTTACAGAACATCTCAATTTGGACTAGCCTGTTTCAATTGCTAAATAGCCACATGGCCAATAGGACAATGTAAGTATAGATAATATTGAAGCCATAAACACAAAATCTTTAATATCTTTTTTTAACATCTCTTGACATATTTATTGAGATTTTCATACTATACCATCACCCATTCAAAGTATATAATTCCGTAGGTTTTAGTATATTCGGACTTATGCAACCATCATCATAATCAATTTTAGGACATTTCAGCACCCAAAAAAGAAACCCAATACCCATTGGGAGTCACTACACATTCTCTCCTACTTAACTCACCCACTCCCAGGTTTGGCAACTGCTAATCTATTTTCTCTTTCTATGGTTTTCTCTATTATGGAGATTTCATACATATGAAATCTTACAATATATGGCCTTATGTGTCTGACTTCGTTCACTGAGCATAATGTTTTCAAGGGTCTTCCATTTATAGAATGTATCAGTACTTCTTTCCTTTTTTACAGCTGAATAATAATCTATTACATGGATCTGTTATATGGGTACACCACATTTTATTGATCTATTCATCAGTCGATGAGTTTCCACCCTTTTGCTATTGTGAAGAATGCTGCTGTGAACATTTTTATACACCTTTTTGGGTGGATGTATGTTCTCATTTCTCTTGAGCATCTACCTAGGAATGGAATTGCTACACGAAATCATTTTTCCACTATACTTTAATTTTTTATACATTTTTCTTGGCCATATCTGCCTATTGTTTGCATTCTTCAAATAACTGACATTTATAGCAGCTGCACTGCTAATCTCCCTGTGGTCTTAGAAGATATATTTCCATCCCCCTGAGCACTATAATGAATTGGTGCTGGTGGCCCAGCTGTGTCCAGGTCACCAAAGGGCTAAGGACATAAAGAGTTTTTATCACTTTCTTCCACAGGAGAGGAGGCCTTGTGCTCTCACAGCTCCAGGTGAGCCTTCGATACATATTAGAAAAATTTGGAATATTTCTCTCAAAACCAAAGGAAATAATCTTGATATCTAAGTCTCAAGTTTGTGGTAAACTCTCCAATTTTCTATAATAGAATTACAAAGTCAAGTCATATGAACACATCACTAAGAAACTGGAAAAGAAAGGAGACAAACTACCGTACTCTAACAACAGGCCTTGTCCCACTATCCAGGCCGTCCTCAGAGCTAAATCCAGAGTCAAAGTCCCTTCATCTTGATGATGAGAAAAATGGATTATCTGCCTCGTTTGAACTGAACAGCAAATCAGACATTGGTCTAATTAAGCTACTGACAGGAGGTTAAGTTTGGCACTCAAGTGTCAAATGAAAATCTAGAACACAGCTTTTATCACTGAGATTATTATCAAAGCCTTCAAGTTTCACTCTCGGGAGTTTTTCTAGTTTATATGAGTATAATTAGAATGTCGTATTCCTCAACAACATAAAGAATGCATCTGAGAGGGGCTGCCTAAGGAAGAAGGCTTCTGCGAGGCTCAGCTTGCACAGAGACCTTGCACAAATGCCTTCTCCTGGGATTCATTCATTCATTCAGCAGACATTAACTGAGATACCATGCAAGGCACTGGGGATGGCTAATGGGTGTTTACTCATAGACTGGTTAATGGGTTCAGACCCAGGCTGCTTAGACCCAAGGTTCCATGTTGAAGCAACTGGATACTCCAAGTTGCTCTGAAGGAGGAGAGCTGGAACTCAGCCAGGTAATGAGGATTCAATATGAGTGAGTAAGGAAACCATGGATATTTCTTTGTCAAGAACCTGCATGTGATCTGAGAGGGCTGATTCTAGCAACTGTGTGGAATGGACCCTTTCTTCTTACCATGGATATGCCAGCCGTGTTAGCTAGGTCACAAAAGATATTCCTCAGGTCTCATAGGATGAGGACTGGCTTCCAGACTCTTACAAGAATACAGTTCATTAAAGGATGAGAAGGAAGCTAACTCCACACTACTAGGTGCTATGAACATGAAACAGACACAGCCCCTGACTTCAGGGAGCTCACAGCCTCATGTTGGAGACAAACATATAAACTATGTGAAATATAAAGGGAGTATAGTATGGCTGGTGCCGTGACAGACAGTACAGAAGGCTGTAAGTCTACGGAGCACGGCCTAGGGCCTCATCCCAGATCTGCTAGCTCATAATGTCTAGGTCTTGGCAAAGTGCCCCCCAGTAACTCAGTACAAAGTTTGAGAAACACTAGCACAGTGTGGGGCTTGTGTGCCTTTTTCGCCGGGCAGGAATGTGGGTCAGGGAAGAACTTCCTAGACTTGGGGACACCCAATCTCATGATGAAGTCAACTAGGCTGTTTATTCTACATTAATTGGCTGCTTTCATACACTTGTAGTGATTACTTAAAATGTTTCCCCATTTTCTGGAATCAAGATAATTATCTCTTAGAAATTCCATGTGTGTGGGACATACATTTCTGAAATCATACTTTTAGCTGAATCAGATGCATAAGTAAAGAAAAAAAAAGAAAGGAGTAGAAAAGATAGTAGAGGCAAAAGAAACAAACTCAAAGTAATACATTTTCTAAGAAAAAAATCATTTCTCTAAAATTTTTAAAAAGTGGGGAAAGGGAAATAAGCAAACTTTATCCAACAATTGATAATGTTTTAAGCCGTACTACTAAAAATGAAACAGTAGATCTATTGAAATATACTGTTTAACATTTATAATTTTGAATACTATATAGAAACATGGGAAAATATGTTTGGTATCAGAATTTTAGATTGATAACACTAAGTAATATATATATATGATAGTTCGTAAACAGTGACATTTAGCTTTTCATATGTAAACATGACAAAATTAGTATGCAAAAATAAAAAGGGAGATTTGAGGAGGTGGGAGTATGGTTGTTTAATTTTTTTTTTCATACTGTTTTTTAAAACCCACACATTCACAGAATTAACTGAGATTTAAAGGATTAGAATTTAGAGATTTTTGCTTCAAGTCAGAGTAATAAGCATTAACCCTGTGATGCTGGATAATTTGATTTTACCTCTTAGACCCTTGATCTCTTTAAGAATAAAATAGAGATGATGATGATAGCTGTTCTATGTACCTTATAAAGATCAGATTAGCCAGTAAAGTATATAACTACTTAATAAACATTCAAGTGCTAGACAGATATTATTACTATAATTATTATACACAGAAGTATGAAGTTGTCATAGTCTTTTTTTGTCTTTATTGAAATATAATCGAAAATTAGTTCATTGTATGTACATTGTACAATTCAATGTTTTTTCTATTATAGTTGGCATACAATAATATACCAGTTTCAGTTTTATAGCATAGTGATCAGAGATCCATATAACTCACAAAGTGATCACCCCACTAATCTATTACTCCCCTTAATATTTATTACATTATTAACCCACTTCCCCATGCTATACTCTACATCTCCATGTCTATTCTGCAACTATCCATTTGTACCTCTTATCCCTTTGCCTTTTTTCCCATCCCCCCAACCTCCCTCCCATGTAGCATCCCTCAAAATATTCTCTGTATCCATGACTTTATTTCCACTTTTCTTGTTGTTGTTGATTTTGTTCTTTAGAGTCCATATGTATGTGAAATCATGCAATATTTGTCTTTCTCTATCCGACCCATTTCATTCAGCACAGTGCCCTTTAGGTCCATCAAGGCAATATCTTTTTCCATCCCCTTCCTTTTAGTCTGTGTGTGTCTTTTAATCTAAAGTGAGTCTCTTGTAGGCAGCATATATAGGGATCTTGTTTTCCTTTCCATTCATCCACTCTTTTAGTAGGAGCACTTAATTCTCTTCCATTTGAGGTACTTGTTGATAGGAATGTAGTTGCTACCATTCTTTATTTCTGTTTTTCATACATGTTTTTTCTCCTTAAAGAAGTCCCTCCAACATTTCCTGCAATACTGGCTTGGTGTGATAAATTCCTTTAGTTTATTCTATTCTGGGAAGCTCTTGATCTGTCCTTCAACTCTAAGTGATATTTTGTGCCAAGCCCTTCTGTCCTGCATAGTTTCTTTAGAGAAATCAGCTGCCAGTCTTACGGAAGCTCTCTTGTAGGTAACTAACTGCTCCTCTTGCTGCTTTTAAGATTCTCTCTTTTTTATTTAACCTTTGGTATTTTAATTATGATGTGTCTTGGCTCACACCTCTTTGGGTTCCTGGTTTTGGGGACTCTGGGCTTCCTGGGGTTTTATGTCCATTTCCTTCACCAAGTTAGGGAAGTTGTTCATCAATATTTCTTCAAATAGCTCTTTAATGTCTTGTTTTTTTTTCCGATACCCCTATGACATGGATATTTTTACATTTAATAGTGTCTCATAGGCTCCTTAAATTATTATTATTATATTCTTGGCTTTCCCATCCTCTATATAGGTCATTTGATCCTCTTCTTTATTCACTTTTATTCCAATTAATATACTTCTCATCTCAGATAATATGTTCTTCATTTCCGACTGGTTCCCTTTTATAATTTCCATTTCCATTTTTATGTTCTTTATCTCATTGTTACAGTTCTCACTGAATTCATCTACACTAAGTTTATTGAGCATCTTTATAACCAGTATTTTGAACTCTGCATCTGGTGGATTGCTTGACTCCATTATTCCTGGATTACCATTCTGTTCTCTCATATGGTTTCTGCTTCTTTGTCTTCCCATTTTGACTGTCTTTCTTTGTCTGTTTCTATGTACTAAGCAAAGCTCCTAAGTCTCCCAGTGTTATTAGTGCTGCTTTGCATAGCAAGTGTCCTGAGAGGGGATCAGCTGCAGGCCAAATTTAGCCCCAGCCTGTGCCCCTCTGGGACCACCTGTTAAGATTAAGCAAGCAATCCACAGATGCTGTGCTTGTAGGTGCCTCAAAAGGCCACACCAGAAACCGAGGCCAGCTGCCTCCATTGTGAGTCTTGGTGCTGCTCACCAAGGAGCACCTGACTTGTCTAGGATATACCTGAATGTGGCTTGGGTGGGGCTGCGAGTTGGAGTACACAGGGTTTCAGGGAATCCTCTGGGAGGAGTGACCTCAGTTTGATGAGGTCTCCTCTGGCATCGTTGTGTCAGCACACTGGAGGCAGGGGGAGGGCTCAACAGAGGAACAAAGGATACTGCTGGCACTTCTGTACTGAGCAGATCTCGCCTGGGCCCTCACACTGACAACTCAGTGTCCCACTATAAGTCCCTGGTGCCCCTTGCGCAGCCTACCCGGCACTGGTGCTTAGAGCAAGCGGTTCCGTCACCGGGAAAGTCCACTTGCAGACACAGCCCCTTTAAGAGGCGTCGGCAGCTGCTGCTGCTGCTGCTGTTGCTGCCGCTGCGACAGCCTTGGTCCCACTCAGCCACTCGGGACCGGCAGCCTCGTGTCCTCGCCCCATCCTACCTTTTGCCATTGCAGAGTGATTTCTTAGTTCTCTTTCTAGTTGTATGACTTGTTCATTTAGATCCCAGGGGATTTTCCTTGCTGTTTGCTCCTTGTTTCTGTCACAACTTTGATTTGGTCGCCAGAGGGATGAACAGAGCTTCTATCACCTACACCATTTCCCATCCCCTGCCCTGAAGGTGTCAGTCTTAATAAAATGGCCTTAGTATGATTTCATTGAAGCAAATGGAAGTGAGATAAAGGCCCATCTGCTGGATTGCAGTTGCCTTAACAGAATAGAATGGTCACAGGCCCTTTTTTAAATCAGCCATGGCAAAAAGTTGGGGTAGAAAGATTAATTTCCTTGGACTTTTCCCTTAGCAGTTAAAGATGAGCATATTTGAAGAAACAGTCCCTATCCTTCATGGGGGGAAATAGCTATTTTTGTACAGCACATCTTCTGCCGTGGCCAGTTCCTCCGGGTGATTGGAAGGAAGCTGCTGCAGCTGCAAGGGAGCCCCTCTGGGCTGTCTCCTTTCTGGAGGAAGCCAGAAGGGCTCCAACATGGGGCAGTGGAGGACAGTCCTATACCAGGCTTACTTTGGCACTGACACCCAGGTAGTCTGGCCTGTGCACCATGCCACCCACTACTTGCATCCTTTCACTTGCCACAAAGTCTTGCTTTGTGGCAAGTGAAAGCAGGATGTGCCCTGGCCACTTCTGTGTGCTGGCAGGGTGTCTGCAGCTTGTGATTCAGAGGCCTGATTCTTTCCCCATGTCAGAGAGTCAGTGCTGATTCCCTCAGCAAGTTATTCAGGGACTGGTTATTTCATCCACTGGAGCAGTATCTACCTTGTGGCAAATCTCAAAAGTATGAACTGCCAGATACGTGATAGAGAACAGTAGTGAGCACAACAGCTGCGTAAAAGAAGAGACGTGCTGACGTTGATTTTGATGCTTCTGTTTGTGGGTCGTTAGAGCCCTTCTGGTATCGATTCTTTGCTTCCTGGGTGTTTAATTGGAAGGTATGTTCAGTAACTGGGCTTCAGAGACAGCACTAAGTCTGTGTAAGCTGACAGTGAATTCCCCACATTCTACAAGAGCCCCAGGGACCAAAGAGGTGGACTTGGTAAGAGCGAAGCTCCCCTGTCCTCTCATGACCCTGTAAGCACTGAGGGATGGCAAGGAGCTGCCACACTGGGCTCATACCAGAAGAGAAGGCCCAACCAACTGTCTCATCAGACCCATGGTGTCATTTCAGGCTATCACTTCTGGCCTTCCCTCTTTCCCTCATCCAGAATAACTTCCTGGAACAAAATACAGGCCATTCTGTTCAGCTGTTTTCATATCTCCCCTGCAGAATACTAGAAGGAAATAATAAAATGTGAGCTTTATTGTCAGTAGCCTGTCATTACAAACTATGCATATCTTTTCAGTAATAGCCCAAATTTACTCTCCAAAGTCCCCAAACCATAATTGATATTCAGAATGTTTAACCACCAACATGGTATAGACATTGACCAATTGGAATGAAATCTGGCCAAGCAAGAACAGGACAGCAACCCACCAAGCCAGACTGAGGTCCAGGCATCCTGGAGGCGAAAGGAGATATGGCAAAGGGAGGATGCCTGAGGAGCATCCATTTACCAGTGGTGTGAAGTCATTCAGCATTTTAACAAGTCTGGTACATGCTGGCTGAATATCAGCTTTGCCCTATTTTCTGGCCAACAGGGATCTTGTTGTCCAGTGGTCCCTTTCCTCCAGACATTTCTGAGAATCCCCAAGAGTCCTTACATGTATACTTAAGTGTCTCCTACACCCTGCCAATTTGGGGTGGAAGGTGGTGGCTCTCTTAAGGGTTCAGGGTTAGAATATGGGGGCGGAGGGAGTCATATTAAGCCAAGGTATTGTCCAGTTTCTGTTTGCAGTTTGCTGCCCATCACTGCTGATGACTGTTGTTCCAACTCCCTCCCACCTTCCACAACCTGCTCTTTCAGAGGACTTTCAGGAGCAAAGCTATTTGGCTCTTCATGGCTCGGGTGGACAAGGAAATGTGTGCTGGGTTGGTGGCTGGTCAAGCACAGCTTCTGAGTGCATCTGGACCCGCTGCTCTCTCTGAGGCCCTGCCAGATGTTTTAGTTCATGATGGTGCTTTCCTCTCATGTCCATTTTGGTGCTCTTTTCATCCTGACTTGATTGGAGGGAGACAGAAGGGAGCCCAGTTAATCATTTGTTATATGTCTAACCTAATGTTGTGTAAGTTTTAATATCATTTCCAGAAGGCTCCCAAGCCCTGGGAAAATGAGGATATTGCTGACCATCTGTTCCAATGTCCCTGGATACCACGTAGCAGGTCCCCACAGGGATGAAAGCAAAGGAATCCAAGGCAGCTGTCCAAAAGAAATAGATCTGTGTGTCCAGACATGCAAAGATGCTGAACTTGAAAAAGAGCAAGTTGTAGGAAAATGTGTGGCCTGTGGTTTCTTGTTTCTTTCGGTTGTTCCCCACCATTTCTTGATGTCAGCCCATGAGGAGG
>NW_011888910.1:3168087-3189698 GCF_000151845.1 Pteropus vampyrus
CACACACACGCACTCACTCAGGCAAACACACTGATAAAAACTTTAAAATAACAATAATAAAGGCTGTGCCTGGGTCCCCTTAAATAAGTGCTCTTTTTCACTGAGGGTTACCAATCACCAGCAAGGGAGTGATCACATGCATGGACCCACGCCCTCACCTCCCTAATGAGAAACTCCATGAGTGGGGCCTGGGCCACATGTATTCTGAAAAGTAGACCCTGTGGTTCTGGGGTGCAGTCCATGTTAGAGACCACTGCCTTACACTGTGTATCTCTTCTAAAAGGATTTGTTCCTGGAAAGGAGCCAGTATGCTTGTTGGAATGGAAACCCTTGCCAACTGCCCGTGACTTCAGCCTCCTTTGAGGCCACAGTTCTCTGAGACTCATTCAAATGGTGTGATTTCCTTTAATGGCCTGGAATACAAAAGAAAGTGGCCATCACATGGTGGACCTTTTGTTTTTTAACTGAACATCAGGCATGCAGAAAAACAACAGAATAGCCCAGAAATCTGACAACAGTGGGTAAGAGGTAGAGTATATAATCTATCATCCAAACCAGGACCCTTGAGAGTGAAACAAGGCTCTGTTAATAATCACACTGAGAAAATACATGTAAACTGGTTGTGTGGTCATGCTAATAAGAGTACACACCCTTGCATCTGGTTTCTGTCTTGTCTCTACAAGCAAGGATGAAATGTGTTAATTATTAATTGTCACATGGGATTTAGGGAAGAGATATGAATTAGTTTATCACTCTGCCAGGAACATCACAGAGGAAATAAAAGATGGACTCCTCACCACCACCCTCCACATTAGGAATATCCAATATCTGAGATTCAGGATTTACAGAGTTGAATGGAGATGTGGTGCATGGGCAGAGGAAACTCTTTCATCCCTGGATTCTTTGAACTGGCCGTCTCTCTCTACTAGTACATTTAGTTGTTGACTGAATTTCCAAAGATCTAGTTTGAACACTTCAGGCATTCTTCTATGGCATAAAATGGTATCAAAATTAAAAGTAGTAATATGTAAACATTTTGAAAAACAATTAGGCAACTGGATTCAGAAAAGAAAAAAGCTAAGTGCACCGTTATTTTTAGAGGAAGACCATGTGGCCTATATTCGTAAGTTTAGGTTTCACAATACCTCTTGTTGCTAAATGGAAAAGACTGAAAAAAATAATGTATCTTTTCATGTATCCCTATTTCACTTTGCTGCTTTAAAAATTATTAGAGAGCATAAAATATGATAAAAATGGTCTGTTCGAAAAACATTTGTCATTGTGGGTGACCTGACTATAGCAAGGCTGTGATGGAAATTCTCTACCACTCTGGGGTCTCACCAGAGAGAATCAGCGCATGAGCTCCAAGCAGTGTAGAAAGCTGTCGGCATGGGTATAGGACAGAGGAAGGGCACACACATTGTGCTCACCTCCCATGGGACAGTCAGCAGGCAGCAGAACGTGCTGTCCGACGGGAGACCAAAAACTGAAATTCTCCCATCAAAGATTCATTATATTGGTGGCTCAAAGGTTTGGGGGCGGGGGTGGTTCAAAGCCCCTAGCAAGTGTAGTTCTCTTAGGAATGTGTGTAATACCTTGAAAATATGCCTCTCAAACCAGGTGTGAGGAGGCACTCAAAGGTACAGGGTAAATAAAGTGCACCTTCTGGAAGGCAGAGAGTTACTTGACAACTTGGGGAAACATGTTAATGCCAAAATGATCATACATAGATTATGGAGCAGAATACATCAGTTACACAATGATCAGTAGGGAACTTCAAAGATGTGCTAGGTACTGAAGCCTCTTCAAACTAAGCCCCACACCTCTATGCGTATGGCTGTCTATTCACTGCTTCTGTGTAATAAGGTCTGGTTTCTAACTCTCTCTCCTATTTTGTTCATTTATTCTTGAGCTAGTGCCACACTGTTTTAATTGTATCTCAGAAATGCTTTAATATATCCTTTTTCAAAGTATTCTTTCTTATTCTTGACTTTGTATTCATTCAAATAACCCTTTAAGTCATTTTCTCAAATATCTCAAAAAATCCTGTTGGGGTTTTTATAATTGTGTTAAACATAAATTAATTCAGCAAAAGACTAACATTTTTATCTCATTTCATTCACACTTATTTTATACTTCTAAGCGTTATTGTTTTCTTTCTAAACATCACACACTTTTCTTAATAAAGTTTTGTCTAGATGTATACTTTTTGTTGTTGTGACTGTTGTTGCTGTCTTATTACATTTTCAGTGTGATCCACTGAGATGCTGGCTTCTTATATGTGAAATGGAAGGACAAGCCCACCTGAGCAATTACACTCCTTTCAAATGTGGAGATTAAACACCAAAGATGTAGTTTGCCTGTAAAAGCCTGTATATTTCTGATAATAGTGTCTTTCTCATAGAGGAGTTGTGAGATTAAAAAAGCTAAATACTTCTAATTGCTTTAATTAATTAAATGCTTAGAACAGTGCCTGGCATACCATAAGTGCTCATTAAATGTTAGTTACTTTCACCATCATTATCATTATTATTTTTTTAATAGTAATATTATAATCATTACAATGCCAGAAATAAGATTTGGCACTTCCTCCCATCAGACAAGGAATCATCCGTGCCCAGGTGGTTTGCCCATCCACCAAAAGGGAAGAGAACAAGCACAGTGCGCCCCATGGCTTCACAAGCAAAGCCAGATATCAGCATGTCTCCCATGACTTTCAGTGTCGAGGGCACCTTCTTCTCACACCAGACATCTCTGACCAGCTGAAAGTATCGTGGGCCCTTCCTGGACAGGAAGCTGTACCCTCAAAGCAGAGTCAAGGAAAGAACGAACTCAGCTGTCAGTCCTCAAGTCGAGCTCAGGAAGCTCCAGTTCAAAACCAGGTGATAGTCTCAAGCATTGTGGGTGGGTTTAGTAAGTACAAAAATCATAGACTCTTACAACTAGAGGGTGATGAGCCTTCGAGATCCTTAAGGTCAAGATCTGGGACCCTGTGGTATTCAACTTGATAGTAGATGGGCAGTAACAGAGGCCCTGCTTAAGCATCCTCACTGCCCCCACCCCAGCAATTGAGCCCAGCTCCTCTGAGTCTAAATCAGATTGAGATGTGTTGCACAGGAAACAGCACATTTCTTCAGATGAGTAAGCAACGAAGAGCTGAAACATTGTATGAAATTTTATTTTCTTGGATTCTCCTCCTTCCCCAGCAGGCTGTCTGTCTAATGAGTCTCAGAGCTCATAGTGTTTCTAGGCCATCCAGTCATGCCGTCTACTTGCAGTTGAGTAATCTGTATTTTCCTAATGGACTCTAATGCCAACTCCTAAAGTTTATAGAATAGAAGTGTGATCAGCTTTAATGACTAGTTTCTGCGTGGTGATAGTCTAATGTGGCTGTTTAAGTCAATTTGGGATTCTGGAGGGACAGTAAATTGAAGCTGTTAACTGCACTTCCTCACTTCCATTGACTAGTTCCTCTCACCTGCCCACCCTCCACATTAGGAATATCCAATATCTGAGATTCAGGATTTACAGAGTTGAATGGAGATGTGGTGCATGGGCAGAGAAAACTCTTTCATCCCTGGATTCTTTGAACTGGCCGTCTCTCTCTACTAGTACATTTAATTGTTGACTGAATTTCCAAAGATCTAGTTTGAACACTTCAGGCATTCTTCTATGGCATAAAATGGTATCAAAATTAAAAGTAGTAATATGTAAACATTTTGAAAAACAATTAGGCAACTGGATTCAGAAAAGAAAAAAGCCAAGTGCACCGTTATTTTTAGAGGAAGACCATGTGGCCTATATTCGTAAGTTTAGGTTTCACAATACCTCTTGTTGCTAAATGGAAAAGACTGAAAAAAATAATGTATCTTTTCATGTATCCCTATTTCACTTTGCTGCTTTAAAAATTATTAGAGAGCATAAAATATGATAAAAATGGTCTGTTCGAAAAACATTTGTCATTGTGGGTGACCTGACTATAGCAAGGCTGTGATGGAAATTCTCTACCACTCTGGGGTCTCACCAGAGAGAATCAGCGCATGAGCTCCAAGCAGTGTAGAAAGCTGTCGGCATGGGTATAGGACAGAGGAAGGGCACACACATTGTGCTCACCTCCCATGGGACAGTCAGCAGGCAGCAGAACGTGCTGTCCGACGGGAGACCAAAAACTGAAATTCTCCCATCAAAGATTCATTATATTGGTGGCTCAAAGGTTTGGGGGCGGGGGTGGTTCAAAGCCCCTAGCAAGTGTAGTTCTCTTAGGAATGTGTGTAATACCTTGAAAATATGCCTCTCAAACCAGGTGTGAGGAGGCACTCAAAGGTACAGGGTAAATAAAGTGCACCTTCTGGAAGGCAGAGAGTTACTTGACAACTTGGGGAAACATGTTAATGCCAAAATGATCATACATAGATTATGGAGCAGAATACATCAGTTACACAATGATCAGTAGGGAACTTCAAAGATGTGCTAGGTACTGAAGCCTCTTCAAACTAAGCCCCACACCTCTATGCGTATGGCTGTCTATTCACTGCTTCTGTGTAATAAGGTCTGGTTTCTAACTCTCTCTCCTATTTTGTTCATTTATTCTTGAGCTAGTGCCACACTGTTTTAATTGTATCTCAGAAATGCTTTAATATATCCTTTTTCAAAGTATTCTTTCTTATTCTTGACTTTGTATTCATTCAAATAACCCTTTAAGTCATTTTCTCAAATATCTCAAAAAATCCTGTTGGGGTTTTTATAATTGTGTTAAACATAAATTAATTCAGCAAAAGACTAACATTTTTATCTCATTTCATTCACACTTATTTTATACTTCTAAGCGTTATTGTTTTCTTTCTAAACATCACACACTTTTCTTAATAAAGTTTTGTCTAGATGTATACTTTTTGTTGTTGTGACTGTTGTTGCTGTCTTATTACATTTTCAGTGTGATCCACTGAGATGCTGGCTTCTTATATGTGAAATGGAAGGACAAGCCCACCTGAGCAATTACACTCCTTTCAAATGTGGAGATTAAACACCAAAGATGTAGTTTGCCTGTAAAAGCCTGTATATTTCTGATAATAGTGTCTTTCTCATAGAGGAGTTGTGAGATTAAAAAAGCTAAATACTTCTAATTGCTTTAATTAATTAAATGCTTAGAACAGTGCCTGGCATACCATAAGTGCTCATTAAATGTTAGTTACTTTCACCATCATTATCATTATTATTTTTTTAATAGTAATATTATAATCATTACAATGCCAGAAATAAGATTTGGCACTTCCTCCCATCAGACAAGGAATCATCCGTGCCCAGGTGGTTTGCCCATCCACCAAAAGGGAAGAGAACAAGCACAGTGCACCCCATGGCTTCACAAGCAAAGCCAGATATCAGCATGTCTCCCATGACTTTCAGTGTCGAGGGCACCTTCTTCTCACACCAGACATCTCTGACCAGCTGAAAGTATCGTGGGCCCTTCCTGGACAGGAAGCTGTACCCTCAAAGCAGAGTCAAGGAAAGAACGAACTCAGCTGTCAGTCCTCAAGTCGAGCTCAGGAAGCTCCAGTTCAAAACCAGGTGATAGTCTCAAGCATTGCTGACACCCTCTTTACACATTGTGGGTGGGTTTAGTAAGTACAAAAATCATAGACTCTTACAACTAGAGGGTGATGAGCCTTCGAGATCCTTAAGGTCAAGATCTGGGACCCTGTGGTATTCAACTTGATAGTAGATGGGCAGTAACAGAGGCCCTGCTTAAGCATCCTCACTGCCCCCACCCCAGCAATTGAGCCCAGCTCCTCTGAGTCTAAATCAGATTGAGATGTGTTGCACAGGAAACAGCACATTTCTTCAGATGAGTAAGCAACGAAGAGCTGAAACATTGTATGAAATTTTATTTTCTTGGATTCTCCTCCTTCCCCAGCAGGCTGTCTGTCTAATGAGTCTCAGAGCTCATAAGTGTTTCTAGGCCATCCAGTCATGCCGTCTACTTGCAGTTGAGTAATCTGTATTTTCCTAATGGACTCTAATGCCAACTCCTAAAGTTTATAGAATAGAAGTGTGATCAGCTTTAATGACTAGTTTCTGCGTGGTGATAGTCTAATGTGGCTGTTTAAGTCAATTTGGGATTCTGGAGGGACAGTAAATTGAAGCTGTTAACTGCACTTCCTCACTTCCATTGACTAGTTCCTCTCACCTGCAGCTTGGAAGCAACGTGCTCTGTCATTAGCACTGCAGCATCCATCCCCAGCTGGCCCCCTGATGTGTGCTGACACATTTTATAGCCCAAATAAATGCAACAGAACTGTGCAAACATTTATTGCCTCATCTCTGTACTCCTCATTGAGGTAACATTTTAATATTTCCTCCCTTTGTGAATTGAATATTTTCCTTGCCTCTTTGTAATTGCTCTGAGTTAATCCCTGTGAGCCTTGAATTATAACCTCCAGCCTTCTGCTAGGCCAAATTTAAATCATTTGATTTTGCTTAACAGTGAGTGGACATTCTTGTTACAGTAAATGGTCCTATCACTATTTTTATCGAATTGCCTTTATCAGTTCTATGTTTCCACTAGTAACTCACCACAAAAGCACTTCATAATCCCTTATAGATCTCAGGTTTAGAGCTGGTGAACATAAAGCCTTATAACCAGGGATACCAGACACTGGTATCTTTAGTTATCGAGCACTTACTGGGCAACTTTTACGTATCTGGCACAGCCCTAAACCATTCTGTGAGGCAGCTAAGTCAGGTAGAACATGAGCCCTCCCTTTCTCCTACTCCCTGTCAGTCTGCATATTTATGCAGAGAAACCGAGACAGGCACACAAATGCTGACAGTGTGAGGCCACATGAGTGTCACATGGGTGTCACAGATACATGCAGTAAGTGTTTCCAGGAGAGAGAGAGGAGACCCAGGGAAGCTTCAACCACTGCCCCAAAGGGTGGGTGGGCTTTTGCTTGGTGGACATTGAGTCTTTCCTGGTGGAGCAGCCTGAGCAAAGACACAGAAGCTGCAAAACTCAAGGTCTCATGGCAGTCAGTGAGAAGTTCACTGGCACATAGGAGGGCTGGTGGCCATCAGAAAACTGAAAATATCACACCAAGGGGCCTGGATAGATGAAAAGATAGTAATATTAACGCCCTCTTAACATCATTGAGATCTTAGTTCATTCTTTCTCCCCTCCCCCGCATCTGCCATAAAAGTGTTATTCCGTCTAGAATTTTTAAAATCTAATTCATGCTCTGTCAAAGTGGACTATAAATTTGAAGGTTTGTTTTAATTTAAAGTTTACTAAAAGTTGAACTCTTTGGATCACCCCGTCGTCCTTCATTCTGAAACTTTCTTTGGAGCCTTTTATGTGGAGCCGATTGGGACTAGGTCACCCCATGTCACAACTGCCTTTCTTGTAAGAGAGTACCTGTCTTCCAAAGGTTCTATCCTTTAGATAGATGGACTTTGAGAAGGAAAAGCTATGTTAAAACTGTGTTAGTGGGGGCTTCTTTCAGGAACACAGCAGAAGGGCCGCACGGCAAGAGAACCTGTGCTCTCTCAGCCCAGCCCCCAAGTAGGTGGCTGTTGGCACACACAGCATGTGCACGGCGAGTTACGTGGGACGAGGGTTGTTCTGTGGCAGAACATAGTGCACAGCCTCAGTCCACCAAAGGGAGCAGCGGCTGTACAAACAAGTGAACCTTTTGGGAAGTAGTTTTGCAAGATCCATCAGTAGTAAAAATATTTAGATCTGTTTACCCAATAATTCCACTTCTAGCAATCTTTTATAATAAAAAAATCAGGGAAGTGATAAAAGATTTATACTTTTTATAAGTGGTATAAATTATAATGAAATTTTATATCATTATTAAAAATATTCTTGCAGAGAACAGTTAATGATTAAGGATTGTAATATCAAAAATAGAAAAAGCAAGTGATGATTCCAAATTAAAATATTGTGTTTGTATACATACATACATACACACACATTTTAAATCTATATGTGAATTAAAAGACTACACAGAAAAATACCAAAATCTTAATAGCCACATACTCTCAAGCAAATATTTAGGGAGAAAGTAACAGGATCTTCATAAAGTCCCTGTGTAGTTTTTTTTAAGTTTAGAAATTTCCAGGCTGTCTGTTAATAGTACGCCCTGGTGATAGGACATTGTTTCCACATCCTGGGGCACAGCTCTCCTTTGCAGGGGCCTTTTTTTCAATAGTCTTATGATCCACAATTAAAATTCACAGTGTGCATTCATATCACTCAGGATTTGGTTTAGCCATGTATATAATAAGAAATCCAAATAACAGTAGCTTTAATAAGATGGAGTTTTATTTTCTCTCACATAAAAACAGAAAAACAAACAACCAAAATGTTTACAGTAATCTATCCAGGGCTGGAATGCTGGCTCCACAGTCATTAAGAACCCAGGTATCTCCTACTCCTCATCCTTAGTGTGTGGCTCCCATATCAAATTTATCTCACAGTGCTAGATTTATCTTGCAGTTCCAGCCATCAGGTTTGGATTGCAGGCAGAGAGAAGGCAGAGTGGGGAGAGGCAATGGAATGTCCCTGAGCTGAGGCAGCCCCCTTTAAAGAACTTCCTGGAAGCTAACATGTCATTGACCTCCTCTAGCTGCAAGGGAAGCTGGACCATATAGTCTTTTAGATATCGTCCACAATAAGAAAAAAGGGAGAGGTAGATATTGGGTAGGCCCCAATTACATATGTGGTTATCTCAAATTTTAATAAATATGTTATTGCACCTCTTCATTGAGATTTTTCTGATTACTATAGCTGTATTACAGTGACATGAAATTAATGTTATAGAGACGTCAGCGTTGGTGAGGAAACTGATAGAGGAGCAGCATTTTGGCACTCGACAGAGGTCAGGAAATATAGATTGAAGTCTTTTACTCCTCCATTGATCGACTTCTCTGAGCTTTCTTTGCTCACCAAAAATGTAGGTAGTGATTTTTATCATATCTAAATGAGTCTGTCTTGATCTTACTGTTGTTTGATTTCCCCTTTTATATGTCACCCAAATATTCCTTCAGCCTGCTGCACTCTGTATACTTTCTGTCACCCCCTTAGTTTAAGCCAAAATCATCTGCCACCTGCACTCTTGATGGGCTCTTGTCTTCACACAGATATAGAGTGATCTTTAACCACAAATCTGAGTAAGTTCATCTTCTATTTTTAACATTTTAAAATTTTCCTCAGAATGAGTTAGCATCCATGATCTACTTAGCCTATCTTTTACTCTCTGTATTCTCTACCCCTACTCACCCCATCCATACTCAATGCCCATGACGTCTTTGACATTCTTCATAAGCCCAAATGCATCGTGTGCTTTCACACCAGGCTGCCTCTGTGGGGACTGTTCCCTCTATCTGGAATGTGCTTCTCATCCCTCCCCTGGCTCCCACTTCTTGGTCCATTGTACCCCTGGGGCTTCACTTAAAAGTCATCTCCTCTGCAAAGTCTTCCTCAGGCTGATTCTCATCTCCTTCTAAGTTCCCCTAGTCCTGCATGCCGCCCTCTTTGCCAGTACATACTAGATCAAGGAGCAGTTACCTCTTTCCTTCCTTGTCTGTCTCTGCTCCTAAATGTGGAGCTTCTGAGGGGAGGAATTACGTCTTCACATTTCACCCATGTACAGTGTTTAGTATAGTAGGTGCTCACTGCGTGTCTACCCAGTGATGAGAGGTTGTGGCTGCCCTTCCATGCCTCCTGTAGGGTTTGCTGGGTCATTTACCCAACAAATACTTATTCGTGGTCTCCTGTAGGTGACCAGCCTTTTACTTGTAAGAAGGAACCCTGCCCTGTCCCTCACCAGCACGTCTGGCTCTGATTCCTCCTCATTCACTCACCACTGATCTATTGGGTGGTGTCATCTCCAGGACTGTGCAGGTCCTGGGACACAGACATGCACAGTTCACCAGCCCTGCCTTTGAGGGGCACCCAGAGCAGTGGGAGGGATAGAGAAGGGACAGACATGAACTTGAGCACATCACCTCATAACAGCCCTATGTAGAAGACCACACAGATGGTCTAGACGGGCTGCAGAGTGTGGAGGGCAAGTTTCGCTAATTTACCTCCTTGACTGCTGGCCTATAGGTAAAAGGAAGAAAGCCACCCTTTCAGGAGGTGACAGGATACTAGTTACATCCTCAGTTGCTGTAACACATTGGTTATTCCCTCCATGTCTGCAATGACTGTCCCTTGGTCAGGTTCCCACCAGCTGTCTCCAGGGCTCTTGTACCATATAGGTGCCACACTGGCCCAAGAACTTCACACACTTTCATTTGACATCTGCCAACTTTGTTTAGGGCCCAAAGACTATTGGAGCAGCAAGGGACTGTAAAGATCACCTAGGAATAGCCTTTCATGTTACAGAGGAGAATTCTGAGACCAGAGGGCGGAGGTAGAAAGTGTCACACAGTGAGCAGCAGAGCCATGGCTACAGCCCAGGGATCCTAACTCCCACACCCAGGGTCTTTCCAGAACACCACCTTTTCTTCTACTGTGTCAGAACATATGGAACACATCAGAGACCACCTGGCTGGTACCAGAGGTATCCAAGATGGGTCCTGGAGACGTGGGATAAGCATTTCAGTCACAGAAGCTGAAAATCAGAAGGAGTCCATCTGCTTCCACCACTGTCTGGCATATATATTCCTTCTCTATCCTCACTTTCTACTCCTCATAGTGACATGGAATTACAGCTTCCCAAGGTGGCCCCTTCCATTTTTGAAAAACTATAAGAGTTCTTCCTTATGCCACCTCATCATTTACGCTTGCCACTAGAGCCTTGAAAAAATGATGATAAACTCAGTCAAGGATTCATAGAACATGTAATAACAGACACTTCTGAGGGATTCTTGATGGACCCTTCAAGATCAATTAAATGTGAAACAAGCTTCCAGGTAACAGAAACATTTGAGCTGTTACATAAAATTATTTTTATTAACCTTGGTTAGTTATGGGGGAGATCCTTCAAAAGTAACCTTTTTTTCCTTTTAAAATAATTGGTATTTTATCCTGTCTTCTAAAAATCATTGATAGTGGACCTATTTGTCAGTTAAGGTTAGAATATGAAAATAAAACCATATATGCAGTATGGAGAATGCTGCTGATTTTCCTCTTCTCTACAGTAGGGTAAATATGGCTACAGCTTATCCAGCAGCTGTTTTGGATTGTAAAGGAGGGAGGCCAAAACAAGCCCCTTTACTCCACTCGTTATGATTATAGTATGATCCCGTAGAAACCCATTCCAACTAATCTCAACCCTCAAGGCGTTTTATGACTGTGCTATTCAAAGTGTGGTCCACAGGACCCCAGGTGGCCCCATCCGCTTGTGTCAAAAGCCTTCTTATTTTTTTTGTAGTTGTTATTTTTTATATTGAGAAGAGGAAGGTAAGACCGAAGACACAGGAGCAAAGCTCATTGCTTTGAGTATTTTTAGGAATTGTGCTATAGTATTCATTCCCACCACCTTTTTTTTTTTTTTTTTAAGTTAAGGAATTCACTTGCAATTAAAAATTCCTACATGACCATCCTCATCCCCTAACTCTCCACCGTGTACATTTGCTCCCTTTTTAGATGATGTAGCTTTTCTCACCTCTTCCTTCACTTTCCCAGCACTACAACAATACTTGTGAGTTATTCTTGCTCCCAGGCCAACAGGCTACCTCTCTGCAAGTGAGAGGCTGAAGACTTAGCAAATGGCATGAGAGGATGGAAAAATTCAGCTGCTGTCTACTGGAGCCATCAGTGAACGAGCACCATTCCCTGTACCTTACAATGACATAATCTCCCCTTTTCCTGGGCCATCATTTTTAAGTGGAATATTAAGGCAAGGGTGGGAAACCATGTGAAAGTCTCGCTTCTGACCCCTGACCCTTCTGGGTGGCTACTCTAGCCTTTGGGAGTCTCCCTCTTATACTTACATACAATTACTCACCCCAAATACCCACAGATAGTGGCCAGCTGCTCTGAAATCCAGATTGATTTTCTAATGCTCAGCCCTTTGTTCGCTAATTACACCTGTTCCTAAGAAAGTATTCCTCAGGAATCGCTTTTGGAGAAAAAATTGTCATGAAGACCCTTTGTTTCAAAGGAAGGTCTAGTCACCTGCTGTGACCCCAGATTATGGCTCCAAGATCCACCTGGGACAGTAGGAACAATGAGGCACTGAGACAATTAAAAAGAACGCTTATAAAGACAAGGGCAGCACAGATGAGAGGCTGGAGGTGAATAAACAGACTGCTTGCTTGTCCTCAGCCCCAGCTGGGACGGGCGGCCCAGTATCATTTGCATTGCCTTTAATCACTTTTCTAGTCTGACGTAGACAACATAACATACATTGCCGCTTTATGCAGGAAGTCTTTTCTTATGGAAGAAACAGTTCTAAAGGAAAGAAATCCTGTTAGGTGAGGCATTGCTGTGCACGCATCTGGTTGGTTCTCTTGTGAGCCTCCAGGCAGGGAACCTGGTGGATGGTCTCGTCCAGCTCAGGACAGCCAGAGAAATGAAGGCTTCGGATGCTGGTGCCATTTCAAAGGCAAGAAGGAATGAGTATGCGGATCCCTGACTTGTTCTCACAGTGAGGGAGTGGGAGTTAGGTGGTGCAGGGAATTCGCAAGGCAAATCTGGTGACAACATTTTGCCCCACAGTGCAGTTAAATGATTTACATTTACATTTAAATGTTAGAAATGTTCTTTCTGACCTTTCATAGCTAATGAATGGAGTCCCATGGTTCTTGATCTGCGTCTTTTCTTTGCCTTCAGGTCCACATTGGCCAACTGTATTCAACTGACAAGCTTATCATTGAGAATCAAGAAAAGCCCAAGACCTAAAGACCGCTACCACCAGCCACCACCAGCAACTGTGGACCACCTTCAGCATCCATTCTGTGCTTGGGATGGGGCTCCCAACAGACCACGAGTGACCACCTGCATCAGCTTAAAATAGCCTCTTGCTCAGCCTACCCTGTAGGAACTGATCAATTGAGTGAGGTTTCCATTCTTCTGCAGCCTTCCTTCATGGAAAAAAAAAAATGGCTGTCTTTCCTTGGTTCAAGTGTTAGAATGAAGAGCCGGAGCTCACTCAAAATAATGCCATGTATTATTGTGTCTCCTCTCCACCCCTCCCCTCTTTAGTGGTTCATCACCACTTGTATAAAGCATCTCCAGACTTTGTTTCTTGGTCCTTGACAATAAACAGAATCGTCTCCCTAAGCCTGCTACACCAGATACACTCATCGGGATTAATGCACTTTCGTTTCTGCTGATGCAGGTCCTGCAGAGGGCACTGGAGGGACCAGCAAGGAGGCTCCAACCCTAAGCTGAGTCCTCCCTTTGTGGAAGCAAGTCCAGGACCAGAAGATAGTTGGGAGGCAGCAGGGAGGAGGGCAGGGCCGAAAGGGTACTCCACATTTGATACCTGGGCTCTATGTAACCACAAGAATGGCAGGCAGGCAGATACATACCTAGAGACAGGGCACTCCACAACCTGTCTACTCAGTGCTTTCAGCACTGCTTTCCAAAGCTGGTTTCCCAAAGTTCACTTACCGAGTCAGAATCACCTGGAGTGTTTGAGAGTTTTAAAACGAAATTTCTCGTTGCTTCCCTCCACTTGGATTCTGACTTAGTAAGCGAGAAGTGAAACAATAATTTATATGTACATTTTTAAAGCTCTCCTAGTGGTTTTAATGTTTAGCCAGCTCAAGAAATCCTGCTCTTTGAGTATGTTACAGGTTAAAAAAAAAAAAGATATTTGTATGCATTTATCCTTGGAATAACATCAGCTCAAAACATGGAAAGAAGGTATTAAATAACATACTTGACTTCTGGAGATTTTATGGGGGACCCAAACACTGAGTGATTTCTTGTTTCTCTAAACAGTACTAAACGTATTACTTATGTGTTTAGGTTTAGAACAGGCTCATATAAATATTTACAGGTCCTAAATAGCTGTGACAGTGTCACCAACATGCCACTGAACTGCCCCCCCACCCCGCCCCATTTTAATTCTCACAGTTGCATGAGTTGAGCACGAACAGTCTGGGGCCACATCTTCACACTCATGTTAAAAGATCGTATCTGCTCATCTCATCTCTGGATTGTAGATTTTGCAATGGTGCATTCAAAATAGATTAAACATGTAATCACTCTATTTGGCGAAACAACTTGTGACTTCAGGATGCTTTGCCCATGGATAAAGTGCACCTGGGAGACTGAGCAATTCTTGGCAGGTCCCAGATCTGTTGCCTCTAAACTGTCCGTGCCCAGTCTCAGGGCTGCAGTGAGAGTAACCATTCGGCGGATGACAAATGCTGGTAATGTGGGAAATGTGCTCTCCGTCTTCCGTTGCTGTTGTGGGACAGAGTGCCCCAGCCCCAGTGTGTGCGGCCTTGGGTCGCTTTCCACTCTGCGTCAGTAGCGTAAGTGACCGTTCAGCAATAACTTTAACAACAGTGCTAGCTAACGGATGTCACCTCTGGTTTATACTTAATTAATTAGAGCAGCTGCTACTTGGAAACCCTTGAGTCCAGATTTAAACCTCTCCTCTACAAGTCTCAAATTACTAGCAGACTAACAGCTCCGTAGGAGACTTTTCCCCCAGATTTTAGTCACAGGCAGCAAACTTAACTTGTTCTGCAGGCCTTGAACAGCAGGTTGCTTTTATGTTAATTAAAGCACATGAGTGAGTTTGAATATGCCCGAAGCCTTAATAAATGAGCTAATTTTTGTAACTCGTGTAAAATTATGCATTTGGAATCTGGAAATACATGAATGAGAATTCAGTGACAGAAGCCACAAACAGGGGTGTTGCTCCTCAAACTTCAGGTGCAGGCAGGTGCAGCAGATAGAGCGTTGTATGGAGTATTCCCCAATTCAGAGGACCCCAAGTCGGCTCTACAAATTTGAATAAAGCGACATTGCCATGGGGATGATCACTCGGTTTCTATAGCAAAGTATTCCACTTGCTTAACTAGGCCCCAGCCAAGGGACTCAGGACGAGGGTCTTGATGGGAAGCTGCACTCTCCAACACAGCCTCACAGAACTTCCTAGCATCTGCGACTCTTCCGAAGGTGGGTTTAGGCTGTGATCTAGAGATTACTTTCCAGTGTCAACGTTTAGCCAATAAGAAATACCGCTATAAGTTAACGTCTCCTGAGACAAAAAACACTGGCCAAGCATGGCCATTTTTTAGACCTTCAGAGATAATATTTGATTGTTCTAGCTATAATGCTTTAATACCTGGGAAGCCTTATATAGCCAAGTGCATCTCTACGTTGTTCTGGTAACTGTTCTCTGGATTGTGTAACTGAAAGAATATCATCGAATTGACATAGCTTGATTTACATCTACTCTGCCCTGCCACCAAGCAGCAGTCACCTTTAACTCCCTTTACAGCCTCACCCAATATCTCAAGTCCCTGAATATAACCAATAGTGCAACCTGACATCCAGGAGCAAAGAGGACAGGCTACAGGGAAGTCTACAAAGGTGACAAAATGTCAGAGCTGACGGACATTAGAGTTCAGCTAGTCTAACCCCCAAATCTGCAGGTGTGCAAACTAAGATCCTGAGCATCTCCAGATCATTTGCAGATCCAGGCTCTTTACCCTGTGCCCCTCATCTTTTAATTCATACAGTATCGACTGAGAGCCAACTGGTGCCAGGTGGAGACCAGTGGACAAAACAGCCCCTGCCTTTACAGAGCTTACAATCTAGCAGGGCAATTAAATGAGAAAATGACAAGCCTCAGGAGTGTACAAAGGGTAAAATACAAGCACTCTAGGAGTTGATTGTGAGGCTCAGGGAAGGCTTCCCTGAGGAAGGAAGATTTAAGTTTAAGTTTAAATGATGAGGAGATGACTAGTAAAGCGTAGGGAGAGGTCTTGGGGCAGGAGGAATAGCATATGCAAAGCCCTGAGTCACGAAGAAGAGTGCAATGCAAGGATGGGGAGAAAGGCGGAGACCACACTGTGGAAGACCTTGGGAGCCTCGGTCTAAGTACTGTGAGAAGCTACTAAAGTTCTTTAAGCAGGGTGATTGTATTTCTTAAAGGTCATATTGTTGTAGCGGGGACAGATTAGGAAGGATGCAGGGAGACTAACTCTGTGGGGGAGGGGGTGTGGGGGGGAGATGGTTGGATCGAACACTTTAATCCAGGCAAGAAATAGGATGGTGACAGTTGGGAAGTAGAGTCAACATCACCCTGAGAACTTGCTTTGGCTAAGCTGCTATTCAAAGGGAGATGAGAGACACAGAGCAGAGGTGCCCCAGCTGAGCCTGGCCAAATGAGCCCGTTCCCAGCTGACTTGCAGATCCACAAGGAAGTCCAGCTGAGCCTCCCAGCCAGGTCTAGCTTACATCAATCAACTTCAGCTGACCCTTAGACTTGCGATAAATTATTGTTTAAGGCACTGAGTTTTGGGGTAGTTTGTTATAAAGCAATGACAAACCAATACTGAGATCTCGTATAATATCAATTTATTACTTTTTCAGGGTCACATAGCAAACCAAAGAGTTAGTAGGCAAATTGAGCCAAAACTGTTGGTCTCCTGTGTAGGACCATTTCCACAAGTATCTTCAGAGTACAAGTACAGGTACAGGTGTCGTGTGTCTTACAGACAAAAGGGCTTTCTAGCTCCTGGACCCCATTAGGGTGCACGTTAAGAACAAAACATGACAAAAAAATTAAAAGGAGAAAATAGAGTCAACAGGACTTGGTGATTGATTAGCTGTGAGTTGTGCAGAGGGTGTAGGGGGCGGGGTGTCCAGGAGGAGTCCAGATTGGGGCGGGGGTAACTGATCAGACATTGGGCCACCATGAAGACAAGAGAGGAGGGGGCACTATCTATATCTTTTTCCTTTGGCCAGGTTCAAACAACTTCAAGCTCAAGCAGAAAGACTAGTATCTACAAATTTATCTCTTATTTCCAAAGATTGAAAATATTATTTCTGCTTATTCATTTTTAGCCGCCCCCCCCTCTAGAATAATGCACTAGAATAAAGCAAATTAAAATAATGCACTAGAATAAAGCAAATTAAAAACTCTTACAAAGAGATTTTACCCATACCTCTCTGTAGGGCCAATACCTCCTTTCTATAGGTAAAGCCTAAAGATATGTATTATCATTGAGGATAAAGATAGTAGAGGGAAACTTTCCTGTATTTAGCAAAATGCGACATGAAAACTTAAAAAGCTGAGGAAAGTTGGTCTACATACTCTTAGAATATGGTTCTAAGAATGAAACTAAAAAGCACAGTAAAATATCAACAAGTAAACAGAAAATATACGAATACATTTTATAGCAAAATGGGCTTCTCTTTTGGTTAAGTTCCTCATGCAAACTGTTATTTGCTTTCTAGATTAAAGGCTATCTCAGGTATTGAGGCCAGGCTACAAATATAGCAGCAACTAAAGAAAATGATAGTGCTCAAAAAGTAGTTGGATGCATTTCCAACATCAAGGATTATGTTGTCTTAGAACTGAGAACTCTTCTTTTGGACCTACCCACAGTCATTGATAAGAAATTCCTTGAGGAATATGGTCTAAACCCAAATGACCAAATCTTGACTGAAGACAACCATTTGTGATCATTGCTTCTCAGGTTGAGCTCCATTTGAGAGTAAGACAGATGCTCTTTCTTTGCCAAAGGGCAAAGTTTTAATTCCAAAGACCCTGAAGAAAGAACCCAGAAGGAGAACGCTCAGAGATGAATGAACGGTTCTTTACCTAGGGGGCCACTGACACTACAATGGCGACAGCAAACAAAGTCGGTATCTTGTTTGGAAATCAAACCACAAGCAATTGTTGACACTAATAGAGCTGGAATCACACTTGTTTTCAGACTCAACATACTTGCTGACCAATGTGATCATGTCAATTATGAAGCATTCTGGCTGCACCTCCCAGAGAAGCACAACTTCCAGGGATCCGCTGGCTCAGCAGGAAAGCAAACAGCTTCCTATAAATGAACTGCATCCTTTTCCTACTAACGATGAGCTTTCTCAAAGAGTTCAATAGTACCGAATAGAAACCTATTTTCTCTCATCAGCCAGAAAGTTAACTTTATTTGCTTGGTTTGAGAGTATCACTTAAATGTCAGCTAAATATTGTTAGAACTTCCCACCAGTTACTAAGTGAATTTATGTGACTTAATCTGTCTTGAATACAGAGACAGTTTAATAACAATATAATTGGTTCTAGATTTTTAAAGGAGTATTTCATTTAGATGCAATATGTGATATAAACAGCACATATAGGATATATAATCAAGGACTACAATATTAAGTAATGCTGAGTGTCTTGTCAAGATTTGCCAGATATACTCCTTGCTCTTGGTTCAAACATTTAAGATTATTTATTTACCAAATTTTAGCATGTGTTTTCACTGTAAAAACATAGCTTTATATTTCCTTGTGGGACTCTATAAATAGAAGCTTGTTCAAAGGGGAGAAACGATATACCAGTAACTCAGACTACAAAAAAATAAGACGTTTCTTAAAAATAAAAAACAGAAGACGGGAATATGGTGTGATCTGGGTGATGTAAACAAACTGGCACAGGACAGCCTAAGACCTGGGGAATGCCATCATGTACAAGGGGCTCCAACTCTAGTGGACCACTAATCGATTTTGTGATGTTGTCTAAGTCCTTTCAACTTGGACCTTTGTTCCTCCTGGGGCAAAGTAGAGTGGACAGATCTCAGGACCCATAATGACCTCTAAAAACCTGCAATTCCAGTTAAATCAAAAGGAAAGAAACCATTCTCAAGCCCCTCTGAATGTTAGTTTTTGGACTAACTAGCAGAAAATCTTCAGGACCAGTCTCTAGCATTGGTGGTCTTGTCTTTGTGTAGAGATTTGGTTCTGCTTTAGGTGGGCCAGAGCTTTCAGCTCAGCCCTAGGTCTGTGAGGGCCACACCTAGGATTAAACTGGACAACTAAACCAGCTGGGCCCTCTGCAAAAGCACAGGGAACCCCTGGTGGCAGCCCTTGGCCACTCGGAATCCTCACCACAGTGATGTCTTCTCCAGTGTCTGACCCAACAAATGTGTTTCCAATTTTTTCTGAACTGAAAACTTTTTTTCCCTGCTTCTGCTGGCTTCTGAGATTCCTAGAATTCGGACCCAGCAGAAAAAGAAATGGGACATCTATCCTTGCTTAGCCAACTATAAATTTTCCCTTGCATATCTTCCCAATGGGCACATGGTTTAAAAAAAAAAAAGTTCTGAATGAACTCAGGGAAGAGCAAGCAGTTTGAGATGGAGGCATGTTATGGGCCAGCAGGAGCCAGGGCTCCCTGCCCCCCAGAATTTGACTTCATTGTTGGAAGACCAGCTAAACATGTATAAAACAACTAGAAAATGACCAAGTGCAGGACTGGCCAAGAGAGCCAGAGAACAGCATGGGCTGGAGAGAACTCACAGAGATCCTCGGGTTTGAATGAGCCTCAGATTGGGAGTGAAGTGTCAGGAAAGGGAGGGAGAGTGTACCTATGGGAAGACCGTGCGAGGCAGGCACACAGGTGAGTATGCACTGGAACAGGGAGTAAGTCTTGGCTCCTTAGAGGCTTCCTGTTGAAGAAATATGGACAGGTCCATAAGTAGCCCAAGCTACAGAAAGCCATCAAGCTCTTTATCTTCCAGCTCTGCCTCCCTGATGGTGAGATCCAGGGAAGTAGCTTCTCTAAACTTCTGTTTCCTCGTCTATGAAAAGGTAGGATCACATACTTTACAAGTATTGTATAGATTGTAAATGCATAATGCACATAAAGATCTTCTACCATGTTGAATTCAGAGTAAGCAAGCGATAACTTAGCTGCTTTATCACTCATTTAGAAACTGTCAGACACCTTAGGGATGTAGAAATGGACCAGATGTGGATCCTTCCTTTAACTACAGGAGGTGACATATAAAAGAAGGAGAAATTACTTTTGCCTGAGCCATAAATTCTAGGCTAAGGAGTCTGAGTTTTATTTGGTGGGAGAGGGGGCTGTGAAGCAAGACACAGGTGGTATGGAGCAGATTAACTGGGTAGTGAAACACAGAATGCCCACGAGTGGAGAGCCAGCCAGGAAATTGCTGCAATAACTTAGATGTGAGGGAACTAAGGCCTGGCTGAGGACAGCAGCAGTGGGGATTGGATGTAGAAGAAATACTGGATCCAGAAGATATTTCCAAATGACAGATTTGATAAGAGTGAATACGCAGAATAAATAATGGCAGTGAAGCAAAGATAACTTGAATACTTTGATCCTGAAAGATTGGCAGAATGGGGTTGCCCATCACTAAAATAATAAGACGTAAGGCAACAACACACCCTCATAATGCAAATGCACATCCATATATACTGCATCACTGTATGGCTGCTTTTCACATTTGCGTGTGTGTCATTTGCTCTGTGTGTGTGTGTTATTTGCAGTAGAGACACTGTGGTCTCTACCCATCTCATGAGAGCCCCTTTAGCTCCCTCACAAACAGAAGTTGGGAGCTTTTGACAACCATTTTGCATCATAATCCCACCCCCAATTCCAGCTACAGCTAATGGAACAGGGATGAATGCCTGACCTAAAGTGGACCACATTTTTTCTCTTAGAAACTTGGAATTAGGATTGAGAGTTCTAGTTCTATCCGGGCTATTTACTGGAACTCAAGTGACATGCACTTGGAAGGTACAGAGTAACCATCATCTATTTATAAAGTAGACAGAGAAGAGAAATCCAGTTTTTCGGGAGAGAAGAATGAGCAGAACAGAGCAGAGATGAGACAGAGAGAGTCCCTCTTGATTCTGGTAGCTTCATATTTCCTGGCTTCCAGACCGTGAAGAGGCCTAGCTGCTTTTAGATTCCACATGATAGCCCCGTACCCATCAAACCAATTCTCCTGTTTGCTCAAGCTGGTTTGCATAATTTTCTGTACTTGCAGTTTGGAACATTGACTAATGCTGTCTTTTATTGAAATAGGGGGCCTTGTTGAGGTCTGCAAGAAGTTCATGTTTTTTAGTAGGCAAGTTCCCCACTGTAAAGGGGACATAGTCCATTGTCAGTTCCTCAGAAAAAGTAGGTAACTGGAACTTTGATGACAGGACCTAGGTAGGAAGGAGGGAGATCGAACTCCTGTCCAGATATTAAGAGGTCTGGATGTCTTGCACCTTCATGAGAATCCAAAGAGGAAAGCAGGAACCCAAGCAAAATCTCCTTTCTTTCCTGAGGATGAACTGCAGATATGCTGTCCTCTCTGTGTTTGGCGTGGCAGTGCATGGTTAAGAGCAATGGATCTGGTTCAGACTGTTCTGAGTTCAAATCTATGCTCAGTCTCTTTCTCACTGGGCACATTACTCACCCTCTCTGAGACTCAATTTCTTCAGCTATTAAGTAGGAGTAATACCTATCGCACAGAGTTGTGTTGGAGTCTCTAAGGGGGACCAATAAGTAGCACCCAACTTCTTTGCAGCCCAAGTTTTGTACCTTTTAAAAAATTTTTTAAAAATGAGGATTAGCAGAGACAGAATGTCATCCTCAAAAGTGACGCAGGCTGCAGTGAACAATGCCAAGTATGAGAGTTCAATAAGTCCATACTCTGGAGACCCTTCACACCAC
>NW_011888910.1:3191443-3202430 GCF_000151845.1 Pteropus vampyrus
AGGTAACAAGAACAATTTGTCTGGTTAGCACATGGGGAGCCACTGTAATTTGTTCCCCAAATTGGGAGATTCATTTATTCTTCCTACATTCTGATGAAGTCAGACATCATTTATCCTCAGAATGGAATCAGTAGAAACCAGCTGGCAGAGGCCAGAAGGAAAAGAGAAGGAGAATTAAAGATTCCAGGTACTTCACAAATAATTTTGCTTTGTGCTCACAATAGTCTAGTTAGGCAAGAATTACTGCCCCCATTTTGCAAATGTGAAAACTCACACTTTCTAGGAAAAGGGACTTGTTTGAATGCACACAGCTAGCCAGGGTGGAGCTGGTGTCAAATGTAGATGTGGCTCACCTAGAGCCTATGCGTCCTTCCCACATCATGCTACCTGCCTCGACAGTGAAGTGTGCTTCTTCACTAGCATGGCACCTGGCAACACTTTATACACTTACTTCCCAGTGGTAGGTTTTTTTAAGGTTTAATTTAATTTTATTATTATAACTTTTTATTTTAAAATGGTTTGAAACTCATAAGAAATTGTAGGAATAGCACAGGGAATTTCTGTATATCCTTCACACAGCTTTCCCCAGCGATAATATCTCTCTATAACCTTAGTAAATTGTCAAAACCAGGAAATCCATGTTGGTACAATACTATTAATTCAGGGTTTTTCAGCCTCGACACTGAGGTTTTAGCCCAGACTAGTCTTTGCTATGGGGCCCGTCCTGCATATTGCTAGGACACCCCAGCCTTTACCCACTAGATGCCAATGGCATCCCCCTCCCCAGGTGTCACCACCAAAAATGTCACCAGACTCAAAGATAGCTTTTAAAGTACCAAATTGCTTCACATGCTTTATTCAAATTAGGACTTTTGGTTCAGTAGTATTTTGGTTTAACACAGCAGAGCAGCAAACAAAAAGTTAAAAAAACAAAAACAAAACATAACAAAATCCTCAGAATTGAAAAGACATTTTTAAACCACAAATATATAACTATCCTTTGAAAAATTAAGGAGAAACATAAGGCTGGCTTTTGACTACCATACTTCTCAGATTAAATAAGTACTCTCAAAAATCAAATTCACAGAAATGTGTTACTCATCCCAAACTTTACACTAGGCACATTTCTCAAGCAAATCTTAAAATGGAGGTTAATAAGGTTATTTTCTCACATTGTTAGAAGGAACTGTATAAATATAATCGCATAAAAATATACTGTCTGAAATAATGGCCCACTCTTGCTGCTGGTGCATGGCTGATAAAGGAGCCCTTAGCCCCACCTGGTTTCAGCTAAGGAGGACAGACACAGGGCCAACAAAAGTTGATGGTCATCTTTGCTCCAGCTTTGACAAGCACCCCTATCCCTAGACAGGGATGGGACCCTTATAAACTTCCTTTGGCAAGTCAGAGCCCTCCACAGGCATTGTCCCTGGAAAGCTCTGTTGCATGCTCAGACCTTGGAGAAATGATGGGCATTTCAGTGACATTCTAGTACAGGGGACCTTAACAAGACTGGGCTGTGGGCTAACACAAACTCTATCATCACTCACAGGGGCCATTGTCCATTAAGGTGGGTCTCCCTGCCCTACAATCCCAAACCTCTGCTGTCACATATGGATCATTTATCACATGTGTCCACCACTGCCTCTTATACCTGTGCCTACAGAGAATGTTGCTGAATTGTTTTAGAAACCCTTGGCTGTAACAAATTTATCTGGATAGTGAAGCTTCTAGTTTTAAGATCTTCTGAACCAACTGGATGTGGCAGAGCCAAAAGCAAAGGCTTAAAAGCTATGCCTTTGACCTCAAGGTGGCCATTGGCATACTTCTACCCAGGCCGGAGTCTGCAGGGGCTAGGGGAGGACATGTCACTGGAAAGCAGGCATCTCATCCCTTCTGCCTTCTTAGGGGTCTAGCTAGTGGGAGATCATGCAGAGCAGGGCAGCCCCTGGCCTAAGAACTCAATGCCTTTACAACCCATTTTTTAAGATATTGTTTCCTCTGTCAGAAAAGCTCGTCTTTCTGGGCATGTTGCACCAATACATAAATTCCTTTTTAATGACTTTCTGATAAAAGGCAAAGTCCAAAATAACTCAGGATCTGGTAACAGAAACAACCTCTAGCTTAGATTTTGGTGGATGGGGGGCAAAAGTGGGGCACTCATATACCTTTCTAAAGGTGTACTAAGGTTTTGTTTTCCCAAAGGAACGTATTACGTATTTCATTGTCAAGCACTTGTCTACAATTTAACATCCATTTATATATGCAATTATCCATTTAATATTAATTTATATCCCCGGGACCTTCAAATTCAAACAGATTTATAAATTCACAATCCTAATGCAACAAATAGACTTCACTAATCTTGGGCTCTGCACTTAATTTTGACATGGGTGATATTTGGGCTTTGGAGTTTTCTAGCTCAAAATGTAATATCAAAAACAACATGCCTGAAGTCAGTGCATAAAAACACAACTCCTCCTTAACCAAACTGAAAGGAACATACAAATAGAATGCTCTGGACTATGTAAAGTGGTTTTGAATATAAACTCACATTTCTTTTTAATAGTGTAACAATTAGAAAAAAGCTAACTCTGAGAAATAGTAAGCTCTTTCACCTACTTAGGGTATAAAAAGATGCTACTTCAACTGTACCACAACAGTCTTCTAATAACAAGGGTCCTTCATTCGAAGATGTCACGGGAGGCACTAAAACCATGTATCCTCTAAAGCAGAGGTCTCCAACCCTCAGGCTGTGGATGGGTACCAGGTCTGTGGCCTGTTAGGAACCAGGCCACACAGCAAGAGATGAGCAGCAGGCAAGTGAGTGAAGCTTCATCTGTATTTGCATCCGCTCCCCAGAGCTAGCATCACCACCTCAGTTCCACCTCAGATCATCAGGCATTAGATTCTCATAGGAGCACCGGTCCCTGGTGCCCAAAAGGTGGGAGACTGCCGCTCTAGAGAGCACAAGTTGGCCACTTTAAAGACTATTAGTTTCCAGTGGCTAGAAACTTCTCTTCTTCTGGAGTGGGTGCTTCCTTAACATGACACATGTATAGCTATTTGCAGAAAAGCCATCTGTAGGATATGTTCATGAATTTTTCAATGGGGAGATTAAATGTTTCAAGCTTAAATCACAACATCCACCTGTTTTCAATCTTTATTCA
Source organism: Pteropus vampyrus (assembly GCF_000151845.1). Lineage (NCBI taxonomy): Eukaryota > Metazoa > Chordata > Mammalia > Chiroptera > Pteropodidae > Pteropus > Pteropus vampyrus. Next base: position 3,194,614 of record NW_011888910.1, read on the forward strand.
ATTCAGATTTTCAGACCAAATTTTCCATTTCAAGATACATTAGGAGGCTGTTGACTATCCTTGAGAAATGACTTCAGGTAACCACTTTCGAAGGACCTGAGCAATGCCAACAATACGAATGGGATGAGTTAATACAATCATGGAGAAATTATACTGGTTAATTTTGTTAAAGGTTTGTAAGGTACTCTAAAATATCTTTGCTTTCCAGAGATATTTGTATATATGTAGATTTCCCAGTTGACCTGTCTCTGAACTCACGACTTAAAAGATTTCCATTCTTCTGATAGATTTTCTAGGCAAATCTCACTACTAGCACATCTAAAAGTAAGCCCTTGATCTTTGCCATCTCGAAAATCTACATTCGGCTGAAATATGACTGTTCTTTTCTTGCCAAAATTTGTCTGCTTGTCTGCTGCTCACAGATGGCCGAGGTCAAAAAACTAAACTCCATAAAATGCAAATGCAAAGTCTACCAAAAAGATTCAAAGGACTTTTAATCTTTATGAGCCTAAAGTTACAGTATTTAGCATCCCAACAAACAGCCCTTAGAGGATTAAAGGACCATTTAGGATGTATTCTGATAGTTTCCCTGATCAGCTAAAGGGAGTCCATAGAGGAACAAGGAAACACAGCAGGTCACCTTGCGTAATGTGCCTATTATGTAGTCTGGAAGAGAAACCTGGGTCAATGTCTCCTATTGGACTTCCAGGCACAGGCCTGCTTATCTGCAAGTTGGCCAGGACTGTTCTGTAGGAGGAAAGGTGGGTCATTGGGCTGAGCCCAAGTTGTCAGGTGCCACTCTGCTCCCAGCCCCTTGCCCTTGTAACTACAAAGAGCACATCCTGGGCCTTGGAGATTGTCCAGGCCCTGGCATCATGATGATTGGCTGGGCAAAGGCTGGACTGCAAAAAGCTCACTGTCAAGGTTGCTTGTTAAGCGACCAAACGTCATGGTACTTTCCTTTCACCTACAAACCTGTGTCCCATTGCGTGAACCAAAAATGCACAGTTGATTCTTTCCCATGATGCCACAAAAAAGCAAACTATCCCATTTCCTCCCAATGGCTGTTCCTTGAACTTCTGACAAAGAACATGTGACACAGAACACAATACCCCAAGTGGCTCGAGGCAACACACTCCTATGAAACATACAATGGAGTCATGGAATGAAAACACTTAGCATATTAAAATATGCAAAAACTGTTGTGCTAGAAAGCAGAAACATAGGGAATTTGTGAAATAATGTACAGAATCCAACACTGAAACTCCAGAAATGAAATGAGCATAAGTCTGTTTCTCTGTGAGCTGACATTTTGTGCATGGACTCAAGAACCACAGAGTTGCTGGGGAAGCCTTCACCCTGGTCAGGGCAGATGGAAGGATGAGCATGTGAGGGTGTGATCAGCTAGAAAGCCCACTGCTCATCTGACAGGAGGAAGTTTCTCTGCCTTCAGGGCCAAGTTTCATGGATGACAACTGCCCTGCTCCCAGGTGCTACAGGATGTCTGCCTGGGTTGTGGTCCTGCTCCCAGTGGACTGAGATGCCTCAGCATCCCCAGAGCTCAGTGGGCTCTACAGTCCAGTGCCCACTCCCCAGAGTAAGATCCTGGCCTTCCTAGTTAGGTCTTGGAACCGCTAGCCACCTTGATTCATAAACCTGGGATTCTGAGGGGAAACTTTGTTCCATATGTCACTGAACCAAAGAGTGTCTGCCCACTCATTGTACAGCAGAACCAAACAGTGAACACAGGATTTTGCAGTGGAGAATTAAAGCAGTTTATTGGCAGGGCACCAGGCCAGGAGATGAGGGAGCCAGCACTCAAAATCTGAACTTCTTAAAGGATTTTAGAGTGAGGGTTAGGGGTTAGAGGTTGAGGGTGAAGCTGATTGGTTAGTTCTTGAATGTAAGCCTTGGCTGTTTTCCTTAGTCTGATTCATTCACTTTCTGACGTCATTTTGTCTGGGTGCCTTTGTCACTTTTGTCGGGTAATATAACTGGGTTGAAGAACCAAGATATTTCTGCAAAAAAATCTTATGATTGTGCATCAGTGACATTATATTTAAAGCAAAAGTCAGAAACTAAATGCCTTGTGACCATTGTTATTGTTTAAGCTATCATCATTTTGTGCTTAACTAGCTGCATTTTTCTATTATCTCAAGCAAAGTGTGCTTTTAAACATTTTTCCTGGAACTTGCTTTACAGGCAGGCCTTCAAAACATGACTAACATACTTTCTTAATCTTTGACTATAAACTACATGACAACCAAAGCAACTGAAACATTTAGTTAAAGCCTATCTCTAGACTAATACCTAAATATGTTTACTGTTAACTGCTGGTTTTACATACAGACTGCCACATTTCCAGCCACTGCTTCAGAAACTCTTTAGATAGGTACACACATTTCCTTTACCATCCCTGGACCCAATGATCCGTGGACCCACTTGCCCATAAGGAAGAATCTGAAATCCCTCTGGTGGAGGTCAGGTTCATTAAATGATCTGAGAACTTAGTTTTTGATCACTACAGCTGGATAAGATGATTAAACCATTACAGTTTTAAACAAAATGACCCTCATTTATTCAAGTTGAGGTAAATATTACTGCAAAAAAAAGTAATATTTATTCCCTGCATTGTGGAAATTTTGCTTTTGGGATGAGTATGTGTTTTCATTCCATTCAGGAAATACACTCTTAAATATTTCCTTACTCTAGTCAATGTTGACCCTTCCTTTGAGACTAACTTTTTGAAAACAAATAAAACCTATTTTAACTTCCTTATATTTCTTTACAATATGTTTGCTATTGGTCTATAATGAAAAGTTGGCACTTTATAAAATATATTGACATTTAGCAGATTGCCAGTTTTAGTACTTGGAAAGGCTGTAATCATATACAGAAAGACTGGGCTGTTCAAAATATCTTACATAATTCTGAACCTTTATAAAGTTTTTTTCTAAGATTTGAGGGAGAGCAAAGCTAGATTTCCTTTCCTAACAGCCATGTTTGACAGCCATTATATTATGAAATAAGTACTTTTAAAATTAATGGTTTGAATTCCAAATTATACTTCTGAATAAGTTTTTATGAGAAAAGTTGCTGTATAACTCTTTAAAAAAAACATTTCTTATCTATTTTATTCTAGATTTAATGAGTTACCATTTTAATGAATACCAGAGAAAATTATTTTTTTGATCATTATATTGGGATTCTAATTTTACCTTAATTTCATTTTAAATAATACAAACAATCCAAAATAATGCATTATTAACATATAAATCAGCATTTCAACCTGAGTTATAGGCTATATACATTATCGATGCTTTTCAACTAAAATGTACTCATAAATACACAAGAAAACTGTATAATGTAGATGTTGTCATTATGCAATAATGCTCTATAAAAAAAAATGGTATACCAGACCCAATACTGAACATTGCATGAAGACTTAATTGCTTTTGTATTTAATAACAACAAAAAAGATGTAATTCTAGTACTCACTTATTTCTATTGTTGTAAAGTTTTTATAAGTACATATAAATTAAATATTATTTCATCAATGCAAACATTTTTTAATCTGCTTTACTCCAAGTGTAAATTATAATTCATTAATTTCTGATGGCTTTCCACTAATAAGTTACTATTTTAAAATGTTTCCGTGATCAATTACTTTGGCAAACACTGCTACAGTCAAAGGGATGTCTTTAAACCAGAATTCAAACTAAATGTTTCTATAAGTTAAGATGTCCCAATTTAAGTCAGAGAGATATCTGGCAGTTTTCATAGCTTGATGTTAATTCAGATGAGTGCTGTATTTCAGGTGCACTAATTTATCATTTCTTAGATGTATCAAAAAAAAAAAAAATAACAAATGGAGCTACTTTAAAATGGAGTGAGAGCTGCCATGCCAGAAAAACTGCCTCCCAGGTATTATGCTTCAAACCTTTGAAATGTTAAAACAGAACAAAATAACCTTTGGACTGGGCCTAAAGCAACATTGTACCCCAAAGAACTGGTTGCAAAGATAACAAGAAAGTTATTATGATTACTAGGTTGAAAATTAAAAACATTGTTTAGAATTAGCATCATTATGTTATCTGTACCAATAAAAATGCCTTCCGTTGATGTAGCTGTTCCCCTTCCCTTTATCATAAATATCTATTGTCGTTGTCTCCTAATTGAAACACTATTTGTTTGGGCTTCTGCCTGAATCAATGCATCCCAAATAGCTATTCTTTAATCTCAAATAAATGCTTATTACTTCTCACTTTGAAAGGCCTGTTTTTTTTTTAGGTTAACATGAAAGAAAGCAACAGGTAGATTCTCCTCTCCAGTATGGTAATAATTGTCTTAGTGTTTATTCTAACCAAGATAACTAAGAGTAATGTACAGTTCTACCTTTACCCAAAGGAGGTATATTTCAAGTAGCAAATTTTACCAAAAGTTTAACTGCTTTATTAGGTATAACTCTCAGCACATAATGTTTAAAAAAGTACTGCTTCTCTAGAGCAGGGGTTGGCAGACTTTCTATAAAGGTCCAGATAGTAAATATTTTAGACTTTGCCATATGGTCTCTGTTGCATCTACTCGACTCTGCTCTTATAGCAGAAAAACAGTCATAGATGCATGTAAATGAATGGTGCATGGCTGTGTTCCAATAAAACTTTATTTATGGACACAAATTTGAATTTCATACAATTCTGTGTCACAAAATAGTATTCTTCTTTTGAATTCTCCCAACTGTTAAAAAACTGCAAAAAAAAAAAAAAACATTTTTAGCTCTCAGACCCTTTTTAGCTCTCAGATAAGAATAGGCTTCAGGCTGAATTTGGCCCATGGACTATATATAGTATGCCTATCTTTGTTCCACAGAACAACAGCGAAACCATCCATTTCTCCTTAAAGATTACCATTACAAAACAGATTGATTGTACCAGTCATGAGCAGGAAAATATGAAAACTAAAGAGAGACAAATTACCAAGAGATAGCCGAGGTGTAAAGGAATCAAGTCCTCATCCAGAATGCCCACTCACCCTGCTCCTGCATGGCCATCTCATCATAGCATCCACAGCCATCAACAGTGAGTAAAGGGTGACCAGACCCGGTGTCCACAGTCCTCCAGCATGCAGGGTACCCTTCTGGTTCTGAGCAATAATTACTTTCTGGGCATTTTCATTATCTATCAAGTTACCACTACCCACTGTGTCTCCGAGTGGGACAGAAAGCCATCTTTTCATCCATCTCCTGAATTTGGAGTTCAGCAACTAAGAGTCCAGCTTCCCTGACTGCTAATGGCCCAGAGGAATCTAGCAGCTGTTATGTGCTCTGCCTACACAAAGGGGTTTGGGGAGGAATGGCCAGCTCCTGTGGCTCACAACCAAGGCCTGCCTACCAGATTACTACTCTGGCGTTTCAATTCACCAACTTCTTACTTTGACGAAGAACAGGACCCTTCTACAAAACATTTTAAAGAACATTTTTGCCCAGTATGGGAAACCTGGGCCTTTTCACATCAGAGAGGAAGGATAGAAGAAAGGAAATTCGGAAATACCGTTGTTTATTGTTAAACTGCACGCATCATCAGCTGAGGAAGATCGCCTGTCTGCCAAGACCTCCCAAAACCCCAGGAGCTGAAATATAAAGTACAGCATAAAAGGGTGTGCAAGTGGCCTTTACTTTTTTAAGGGACATTTGTACACAAAGGCACAAGTAAATAACATCAAGTCTGGGCAAACATCTCCCAGTTCCCAGTTAAAAGTAAAGGATAGCGGGCCACGGCCCCATCCGGTTTTCTCTGAGAAACAAACGCCAGTGGGAAGGCTCCTGCGCGGACCCACAGTCCAGCGCCTTCCCGTGGTGCAATGTGGTGGGATACTATGTCCTTTCCCTGAGACCTGGGGGGTCTCCAGCAAGCCGCAAAGGCTAAAACACGGTATCTACTGTTAAAAACACATCCCGAGGTCTACCAGCCCCACTCAGGAGTCAGAAGCCTTTTTCTTAGAGAAAACTAGTGCTCAGAGTCTTAAGGATTTCTTCCCATTCAGACCGAGGAGGGAGACTTCAAAAGGCCTGTCAGGAAGATCTAAGCAACGAGAAAAGTGGCGGGGAGGTTAGGTGCTTTGCCCGGTCTAGCCATGCTGTGCTCGCAGGGTCTGTCTGGATGCAAGTTTATGATTGAGCGGCAACATCCTTTCCTTCCATGCTCCCCTCACTCCAGGTGGACGGACGATGCTCAGCAAATCGTCCGGGCAAGTCACCCGGCGCAGTCGCCTTCCCACGGTCCCTCGAAGCGCTCCGGGGCAGTGCAGGGGGCCGAGGACCACGCCCAGCGCTCAGAGAGCGTCCGCTGGGCGCATGTAGCGCAGCGTGTAGTTGGCCCCTGCGTTGTTGTCCCAGTACTCGCCTTGGGCGCAGCGGTAGCAGATCGCGAAGTGGACGGCGACGTTCGGCGCGTCTGTGTTTTCTCCTTCCTTGGGCTGCAGGCCCGGAGGCAGGCACAGCGAGAAGTGGAAACGCTGGACGCCCGGCTCCTCCTCGGCACCCGCGGGCCCAGGTTCCCCCGACAGCGCCTCTGGCCCCTGTGACTCCACTGGCTCAGGATGCAGCTCGGCGGGCACGTCCATAAAGGAGCGCCACTCCGTGAAAGTGTAGCGCACGGCCACGGCTCTCGGCCCAGGGCAGTCCAGAACCCGTCCAGAGCCTGTCACTTCCGCGCCCCAGGGTGCCGAACAGTGCACGCGCTCCAAGCACACGCGCTGCTGCTGCAGGCGCTCTGCTGCGGCGCTCGGCCCGGGAAGCTCGAAGAGTGGCCGGAGCCCAGGAGACTGCGTGGAGAGGGGCGCGGCGGCGGCCGCTGCCATAAGGCCGGGAAGCTGCTGCAGGTCCTCGGCGCTCATGGGGAAGCTGCGGAGGCGGGAGAACACGGCTGGCGGCACCTGCGGCTCCTCGGCCTGGCTGAAGTGTTTCACGCTCGCCAGGCTCAGCCCCAGCGCGTCCGCGAACTGCACCCGCTTCTTGCACTTGGCGCAGCAGCCACCCGGGCTGTGAGGCGCGTCCTCGGCCCTGTCGCCGTCCTCCGCACCCAGCGTCAGGGCAAGCTGCTGTCGCTGCTGCAGGAGCTTGGCCGCCTGCAAGATCGGGTCGGCGGGCAGAGAAAAGGAACGCGCGCGGAGGCGGCGGCGGTAATCCAGTAGTTCCTCCTGCTCCTGGATGGCAGCCTCCTCCTCCAGAGACAAGGGTTCGGCGTCGGGGCTCTCGGACTCCGCTATGTCGCTGCTGTCCCTGCCATCCTCCATGCAGAGGGTCCTCCCGGCGGGCAGCTCCTCGGCTGGTTGCGGGTCTCCAAAGGGCGCGGGTCCCTGCGCGTCCAAAGTTAGCAGCTGCGCCCCCTGGGGCTCCATGAAGCCGGCTGGCCTCGGGACCTGTCTGGGTCGCGAACCCTCAGCTCAAAACTCCTCTGGCGACTTAACACCTTTAATTCTTGACAGCGCGCAGCGCCCGCCCCAGGCTTCAGAAGAAAACACAGTTCCACGTGGGTGCCTCGGGGTTTTAGCGGCTGCCAGGGCGAAGTGGGAGGAGGGTGCGGGCCAGGGGCCGGCTCCCGGCCAGGCCACCTCGGGACTGAACCTGCACGCCACGGGGGAGGGCCGGGGGCGGGGAGGCGCGGCCGCGAAACACCTGGAAGCAAGGCGGCGCGGAGCGAGAGCGCGTGGGCGGGGTTCTCGAATACTCCAGCGGAAAGTGGAAGACAGCTTTCTGGAAGTCGGGGCCTCCCTTTCACCTCCCTCCCACCCAGCGGGTCCTGCGGCGGTCCTGCCTC
>NW_011888910.1:3203835-3220423 GCF_000151845.1 Pteropus vampyrus
AATTTATTTATTTTATTTTTTAAATGAAATTTATTGGGGTGATGTTGGTTAATAAAATTATATAGGTTTCAAGTGTACAATTCTGTAATACATCATCCGTACATTGCATTGCGTGTTCACCACCCAAAGTCAGATCTTCCATCACCATATATTTGACCCCATGTACCCTTTTCTACCTCTCCCCCTCCCCCATATCCTTCTGGTAACCATTAAACTGTTGTCTGTGTCTCTGAGTTTTTGTTTCTCATGTTTGTTTGTTGCTTCAGTTTTATATCGAACATATGAGTGAAATCATATGTTTCTCTACTTTGTCAGGCTTACTTCGTTTGTCATGCTAGTCTCTAGATCCATTTATGTTTTCATCTTTTCCTACGGCTGAGTATATTTTGTTGTATATACGTATCACATCTTTCTTTATCCAATCATCTATCGAAGGGCATTTCCGTTATTTCCATGTCTTGGCCACTGTGAATAATGCTGCAATGAACTTAGGTATACATATATCTTTATGAACAAATGTTTTCAAATTTTGGGGCTAGATACCCAGAAGAGGAATTGCTGGGTAAGATAGAAGTTCTTAATTCTTTAAGGAGCCTCCATAGTGTTTTCCATAGTGACTGTACCAATTTATATTCCTACCAGCAATGTATGAGGTGAACCCAGGTAACAGAAGGAAGATTTCTCCCATGGCTAAGCCAGGGCTGGGGGTGGTGTTCATGAGGAAGGGGCTCTGCTACCACTTGCTAGGATCTCGTGGGTACTCCTCTGCCCAGTGTGGAATGCCATGATTGCATCTCAACTTGGGGGCTTACAAAAGGCACCAGATACATGGTGTGTCTTCTTGGAATAACTCCAAGATTTCATGAAGAAAACATTGTTTTTATCTTTAAGTCAATATTGACATGTTATGGAATTAAATATAAAATTTGCAAACTAATTTGAGACAGTGCTTCAAAGAGATTTTGAGGTCGTGGTGACTCTCTGGGCTACAACCCTCATCAGAGCATGGGCCCACTCTAGGGCATGGACTAGAGGTAAGAGGGGTGCTTAGGGAGTGGATTTTAGGGAGACATCGCTCTCTGGGGCATACCGTGCCCTGATCCCAGCCCTGTTCCATTCTCCTCTCTTCAGTGGATACATTAGAAGTCCCCACCCTCATGGAGCTATCAGTATATTGGAGGAGACCACCATTAACCAAAAAGTCACACAAACAAATATAGACTTAGCCACTCTGGCAGATGCTAAGAAGGTAAGATCTGACCTGGTCCAGGAGGCCAGGGACACCTCTGTGAAGAAGGTGAGTAGGAATGAACAGCTAGGACTGCAAGGAAGAACATTTCAGCCCATATGCAGGCCTTGTGTGGGAAGGAGTGTGGAAGAGTGAGACTGGAGAAAGCCTATATGGCCCAAGGGCAGAGAGCAAGGATGACCTGGAAGAGCTGGGGTGGAGCGGGACATAGGCCACTCAGGGCCTTGAGCAATTAGAGGCCTTTGAAGGATTTTGAATCACAAGTGTGACTAACCAGATTTAAGTTTTGAAAGATCATTCTGCATGCAGGATGAAGAGCAGAGTGTAGGGGACAGCAAATGTGAGAGAAGCTGATAGAAGACTATTGCAGTCTTTCAAGTCAAGAAGGGTGATCATGCCTCACTTGAGAGACGTGGTGACGGTGGTGGGGTGGACAGATGTGAGAGCTATTTATGAGTGAAAACCGACATAACATGCTGATGGATCCATACAGAGGTAGGTGAGAGGGACAGAGATCTCTTTTAGGATTTGGACATGAGCAGTTGGGTAGAGGCAGTAGCAGTCACTGGGGGAGAGACCACTAGAAGAAGAATAGAGTGCAAGATCATGAACTCCATTTTGGGCAGGTCAAGCTTAATAGGTTCTTGAGTTCTTTGTGACACCAATTTATTGACACCAACTGAGTGTCCAACAAATCAAATCTGACTCTGACTACCTGGAGTTAGCATCAGATCTCACAGGTTAAAGGGCTCATTCCCATAAGACTGCCCCCACTTCAGATGCCAGATGCCACCACACTTTGGCCCAGCCAACTAAAAATTTGGGGATGCTCATAGTCCCACCCTCAGGTTTGATAATCTGCCAGAATGGCTCACAGAACTCAGGTGAAGGGGATCAGAATATGTCACCCCAAAATGTCATTTTTGCCTAAGAATTTTAAGCTGAAGGCAATTAAGATAACAGCAAAAGAGACTATCCTCCCACCTTTTGCCTAAAAGCAGGGCATAAATTTCCTTTTGTAAAGGTAACAAATTGTAAATATGTCTCCATCTCTTTTTTAAAGATATAATTGACATATAACATTATATTAATATTCATAAATATGTCTCCATCTCTTTTTTAAAGATATAATTGACATATAACATTATATTAATTTCAGATGTGCATGATTCAATATTTGCATATATTATGAAATGATCATCACAATTAAGTCCAATTGATATCTATCACCACACATAGCTATAATTTTTTCCTTGTGATGAGAACATGAAGATCTAGTCTCTTAGAAACTTTAAAATATATAATACCGTATTATTAACAGCAGTTATCATGCTGTATATATACCGTGGTTGACTTATGACTGTGAGTTTGTACCTTCTTACCCACTTCGCCCATTTTGCCCACTCTCACTCCCTACTTCTGGCAACCACCACTCTGTATCCATGAGCTTGACGTTAAGTTTGGTTTTTTTCTTTGCTTAGAGTCTACATATAAGTGAGATCATACGATAATTGTCTTTCTCTGTCTGATTTATTTCACTTAGCATAATGCCCTCAAGGTCCATCCATGTTGTCACAAATGACAATATTTACTTCTTTTTTTTATGGCTGAATATTTCATTATATATACATACTATGTCTTCTTCATCCATTCATCTGTTTAGGAGCACTTAGGTTGCTTCCCTGTCTCGGTTATTGTAAATAATGCTGCAGTGAACATGGGAGTCAGATATCTTTCAAGTTAATGTTTTAGTTTCCTTTGAATAAATACCTGAAAGTGGAATTGCTGAATCATGTGGTAGTTCTAATTTTTTGAGGAGCCTCCATACTATTTTCCGTAGAGGCTGCACCAATATACATTCCAAACAACAGTGCACAAGTGTTCCCTTTTTTCCACATCCTTGCTTGTTTTTTTGATAATAGCCATTCTAACAGGTATGAGGTGATAGTACATTGATTTGCTTGTTTCTGATAATTAGTGAAGTTTGGTACCTTTTCATGTACCTGTTGGTCATCTGTGTACCTTTTTAGGAAAATGTCTATTTGGATCCTCTGTCCAATTTTTAATCAAATTGTATGTAATCTATGTATATATGTATGTATGTATGTATGTATGTATGTACTTGATATTGAGTTGTATGAGTTTTTTATATATTTTGGATATTAATGCCTTATCGGATATATTTTGTAAATATTTTTTTCCATTCAGTGTTACTATTTCATTTTATTGGAGGTTTTCCTTGCTGTGCAGAAGCTTTTTAGTTCGATGTATTCCCATTTGTCTATTTTTGTAAGATAGTGGTCTAGTTTCATTCTTTTGCATGTGGTTGTCCTGTTTTCCCAACACCATTTATTGAAGAGACTGTCCTTTCTCTATTGTATATTCTCGGCTCCTTTGTTGTAAGTAAATTGACCACATATAAGTGGATTTATTTCTGGGCTATTTTGTTTAATTGATTTATGTGCCTGTTTTTATGCCAATACCATACTCTTTTGATTATTATAGCTTTGTAATATAGTTTGAATTTAGGGCTTGTGATGCCTCTGACTGTTCTTTCTCTAGATTGTTTTGGTTATTTGGGGTCTTTTGTGGTTCCACATATATTTTAGAATTTTTTTTGTTCTATTTCTGTGAAAAATGCTATTGGAACTTTGATAGGTATTACATGAAATCTGTAGATTGCTTTGAGTAGTATGGACCTTTTAACAAAATTAATTCTTCCAATTCATAAACACAGAATATCTTTCCATTTATTTGTGTCTTCTTCAATTTCTTTCATCAACATCTTATAGTTTTTAATGTATAGGGCCTTCACCTCCTTGGTTTAATTTTTCCTTGGTATTTTATTCTTTTCGATGCAATTATAAATGTGATTATTTTTCTTAATTTCTCTTTTTGATAGTTTGTTATTAGTATATAGAAACATAACAGATTTCTGTATATGGATTTTGTTAGGTTTATTTATTAATTTACATATTAATTCTAACAGTTTTGGGGTAGGTTCTTTAGTGTTTAATATATAAAATATCATGTCATCTGTGAATAGTGACAGTTTTATTTTTTCCTTTCTGATTTTGATGCCTTTTATTTATTTTTCTTTCCTGATTGTTATGGCTAGGACTTCCAATACTACGTTGAAAAAAAGTGGCAAGAGTGAGCCACTTTTTCCGATATTAGAGGAAAATATTTCAGCTTTTCACCATTGAGTATGATATTAGCTGTGGGCTTGTCATATATGGCGTTTATTATGTTAAGATATGCTTCCTCTATACCCACTTTGTTGAAAGTTTTCATCATAAATGGATGTTGAATTTTGTCAAATGCTCTTTCTGCATCTATTGAGATGATTATGTATGTTACTTTTATTTTGTTAATGTGGTATATCACATTGATTGATTTGCAGATGTTGAACCATCCTTGTATCCCTCAAATGAATTTTGTTGAGGACTTTTGCATCTATGTTCAGGAATATTGGCCTGCAATTTTCTTTTCTCCTCTCTCTCTTTCTTAATCACCAGAGATGAGTCTTATCACTGGAGGTAATACCGATTTGAGGCTGCTTAACCTTACTAAACCTTATAACATCTATAAACCTTATCAAATAGTGCTTATCTTCCATTAGTTTCACCCATATAGCTACTTCCCCACAATTATTGGTTCTAGAAGCCCAAGCTCCTTTTCTTTTGTCTTGTCATGTTCCCACAATTTATCACCCTTTGTAAAAATCATATATAAGCTGCCAGGCCTAACAACTTCTTGAGTTTTCACTTTTTTCTTTTGATGATCCCATGTGCATATAAAATAAACCTTTTCTCCTATTAATCCGTCTTTTCTCAGTTTAACTTGGGGGCCCTAGCCACTGAACTTCAGAGGGCAAAATAAAAGTTTTTCCACTCAAACACAGAAAAACACTTTATTTGCATTTATGTTTATTACACATGGTACAACTCAGGAACAGTTAAATGGAAGAGATGCATAGGGGAAGGTATGGGGGAAGGAATGCAGAGATTTCCTGCCCTCCCTCGGTGTGCCACACTCCTAGCACATCATTGTGTTCCAGAAGTGAAAATTCTCTGAAGCTTGTTTATCAGAAGTTTCATAGAGCTCAATCTCTACCTACCTTTCCCTCCCTGGAAGTTGGTGGGTGGTAATGAATGTACCAGTGATTTAATCGCTTGGTTTTTCTGGTGACCAGCCCTATCTAGGGTGCCCACCCTAAGCTACCTGATTAACATAAATAAGTGTGATCAAAAGGGGGCTCATTATAAATAACAAAAAACAGTCCTGTCACTCAGGAAATTCCAAAGGTCTTAGGAGCTCTGTGCCAGGACTGGGGCAAAAGCCAAATGCATATTTTTATTATACCTTGGTAGGATATACAGGTCTAGAGCTCAGAAGAGGAAGAGGTCCCAGGATTAAGCTTCAGCAACTCTGGCATTTAGGATCCTCTCCCTTGCCTCCCGAAAAGTGTGGACACAGTGGATGGTCTCTGGTTCCCACCCCTCACCTCTGCTCTGACAGGCCAGGTGGCGTCGTAGACTTCTTTCCCAGGTTCACTGTCCCCTGAGCTTCCACCCAAGACAAGGCCCAGATCCTCTCCACTCTGGAGTCAGGATTCCTGAAGTCAATTGTTAAATGATGCAGCATGCAAAATAACTTTTTAAAATTCAGCCCACATAGTCCATACCACTGAAATGTGTTTAGTTCTATTTCAAATATCATGTGCCTCAGCTGATAAAATATTTACTCCAGGCATTCAGAGGCTCCTAGTTTTACCATCAGTTCTGGTTACCTATTGCTGCATAACAAACTGCCCCAAATATAGTTACTTAACAAAATAACAAGAGCATTTATTTTGCATGTGAATCTGTAAATGGGCAGAGCTCACTTGGGTTCAGCTTGTCTCTTTTCCATTGAAGACTGGGAATGGGATCAAATGATCCCCAGTTCTGGTGCCTGGGCTGGGAAGACCCAGACTGTTGCAGCTAGGACCGCTGGTGCTCCTCAGACATCAATCTGTGTGGTCTCCAGCAGAGCAGCTTCGGGGCGGCCAGACTTGTAACCTGTTTGCTTAAGTAGAGAGAGAGAGACAGAGAAGCTGTATCACCTTTTATGGCCGGGTCTTAGAACTTCTCAGTGTCTCTTCTGCTACATTCTGTTCCGCACAAGTGAGTCACTAGGCCAATGTATTCAAAGAGAGAGGAATTAGATTCCACCTTTTGATGGAAGAGTGTCCAAGAAATTACAGATGTGTTTTAAAATCACCATACTATAATAGAACAGGATAAATTTAAAAGGACTCAAGGGAGCTCAGCTAGTTTAAAGCTCAAATTTTTCAGATGTGCAAGCTGAAGCTTAAAGAGAAAAACCGAGTTGCTCAAACTTTCCACTCAAGGCAAGAATTGAGCTGGAATAAAAACATTCTCTTGATTCTTAATCTTTGAGACTGAGCCTCAGGATTAAGACCTTTATTTCTATATATACTATTATTCCTCGATTACTGTTGATTTTTTTTTTGACATTTAAACTAGTCAATAAATAATATTATATTATTTATGTAACATGAAACCATGAAGGGAATCAGAACATGTCATTCCAAAATATGCTACTTTGGCATTGTTTTGGTCCATTCAGGCTACTATATCAAAAACCACAGACTGGGTGGCTTATAAACAACATTTATTTTTCACAGTTGCAGAGGCTGGGAAGTCCAAGATCAAGGCTCCGATAGATTTGGTGTCTGGTGAGAACTGTTTCTTAGACAGTTGCTTTCTTGATGCATCCTCACATGGTGGAAGGGGCAAAGATCTCTGGGGTCTCTTTTATAAGTGCACTGATCCCATTCATGAGGGCTCCACCCTTATAACCTAATTACCCCTTAAAGCCCCCACCTCCTAATACCATCACATTGAGGGTCAGATTTCAACATATGAACAAACATTCAGACCATAGCAGGCATATCGATTATTTAAGCTGAGGGCAATTGAGAAACAGTCAATGTAGGAAGGGCCCTCTCACCTCCTCCTTTCTACCTAAAAGCAGGCATACAATTCCTATGAGAAAAGTGTCTTTAAAACACTTTAAAATTTTAAAGTATTTTAAAAGAGCAGAAGCACTTTTAAAAGCATTTCCCCTAACTCTTCTTTAGTTTTTTGAAAGAGATTGGTTTGCTTAAGTTAAAGTCGCAGTGATTTTTCAGGGGCGTAAATGCAGCAATGGAAATGTCCAAGAAAAATGCCTTATAACTTGAAGGGATCAAATTCCATAGCACCTTAGTCCCCATTTATCAATGCAACTAAAATGCAGCAATGGAACAAACTTGAAATAAATTTGAAAACAACGTGACCCTGCTTGACTGCTTCATTTTTCTTTACATGTGTACTTTCTAATAGAATCAAGGAACTTTAAGAAGCATTAGTACATCTGACTTGCTTTAAAAGTGAAGAAAATAAAGTCAGGAGAGATTCAAATGATTTGCTTAATCGAGATGCTCATCTATCCAGAAGACCTAGAATTAAAATGATGCCTAGTACAGCTAATATTTACTGATCACCGTGTGCTAAAAACTGCGTACAGTATTTCTTGTCATCACACAGTCCAGTGGGACAGTTGTTATTGTTATTAGGTCTTGGAGGCCTAGACAGGGTAAATGAATTGCTCTAGTTACCCAGTAGTATACTTGCTCAGCCAGGATTCGTACTTACATGTGTCTGGCACATTCGACACATTTCACTGAGCCCCACTGCAGCCCTCTCTGCAATCCCTCTTAAGACAAGACATGTTGCTTTTGGCTTTAAAAAAAGGCTATCAAGAGCTGCGGGCTTGAGTGCAGACATGGCCAAGTTCAAGAACCACACCACACACGACCAGTCCCCAAAAATGGCACCAAAATGGCATCAAGAAACCCCAATCACAAAGATACGAATCTCTTAAGGGGTGGACCCCAAGTTCCTGAGGAACATGCACTTTGCCAAGAAGCACAACGAGATTGGGCTGAAGAAGATGCAAACCAACAATGCCAAGGCCATGAGTGCACGTGCTGAGGCTATCAAGGCCCTCGTAAAGCCCAAGGAGGTCAAACCCAAGATTGCAAAGAGCAGCACCCGCAAGCTCAGTCGACTTACCTACTTCACTCACCCCAAGCTTGGGAAACATGCTCGTGCCTGTACTACCAAGAGTCTCAGGCTCTGCTGGGCAAAGTCCAAGGCCAAGGCTCAAACCAAGGCCCAGGTTGTAGCTGCAGCTCCAGCTCAGGCTCAGGCTCAGGCTCCGGCTCAGGCTCAGGCTCAGGCTCTGGCTCCCAAAGGTGCCCAGGCTCTCATAAAGAAAGGCTCCAGAGCAGAAGTCCATCTGCCAATGTGAGGATGGAAGGACTGGTGTGACCCTGGGCTGCTATCTGTGTTGGACTGGTGTTGTCCTATGCTATTTGTACAAATAAACCTGAGGCAGGATCTGTCTAAAAAAAAAAAAGGCTATCAAGTCAGGAGGGATCTTCCCACTTCCTACAACCCAGAAAATAAAGAGTTAAGAAGGAAGCTTTAAGGATAGATTTATCTTTTTCTATCCTTAATTTCTTTGGCTTTTGCTTTTCAGTGAGTTTTACTTATGTTTTTGATCATTGAGATTTTAATATGATTTGCATAGTATTTCTCAGTGTAACATAAGATTCCTAGAGCTGATTGGCCTAGGACCCAATCAAAATTTTTCCTAAATTAACAGTCATTTAAACCTTTTAAAGAAACCACTAGAGGTGAATACACAATGCAATATACATATGATGTATTATTGAATTGTATACTTGAAATCTATATAATTTTATTAATCAATGTCTCCGCAATAAATCTAATTAAAAAAAGGAAAAATAAATAAAATAAAGAGAACACTAGAATCTAATTGACTTCCTATCTACTGACTCTTCAAACTTTAGTATGTTAACTTTTTATGCTCATCTAGATTTTATGCCACTTTTAAGTCATTTCACTTATATTTAGTGATTTTTCTGACTTGACTTTAGATGATTGTAAATACTAATTATGATAACAAACATAAACAAATGGGTAAAAACTTAAGTACTTGATACATGTGACACAATTCTAAATGGGTAACAGTAAGAAACTTCAGGAGCACAGGCCTGATGACAGCCTACTACTTCTGCATGGCCTCATGGGCCTCTGTCAGCTTCTGGAAGGGAGGCCTTTCATTTGCCTTTCCTACCTCCTTGTCCACAGAACCTGCTTACTTTTTTTTTCTGGGTAAGACAGAACTAAAACCTTAGGGAACTGACCAGGTTTGACCTCTTTCTTGGAAGAGCGGTAGAAGAGAACCCACATGTCTTGCATTCACATTGTGTGACAGAAACTGTGTCTCCTTGTGTGATCCTTATGGCAGCCTGTGAGGTAGCGGTCTGCACTCCCTTTTCTTCCTAAGTGGCATCCCACCTCTCCCCAGCACAGCCCCTACCTCAGAGGATGCCCATTCTGTTTTCCTTTAGAATAGCATGTGATCTAAGAGGAACGCCCCTCCCTACCCATGACTGGTTCAGGAATGAGCAAGTGATCCAGCCAGTAAAATGTGAGCAGGAAGTCTGATCAGAAACTTCTGAGGAAAATCTCCTTTTTCTCAAAAGAGAACAAGAGAAAATGTGGTCTCACTTATTCCCCCTGGACACTGTTAGCACCATGCAGCTACCTTGCTGGATCAGAGGTAAGGCAGTAACGGAGCATGGAAGATGGAAAGTCCTTGATGTGATTGTGTGATGGAGCTGCTAAGCTGATGTTTCTCAATGTGAAGACTATTGGTACTTGAGCAGAATAATTCTTTGTTGTGATTGTCTACTGTAAACATTCTAAGGTCTTTAATATCGATGAGCCCTACCCTCAAAATGCCACTAGCAGCCCCAGGAATTGTGACTATCAGAAAATCCATACCCCTGTTTCCAAACACCCCTGTTTGGGTGGTGGTATGACCCCTTCCCCATTGAGAACCATGACACTATGTGAGATTAAAAAAGGAAAAGAAAAAGAAATATAACCTTATGGTTTAGGAAAAAGAACGTGCCCAAGGCTATCAACGAGTAGGTGGCAGAGCCAGCATTTGGTTCAAGGTCTAGTTCTAGAGCTTGACTATTTCCTCCCCACCTGCTGTTCCTCCAGTCACATGAGAGTTACTCTGAACTTTACAATTCTGTTCTCTCCTTCTCATCAGCTTCCTCCAAAAGAACAAATCTGGTTGGTTTGTTCATATAGAGCAAATAATAAAACAAAGGACAGAATATTTATGTGGAAAAAAATTAATATATACAAAACATATCTGCTTGTCTATGCATGGTATATATCTGGAAAGATCCTGGTAATAAAGATTGCCTCTGGGGAGTGTAGCTAGGGGACTGGGGGGTATGAGGTAGGAGGTAAACTTACTTTTCATTGTAGATTCTTTTTACTGTTTGACTTCATCTTGTGCAAGTACCTTTCAATTTTATAAAATAGTAAAATTTAAAAAGCAATTGTAGATAAATTTTGTGTTATGTATATTTTACCATAATCTTAAAAATCTAAAACAGCAATTGTAGCATTCGAGATCGAAAAAATTGGATTCCTTACAACACTTGACTCTTCCTTCTCATTAGCTGCCATTGGCTGCTTGACGTTATCTCTGCACACATTTTTCCTTGCTGTAGTGCCTTTTGGGTCCATCTTTTCCTTTTCCATATCACTGTTACTCACCTACCATGACGCTCCTCCAGGCCATTTGCTGCACAACCCCGATGGAGGAGCTC
Source organism: Pteropus vampyrus (assembly GCF_000151845.1). Classification (NCBI taxonomy): domain Eukaryota; kingdom Metazoa; phylum Chordata; class Mammalia; order Chiroptera; family Pteropodidae; genus Pteropus; species Pteropus vampyrus. Next base: position 3,214,860 of record NW_011888910.1, read on the forward strand.
TGACCCTGCTTTGACACCAACTATCTCCATCTATCAAGCCCAGTCCAAACTCCTCGCCCTGGTGTAATAGGACTCCAACCACTTTTCCATCTCCCTCTCCTCTATTCCCTTTAAGAATTTATTTTCTGCAAAGCTCCCCGGAAGCTCCCTGGGCTGATGTGAACTAAGACAGCAGGCCCCCAGATCCTCTGCTCTAAATCTAGCTAAGAAACTGCACTTTTATCTGTTTGGCGCAATGGGATTCTGCAACATTTTGTTTGAGCAAAAAACTCCACAGCAAAATGACATCATCACCATCACCATCATCAGCATCATATCTTAAAACCAGTACCCTAGAGAAACTCTCCCCAAATCTCTACCCTTAAAAGTACTTGTGCTCTTCTCATTGCCTAGAATGTCCTGTCCCCACCTCCAGTTATTGGAAATTACCTGGTCTTTAAGGCAATTTCTGAATTTACCTTGTTTGTGATGTTTCTTTAGAAGTAATGATAACTTCTGCTCAGAGGCAGATGTACGGTGAAACTGCTGAAGCTTAAGTGTTCTTTGATCCCTTCTGATGTACTCACATAGTCTGTTTTTGTAAAATCTGCAAGAGTGAGGTATTTTGACTGCAATCAGTTAAGGCTACTTGTGTGAGTGGTGTTGGAGTGGCCAGTGGCACTTTTGGGATTCAAATGAGGGGCAGGTGAGTTAGGAACATATTTTCTTTTACTTTAATGAGGTATGTTTAGGTGGTTTGCAGTTATTTGCATGTCTATCAATGGTATTATTTGAAGCCTGGTGTCAGAATGGCTTCCAGGATGTTGCTGTGGCCCACTGTACCCACTTAGCCAGCTGCATGACAGGAAGGCATAGGGCCACAGTCCAGAGCACTGCACTAGGGTGTCCTACGGCACTGTGACAGGAAGCTCCCAGGTGGATCCCAGCGATCCTGCCTTCTGGTAGTCATGCTGTAAGGAAAGGAAAAAAAACCTTTTTCTTCTATCTTTCTAGTGTGTGCAGCTGGAGCCCTAGAAATTAAGCTGACAAAAGACAGACAGCAGGAGAAGAGAAAACAGAGTTTATTTACACGTGCAGCACAGCACGTACACAGGAGAAACTTAGTGATGAGTAACTTAAAGGGATAGTTAAAACTTGAGTTTATATATCATCTTAACAAAGAACAATACATTTGTGAGAAAGTAATAAGACGAATAGGGGTTTATACTTTTAAAAGTGGCAAACTGTGGAGAGGTAAATATATGAGGGAAACTAATGGAAGATAAGTGTTCTATTAGTTAAGTTTGTTACGTAGTTTCCACCAGGGCCATCTCTGAGCTGATAAGAGTCTAGAGTTCTCTCCAGTGATTAAGAGTCTAACAGTTGTCTTCTTCCTCATAGGGAGAGGAGAAACCTTTACAAATGGAATTTTATGTTCTTCATTTAGCTAGATAGGAGAAGGAAGGCAGAGAGCTTTTTTTCTCTGTCTACTGTTTCTTAATTTTCTTCAGTTCAAAATAATCCTCAAGCCAAAGAGGCAAATTCTGAGATGGCGTATTTTCATCCCCTCCAATGTTCTGTGTAATCCCTTCCCACTGAGTGTGGATGGGGCCTTCCTACTGAATAATGATAGGGTGTTCCTTCTGTGCTTCGGTCTCCTGCTGACACTCTATCTGGCCCTCTTACCAACACTCTGAAGACATCAGTTGCTATGTTGTGAGATGCTCTGAAGAGGCTTATGTGGAATGGAACATTTTTTTGATGATTATCATATTAAATAGAATTTATCAGATTCCAGTGTTTGTAGGCACAAACCTATAATATTTTACAGCTGATATATAAGACACTAGATGAGGGTTCTCCAAAAATTTCCAAAAACGTAAGGAAAAGGTTATTAAAAAATTATTTAAAATTGATTAAAAAATTATGTTTTCTGAAAAAAATTATTTTCTGGATTTTGTGGTATTTGTTGTAAGTCAGGTTTAAAAATTTTATACTTGGTTGTTATTTACTTTTTTGTCTAAATAAATATTTGTTTTCTTGCCTTATTTTTACTTGTAATCCTCAAGCCACTTGTAATCTTCTCTTTAAAGAAGATTCTCTCTCACCCTCCACAATTATATAAATTTCAACACCATATAACTGGGATCTACCTTTTCTTTTTACTGGTTCTGCTTTTATTTAAAATGTGGATGTTTGTTTCTCATAGATTTCTTGCATTAATTTGGATTTTTGAAATATTGAGTTAAAATACTATTTATTTTGATTGCTGAGGGTTTTTTTGTTTTGTTTTGCTATTGGTGCCCTCAAATTTTGTGTCTGAAGCAATCCTCTAACTTACCCTACCTGAGTCCCGGCCCTGCTTATTGGAGGTGGTTGGAAAGTAACCTGAAATAGTTTCTTACTCAGCAGCCTCTCCTGACTTCTTGAGTTAAGGTTTAATTTAATGTGGTCTTAAAAATTTTTTAAGATATGTGTCATTTTCCTGTATGTGCATGGAGCATCACTCAAAAGTTTATATATATATACTAGTAACAGAGCATGCTTTCGGGGAGATAAATGGAAATGACAGAGCAGAAGCTTGCCTTAGAGACTTGCCTTAGAGAATGTATTTTTAAATACTTTCCTTAGGAAAATTTCTTAATATAAATATACATTTTTTTCTTATTATAAAATCGATACTTGTTTATACAAATAAAGTAGGAAACAGAAAGTATAAACAGTCTCATTATCCAGCAATAATCCTGTTAGTTAGTATCTTAGTGTTCATTTTTTTCTATCTGCCTCATTTTCACTCCTGCAAACACAGAGCATTTATTGCCTGCTCCTCTGCCACACTTCTTACATTATTTTCCCTGGTTGGGTCTGAGTTGTTTCCAAATCTGCTTGGAGAACAGGGACTACGTCTAACTGGTCTTTGTAACGTTCTGGGAGTAGGGGATAGGAGGCTTGGTCTGAATTAAAGACCTGGGAGACAGAATACCTGAGTTTAAACCCCAGTGCCACCATTTCTGCAAGTTATGTGACCTCTCCAAGCTACAGATTCCTCATCTGTAAAAAGGGATAATGTTAGTACCTACCTAGAGAGGAAAACCCTTGCACATCGCTTTGCACAGAGCCCAGTATGTGTGTGTGTAGAGTAATTGTTTTCTACTGTTACCTATTAGCATAGTGCTTCCATTCATTAATTCGACATGTATTTATTGCATGTGTGATACTCCACTCTTCTAGATGCTGGAGACACAGCAGTTGACAAAACAGACACAAATTCCTGCCTTCAGAAAGCTCACATTCTAGTGTCTGGGAGTGGGAGACAAACACTATACAAAAATATACATAAAATATAAGCATACCTGATAATGATAGTGCTATGGGGAATTTAAAGCTTTACACATAGTAGATACTTGTTAGATATATTTATTGAGCAGTTTTCATTCCCCTAGCCTCCCATCGACATCCCTCACTTTCTCTTTGTTCCAAGATCCCCTTTCCAATGCGATTAAATAATACATGTGGGGCCTGAACTCTCAAGATGGGCATTGTGGACATATGGATCTGGGTGTATGATTTGAAACAGCGACAGTGGAAGAACAAAGCCCAGAGGTCATGCGACTTTTGTACCTGTGACATGGAAAATAATACCACAGGCATTTTGACGTGAGTTTTCTTCCGGATGATCACACTGTTGTACTCTAAAGTTTGCATTCATTCGTGATCAATATTGCTGCTCTGTGAAGTCAGGACAGTAAACAGCGGCTCTCCGGCATTCTGTGGGGGAGGGGTCGAGGAGGCGCTGGTTGGACAGTGTTCGTTATCCCTGTGTACCTGCCTCCCAGCCGTGTCTCCTGTCCTAGAAGTTTCTGGCCGCTGCTACAGGAACCTTGCACCGTGTTTATCTTTTCTCTGCTCGCGCTGGACACTGTTTGACGTTGTGTCTCAAAACCACTAGAGCCTCAACTTGGACCTCACAGGCAACGTGCTGGCCAACAGACAACACTATTGTAAGGCAAACATCTGTTTGTAAATAATCCGCAGACCAAAGGCCCGGGTTCAAATATATGAGTCCAAGCCTAGCATAAATCAGAGTGTTGGGAACTGGGACTTTTTTTTTTAAGGGAAAAAAAAATAAAACATAGTGTATATCCAACACTGTGATAAATGTAGGGTGTTTTTGTGAGAAGATTTTAAATACGTGAAAGTTAATTAATTGCTGCAATATTCCCATATCTAAGCACAACATATTTATTAGTTCACTCAAATTTTAAACCTCTGTACTATATGTTCATATTGAATAATTTTAATATTTCATTATTATGAGGATTAAAACTCCTCAACGCATTATTTGCTACAAACTGGCATTGGATTTAATACTGCTTACTTTGTGTGTATCAGTAAACCTTAACTTGATTAAAATTATAATTTTTCCTTTTTCCAAATATAAAACTTTCCATAAGAACCATAAAACAAATCCATGAATTGCCCTGTAGGGTAGTTAGCCTCCAAAATAGTCCCCAGTGATTAGTCCCGGCCAATAACCCGTGTAATCAACAGGAGATTGTGGAAGTAACTATGTGTGACTTCTGAGGCTAGATCACAAAAGACACTAAGGACACTTTTCTCTCTCCTGGATTACTTGCTTTGGGGAAGCCAGTTGTCATGTTGTGAGAACACACAAGCAGCCCTGTGGAGCAACCAGCATCAATTTACCAGTCATGTGGGCTAACCTCCTTGGATGTGGATCTAAGCCTTCAGATGACTGTAGGCTTCTTCACTCCAACCTCATGAGACACTGAATCAGAACTACTCAACTAAGCCACTCCCAAATCTCTAGCATCAGAAACTTTAAAATAGTAAATATTAATTATTGTTTGATGCTACTAAATTTGAAGTAATTTTGTTACACAGCAAGAGTTAGTGCATTCTATGTATATAAATGTCTATAAATGCATACGAAATATCTAGAAAGATGCATATGAAGAATGTGGTAAACTTAAAGGAGGTAGAATAATAACAAGAAAATTAATACTGTGTTTAAATTATGTAATTAAAAATAAATTTAAAGCCAAAACTTTAAATCAACCAAGATGTCCTTTAGTAGGTGAATGGATAGATAACTATGGTATGTCCACACAATGAAATATTATTTAGCAATTTAAAAAATGAACTATCAAACTACAAAAGGCTTGAAGGAAACTTAAGTGCATATTGCTAAGTGAAAGAAGCCAATTTGAAAAGGCTACATGTTGTATGATTCAAACTATATGATGTTCTGGTGAAGAAAAAACTATGGAGATGGTAAAAAGACCAGTGAATGCCAGGGGTTAGAGTGGAGGGAGGGAGGGAGGGATGAATAGGTGGAGCACAGAGGATTTTTAGGGTGAGGAATCTATTCTGTAGGATACTATAATGATGGATACCTGTCATTACGTATTTATCAAAGTTCATAAATGTACAACACAAAGAATGAACCCTAATTTAAACTATGGCCTTTAGTTAATAACAATGTGTCAATATTGTTTTGTCAATTGTAATAAATGTGCCACATTGATGCAGATATTAATAATAGGGGAAACAAGGCAGGAGGC
>NW_011888910.1:3220473-3239136 GCF_000151845.1 Pteropus vampyrus
CACACAATGAAATATTATTTAGCAATTTAAAAAATGAACTATCAAACTACAAAAGGCTTGAAGGAAACTTAAGTGCATATTGCTAAGTGAAAGAAGCCAATTTGAAAAGGCTACATGTTGTATGATTCAAACTATATGATGTTCTGGTGAAGAAAAAACTATGGAGATGGTAAAAAGACCAGTGAATGCCAGGGGTTAGAGTGGAGGGAGGGAGGGAGGGATGAATAGGTGGAGCACAGAGGATTTTTAGGGTGAGGAATCTATTCTGTAGGATACTATAATGATGGATACCTGTCATTACGTATTTATCAAAGTTCATAAATGTACAACACAAAGAATGAACCCTAATTTAAACTATGGCCTTTAGTTAATAACAATGTGTCAATATTGTTTTGTCAATTGTAATAAATGTGCCACATTGATGCAGATATTAATAATAGGGGAAACAAGGCAGGAGGCCAGGGAGCTCTCCACTTTCCATTTAATTTTTCTGTAAACCTAAAATAGCTCTAAAAAAATAAAGTCTATTAATTATTCTTAAAATAAAATAAAATTTAAAGGATGAATAAAGACAAATATACAAACACAGATATCACACCTAATTTGTCAGGAAACCAAATCAGGGCCAAGTGGAATAGCAACTTCTCTGAGCAAGATGGGGAAATTGATTTGCCACCCTTATTTCTACCAATGTTGTTTTCTAGCCAGCAAACAGGATAAAAGTTCCAAAATGAAGAATATTCTAAAAACATTTAAAATATGCCCCTCAAGGCCAAACAAAGATTGAGAATGAAGTGCCATAATATCCTGGGAGGCTCCAGGCTGGGAGAGTCCACCAGGCCTGAAAGAATGTGGCCAGGGCCTCACGGCATAGCTTCAACCCACCAGGGAGGCAGCTCCCACTGGACCACTGCCTGGCAGGTCAAGTTCCTGGGAAGCTTAGTGTGGCCAGCCAGCTCTTGAGAAGCTAGACATGACACTTCCTGAGTCAGGTTACCGACGTGTTGGCATGAACAGAGAGGGATGAAGAAGGCTGCTCAGGGTCTCAGGAAAGTGGGGCGGCCAGGGGGCACAGCCTTGCTGTCATCAGAGGATGCCAGCAGAGGTGTCGCCCAAGAGGCTGGGCGATAATAAAGGGATTGGTCTAGTCAGGGGAGATGACTCCCTCATCACAGTCCACAGTGGTGCCCAACATAAGATCTGCTGAGAGGAAAAGGCATGCAATCAGGAGTTTGTCGTTGCTCATTCACGGAACAAATACTGCTATGGGCTCAGCATGGTACTGGTGCTGGGGTACAGAGGAGAGTAGGCCAAAGTTCCCAGGATTGTGGAGCTTATATACTGATAGAGCTCATACCATGTCCAAACACACAAATGTGTAACATGATGTCCTCCAATGATGTTAATTGCTATGAGGAAAATAAAATAGGGAAAAGGGGTAAGGAGCATTCTCCGAGGGGAGGGTGCCGTGATGGAAAGGAGGTCAGGGAAGGCCTGGGGACTGGAAGCAGATGGTGGATTAATGTGCCTTCTAGGGACTCCCATCTCCCCAATAGCACCTCGTTCTCCTTCAGGGGTACAGCAGATTTGTAAAGCCCAGCCTCAGCCACCTCTCAGTGCACTGAGATGCCTCATGGGGCCAAAGCTCATTGGCCTCACAGGCCTTCTTGTCTTTTTAAGTGGTGCCATTCTAAGTGCCATCCTAAAAAAAAAAAAAAAAAGGAAAAGAAAGAAAATTTCAGCTTGCTGCCCAACTTACCTTGTTTGGAAAAGTCTTACTGAAGACAACTTTGTATTGCAGGGGAAATGTCCACCAAGGTTCTTCCTGTGACTGTTGAGAAAGAAGAAAGAGAGACAGAAATGAACTCACTGGAGGCTAGTTTATGAGCAAGCAGTTCCAGATGCCCGGTGGTGGACTGGCTACGTCACCCTCCTCTCTGGTTTTCTTGACCATGGGGACATCAGACCCACATGGGTCCTAGCAAGGTCTCCTTCCCATCCCCCACTGGCTGTGGCAGGCTTTGTTTTTCCCCAAATCTAGCAATTATACTCATTAGAGATCACAGATTCTAAAATGTGCAGCTTTTCCAATAATGATACGATTTCAGAAATCAGCTAATGGAGCCGGGAACTCATGTGCCATTTACACAGGAAAATAGCTATCCTGAGAGTCAGCTGGGTTTAGGAAGGTGACAAGTGAGGGTGTTATTTTTTCTTTTTGTTTTTTAGAACCATTCTTATAAAGGATGAGCTTTCACTGGATGAAAAGATGAGTTGTAGATGGGCAAATCATCAGAGGCTCAGTCAGTAAGGCTTTCATCATGCCTTGTGGATACCTCTGGCCATACTTATCTCAAGCCTTCCTTAAAAAGAAATGGTAAATTAAATAAAACAGTGACGGGAGAAGAAAAACACAGGTCATGAGATTAAGGAGAAATAGTAATTATTAAGAAATTAAAATAATAGTTTTTTAAACCAGGAAAATAGAGAAGAAAAAGCAAAATGTCAGTATCAAACGTCCTACTTTTATACAAAAGTACCAGAGTTAATTATGTAAAACTTGAGCAATGCACACATATAAGAGACTTCCATTTCCAGAGAATTACAAATATTATAATGTTCTCAACTATGATGTAAATATTTAGTATCTTAGTGTTGTACCTCTCTCATTGTGTTAATTTCTTTATGTGTTTTGTAATTCTTTGTGTTTAAACTCATTTTCATGGGTTTTCTGTGGGAGTTCTGTGAGCCCTGAGTGGTAAAAATGTTGCTATAGCACATAGGAGTATAAGATTTTCTTCTGCCAGTGCCTCTGGGAGTTTCAATGGTCATGAACATATTTTTGTGTGAATTTCTCAGGTTTCAGTTCTTGGACCATGCAGGTAGTTAGATTCAGACCCCATCCACCTCACAACCACATGTGGCCCAGATCTCTCTGGAAGTCCCTAGTCCAGAGAATCTTCTCAGGCTCAAGCGACCAGACAGTTGGTCACCCTACCTGAGTGGCATACATATTAATAAAGGCAAAATAAACAATAGCTATCACTAAAGTCATTTAAGAGAACAAACATTTTTAAACAAGTGATTTTAACCTGGTGACACTGCTTTGAAAACAGTCTGGTAGTTCCTCAAACAATCAAATGTAGAGTTACCATATGACTTAGCAATACCATTCCTAGTATATATGTACCCAAGAGAAATGAAAACCTATTTCCCCACAAAAACTTGTACACCCATGTCATAGCCATGTTATTCACAATAGCCCAAAATGTGGAAACAACCCAAATGTTCATCAACAGATAAATGGATAAACAAAATGTGGTATATTCATACAATGGGTTATTATTTAGCCATAAAAAGAAATTGGTCTCTGTTACATGCTACAACTTGGATGAACCCAGAAAATATTGTGCTAAGTGAAAGAAGCCAAACACAAAGGACCACAAATTGTAAGACAGACATCTTTATTGGTTATAATTTACATACCATAGAATTCACCTATTTAAAATGTAAAATTCAGTGTTTTTTAGTATATTCACAGATGTGTGCAACCATCACCACGGTTGGTTTTAAAATATTTTTATAACTTAAAAAAAAAAAACTCTTACCCCTTAGTTAGTGTTAATAAATACACATTTGACCTGCTCAAGCCTAGTAAGTTAAAAGTTTAGGACAAAATTAATATTTATTTGTTTCATTTGTATTATAAATAGAATAAACCCTCTTTAGTTTAGAGTTGTTCATTCTTTTATATTAAAAAATGGCAAAAAAATGCAATAAAATATTCAAGCAATTGTGAAATCACTACTCTACACAGGCAGAAGTGGCAGTTCAGCCAGAACTGAGCTGTTGACTGAAAGTCAGACTCTACATGGGAGACGTGATGTTTATTCATTGTCATACATGACAGGTGGTTTATGGGTGCTAGTGGACAGCATAGAAAGTATATGTTGTGCTTTTTTAGTACATGAATATTGACAACTGCTTATAAATCGTGTTTGCGATAAAAGAGACAAAAAGCTAAAGTCTGAAGAATATGTTAACATCATGAAAGTAGGATTGAAGGATTAAGAATGAATGAAGGATTAAGAATGAATTAAGTATTAAGGATGTTTAAAGCCAAAATAATACCCCCCAAAATAAAGACTTAATTTTGTTTTAAATAATGAAAGTAAAAATTTAGGGCAATGGAGATGGACTATTTAGTGAAAGAAATATTCCATTTAGTAAATGCTACAAAAAGTGTAAAATACCTACAGATAAACTTTAAAAAGAAATATACAGGTCCAAATCTGTACATTGAAGAAAACTATAATTCTACTGAGAGGCACAAAAGAACATAAATAAGTAAAAAGAGGTACCCTGTCTTTGAATAGAAAGAAGTGGCAGTAGAGAGATAATAATTCTTCCTAAGTGAATTCATAAATTTATTGTGACTCCTATGGAATAAAAACATTTTAGAGAACTATATACTGAAATTCATATAAAAATATCCAGGAAAATTTTGAGGGGAAAAAGAAAAGAATGAGGAAGGCATTGGTCCTAACACATATTAAAGTATATTTTAAAGATATCTACTTGGTTGTTCCTGATGTGAATAAGCAGACAGATCAATAGAACAGAATAGAGAACCTAGAAATAAATGCAAATAGCTATGGAAACTATGTGATAAAGGTGGAATTTAAAATTGGTGGAGAAAAGATGAATTACTTAATAAATACTGCTGGTAAAACTAGTTGGCCATCTGGGGAAAAATAAAGCTTTCCTTCAATTCTAATTCTTAAATTCCAGATAGATTAAAATTTTTAATGTAAAAGTCAAAACCCAAAGAGACTAGATGAAAAAAATACTTGCCTCAAGGAAAAGCACTTAGATTGAAAAAGACTTGACTTAAGCAAGAACAAAAATCAAAAGCCTTACATGAATTTACCTGCAAAACATAAAAATTAATTTACCTGCATTAAAAACCAAACATTTCTACATGGCAAAAAAATTATAATAAAACCAAAAGAAAACACACAAGGAACAATATTTCCAACACCTACGATAGAAGACATCCTCTTTGGAGGGCAATGTGATAATATCTACTTCTAGAACTTGATCTCACATGCTCATGTATATGTACGTATTCCATTGAAGTATTGTTTGTAATAGGAAGAGATCAGAAATAACTGACATGTTCTATAAAAAGGGGACAGATTCAATACATTATGTACATTCATAATTCCTGTTATTTGTGCAGGCAGCTCTTACAAATATTGGGGTAGCTCTTTGCATGCTGATATGAAACCATCTCCAAGATACAGGGTTCAGAAGAAAACAAATAGGCCTAGAAATGTGTACATAGTAAACTTCTATTGGTTCAATAAAAGGGGAGGAGTGTCCTTGTTATGTGCATAGATAATTTCTAGAAGGAAACACAAGATGCCGCTAACACTGTTGCCTCTGGAGACAGAGGTTAGGAGACCAGAGGTCTTGCTTGCTTTTCATTGTGTACCCTTTTATCACTTTCCATTTTCATCATATGCGTTTATTACCTTTCCAATTAAAATTTAATAAAAATCAAGGAAAGTGAGCAGGAAATTTTACTTTAAAGAAACATAAAGGAAATTAAAGTAGAAAGATAAAATGGAAGACAAACAACAGACATTAAAAAAATTGATATACTTGAAGAATGTGGAGATACAGAGCTGTAAAACCAAATATGACATTGATAAAAACAACAACAAAAAAATAACAGGGACTAAGAAAGAGGAAGGGAAAAGATAACAGCTGGAGGTAGACAAAGCTGAGAGTTCCCTGTGGAGTCCATTGGTTTGACATGTGGTGCCCACTGAATCCCTGCAAAGGATGCCTGAATATGAGTGACATGCAGCCCAAGTGAGGCCCAGGAGCTAAAAGAACAATGAGGACCGAAGGCTGAGGGTAGGACCAGTGTGTGGCAGATGTGAAAACTCCTCCAGGCCAACTCTCTCTGGAACAGAGGTGTGGTTTGGAGATCAACGGCTGAGTATTGGGGTGTAAATTAAAAACTGTGTCTTTAGAGCACCCTGTCTCCATGGAGAGTGTGGACTTAGACAGGTTGTTGTGGGGGAGTGGGTTTGGGCAGAGAGCTGGCAGCATCCAGGGAGCATCATTTGTCACATTATACAGAACCCATTTTCAATAATGACTTCATGTGACAAAGAGAAGCAGAGGTCCAGTGGTCTCATTGGGCTCCAGCCTTCTCTTCTCTCCAGGCACAGAGAGACTCATCTGGACCCTTCACAGGGGTGGAACACTTAAGAAGGAGACAATGGATTTCAGGTAATTAGAACAGTAAAAGAGATGTACTGTATTTGGAAACTAATGTAGACAAGTAAGTTATGTAATAAGTATATGGAATGAAGTGAGTAGTGAGTATGGTCCAGAGTGAGAAAACTTAAACTCTAAAGCAAGGGTCTTTTTGGGTCTTCCATATTGGCCTCTGGTTCCTAGGTTGGGATAGAGTGTGGACAGGGGAGGAGAGGAAGGGAAAGAGATCGGGAAGGCCTTGAGCTCCGCCTTTAGGTTAAAGCACACACCATGCTTTTAGCAATCGTTACAGGGTGGGACAGAAGTGTTCAATACATGTCCAAGAGATTCTAAGAATCTGAGAAGGGGGCGGGGGTATATGATGTCGAAACTATTTTCATAACAATATTAAGACATTATTTGCCTTTTTCACTTTGTGGACATTTGCACAGCCCTTTAGTATATGGCTTTTAATATTCTGTGACAAAATGGAAAATACACCTAAAGCACTTCTACTTGTCTCAAGGAAAAGCACTTGGGTGGTTGTTGAGTTGTGAATTAAACTTCTTGCTTTTTCCATGAAACACCATACTTAAACAAATGACTGATAGACTATGAGCATTTACACTTGGGCATTTAGTAGGCATTTCCTTGCAAATCATTGAAGCGAGTCTCTAACTTCACAAGGAAAACAATGAGAAGAATGTGTGTTTCCAATTTTTAATTCTGAACTTTGTAGGAAAAATGCAACTTAAAAATACTTGACAGCCTGCCAGTGCTTAAAGACTTTTCCAATGAGATCAACAGTGAAACAAATATAACTTTTGATACTGGATGATGAAAGGCATGAATATGTGAGAGATTGGCTGATCTCAGTGAACCCATATTTTCCAAACAACCAGCGAATGAGATTACAAAATCATGTGCAAGTAAAAGATCCATGTGCAAGATAAACCAATTGTAACAGAGTATGAAAAAAGTTCATTGACAAGTTTTCAGATTCCATATTGTAACTACCTGAAAGAAACTACATCTCGTAGTTTCTGGTTCTGGTGTAGTATCAAAGAAGAATTTCTACCGTCATCTGAAGAGACTCTTAAACACATCCCTCCCTTTTCCAACTTTATATCTATGTGAGACTGTATTTTCTTCATATCTTTCAGCACATATCACAACTGATCTAATATAGAAGTAGATATGAGAATTGTCCATCTTCTTCTAAGTCAATCATTAAAAAGGTGTGCAAAATATGTAAATCATTGCTACCTTTCTGATTAAGTTTCTTTTGCTTTGGAAAATATGGGGTTTTTCCAAAAAATAACATAAAAAAACATTTTTTATGTTAAATGTAATTGTTCTTTAATCAATTAATAATTGAATAAGTAAATATTGTGGATTTTTATGTCTTAATTTCTTTTATGGTAGATATTAATAAATATAATCCACATGAACAAAAGCTCCTTTGAGGTCTTCAGAAACAACAATAACAATAATGATAATTGTTATAATAAAGAGGTTCTAGGACCAAAAACTTTAAGAACCATTGGTTTAGGAATAATACCAATAGGTCCATCTGGCAGGACACATATGGCTTTCAACTTTTCCAAGGTTACCTTTCAGTAGGTCACCTTTGGTTCTGCCCCTTCAGCCTTCTGAATTGAAGCCACAGTCTGAAACTCTGACTAGATTCTGAAATGTGGGCAGATCCTACTTTTCTCAGGATCCTTTCTACCCAGTTAGAAGATATCCAAAAAATAAAAAATTAATAAAATAATTTTTAAAATTTTAAAAAGGAAATATCTGCCTAAGCGAGGTGGGGGGTGGAGGGAGGCAAGATAGAATATATTCAGTCTTGATAGCACTTAGGCACATGAAACCCTTTTAATTGAGCCAGGGGGTTTTGGGGGGCAGTAAGAAGTGGAGATAGCACAAGGGTCAGGTAGCATGTGAGCCAAATCTTGAGGGACATATTGTATTTGGCCTGGCAATACAATGTACACAGCTCTGAAACAAACTTAGGCACACTACCTTTACCCTGGTAAAAATGTCTCCTTTTGACTTTTTTTCATCTCTACCTCTCTTCCCACAACCAAGTATCAGCCCTACAACTCCTTGGCATGCCATAGAATAGGTTATTATCAGAAGCGTCTTTAGAAATACTCTGCATGCTTTGAGGCTGAAAGTAAAGGTTTAAGATTTGGTGATGTTAGCACAAACCTCCTATGAAAACATCATAGATGCAAGTGTAGGGCAGAACTGAATTGGAATTTTGATCTTCCTATCTCTTTACTCTGGGATCTTGAGCAAATTACTCAAACACTTTAAGCCTCAGTTTCCTAACCTGGAAAATGGACCATAGTAACACCAACCTCTCGGAATTGTTGAAACAATTAATTGTAAACATATGTGGAAGCACAGTGCTTGGAATGAGGTATTCATACAATGAGTATTGATTTCTTTCCTTGCTTTCCCACTTCCTGACTCCACCCCTGCAGAGACACTAAAACTAGAATTCCACTCACGACCGGATGACTTCCAAGGGGCCAGAGCCATCATGGCTTTAGTTCTTTGGTGAAGGTAAGAAGTTAACTAGACTTGAAAACACAACATAAGCCTTATGTAAATGGCCAGTTCAATAATTTTCTGTTAGTGGCAAGTCAGTGAACGCACAGGCATTGCTACTAGAATTCGAGAGAGGATAACCAGAACATATAAGCTCTGGTTAAGACATATTCTGGTAGCAGGGCTGTTTATCTGTTTTTACCCACATTGAGTTCTAGATTTTTTTTACTGTGATATTCAGGCAGAAGGCACCCACTGACTATAGAGTCCTACCCTTGGAAGTTCATGAAGACAACAAAGGGATTCATTAAAAATAGCTGAGACTCCTTCAAACAGAATAGGAGCTACATGCAGTAAATGTCTATACAGTTAACTTGGAAATAATACTAAAAATATTATAAATAATTTCCCAGGGATTCTGGTTTCAACGTGCAATTTCTTAATACATGTTGCTTTATTATGTCAAAGCACTTAATACTATTTGCAGTAAGCTCCCTTCTCTGCTTAGATGACTGCCCAAATTTAAGAGCAGAGCAAATCTGCTGCTTTTATTTCTGCCAAATGTCTGTTGCTACTTATTTCCAGAGAGTTTCCTCTCCCTCCTCCTTTTCTGTCTCTATCTATTCCCTCCTTCCCTCCCTCTGTCCCTTCCTTTCCCCACCCCTCTGCTGTTCTTCTATACCTATCCTCTTCATTATTAGCTCTGAGGTTGAAGTCGACCCTAGTCAGCCATTTCTGTTTTCTTATTTCTGTGCTCTGTGAAACTGTTAGTGAACTGGGGTGGAAGAAAGGGTTTAGCTAGGTCATTCTTTGGTAGGAAAAATAACCGTCTGATTTGGGATAGGAGCTGAAAAGGGAAACTCATTCTGTCAGAAGCAGGGCCATCATGACATTTCCCATTTAATACCATTAACCTTCCTCTCCCATCTTCTGCAGAGGCTCTGAGGGGAAGACTACTTAACCATTTCATATTCAAAACAGTGAGTACATGTAAGCACCAAAGTAAGTAGAAATATCTTGCCTGTCTTTATATTACACATAATCATAAAATGACTTTCAGTTTACATGGCTCCATAAAATCAAGTGGCAGCAGCTGGTAGTGTATGTCTCTTCGGAAATGACTCAAAGAGAGAAAGAAATAAAAACGCATTGCTTTTTACTAAGAGGAAGGAGCCAGTGGGAGCAAATCCAAAAATGTGTGTATACTCTCCTCCCCAGAAGGGAAATAGGCAGGAGTGAGGACAGAGAGAGAGGAGGTAGGAAAAAAATCTCCTTGAAGAACAAAGAATGCCTCTTTTAAAAAAAATTACAAATATTATTTATTTTTAAAAATTGTGGTAAAATGCATATAATATAAAATTGATCATTTTAGCCATTTATAATGTACATCCCAGTGACATTAAATACATTCACATTGTTGTGCAGCCATCACCACCATCCATCTTCAGAATATTTTTCATCTTGCAAAACTGAACATCCTAAAGTTGTAACACTATAATTTGAATTTATACCAGTTTAATTCCAAAAGCATACAAAAAATTTCTCCTCCTATAAAACTCCCTTTACCACCTCCTGCCACTTATCAATGTCACAAAATTTCATCTTTATGTATATGTGACCAAAAACATAAATTAATTGCTTTTTTAAACATTGATTTCTTAAATCAGGTAGAAAACAAAAATAGAATTACAAACCAAAGTTATATGATTTTTTGTCCATGTAGCTACCTTTTCCAGAGATCTTTATTTCTTCATATGGCTTTGTGCTACTGTCTAGTGTCATTACATTTCAGTCTGAAGGACTCTCCTTAGTATTTCTTGTAGGGTAGGTCTAGGGGCAGCAAAATCTCTCAGCTTTTATCTGACAATGTCTTAATTTCTTCCTCATCTTTGAAGGACAGTTTTGTTGGCTATAGGATTCTTGACTGACAGACTTTTTTTTTTTTTTATTTCAGTGCCCTGAATATATCAACCCACTGCCTTCTGGCATCTAAGATTTCTAATACAAAAATCTGCTTATAATCTTATCGGTAATCCCTTGCACATGACGAGTCACTTCTTTCTAGCTGTTTTCAAGATTCTCTCTTTATTTGGCTTTTAATAGTTTGATTCTGATGTGTGTTAGTGTGGGCCTCTTTGAGTTTTTCTAACTTGGAGTTCATGACCTTCTTGGAAATTTCTTTTTATGTCTTTTATCAAACTTAGGAAGTTTTCAACCATTATTTCTTCAAATAATCTCTATGTCCTCCCCTCTTATGATCCACTTGATTGTGTCCCACAGCTCTCTTAGGTTCTGTTCCTTATCATTCAATGTTTTTTTCTTTTTGTTTCTCAAACTCAAGAATTTCAATTGTCCTATCTTAAAGTTCACTGATTCTTTTCTTCTGCCTGCTCAATTTGTCTTCGAATTCCTTTAGTGAATTTTTCATTTCAGTTATGTACTTTTTAGCTCCAGAATTGCTTTTTGGTTCCTTTTTATGTTTTCTACCTCTTCAATATTATTTCCATTTTGTTCATATATCATTTTATTGACTTTTTCTACATCTTTTTTTTAGCTCTTTGGACGTATTCAAGACAGTTGTTTTAAAGTATTTATCTAAGAGTGACATCAGAAGCATGTCTCCGGATCTCCTTGAAATAACAGTAAGCTGAACATCTAAAACTCAACAAATAACATCCAACGTGCACACAAGTACATCTGAGCAAGTGATCTGCGCATAAGAGCTTCCAGAGGTCAAAATCACGGAAGTCTGGCGGGTAGATTGGGAGGAAAAACATGCTGTCTCTTGTAGCTGGAGCTCCCTGCAGGAGGAGGGGGAGGGGAAAAATTGTGGCTGGTTCCCCAAATAGCTCTACCTGGGAGATTTGTAAGCTTAACGAAGCAGAGACTTGGGGTCAGGGTAGAAAGTGGGCGGGGACTAACTGCGGAAGGGCAACAGCTGGGTCTTAGCAGCCATGGTTGCGAAGCCAAGGTTGAGACAAGGAGACTAGCAGCAACTTCCATCCACCAACCCAGAGTGCGCCCTCCCCCCATATCCTCCAGGGATATATACACCAAAGAGACCAAGGGAAATTTGAGCTACTGAAACTGTCACTAACATTGATGATAGACTGAGACCATGGGTAATGATTGTGATTGAATATCTATGAGAAATAAAAAAAAGATTATTAAGTCTCAAAGCAGGGATCCAAGAAGCTTGGATGCCACCTACTGGAAATCAAAAGAAAAATACCTTCTTAGCAACTAAAGTGAGATCTTTATATAATATAATAAATCTTCTTTCTGAAAAAAAAAATAGAAAAGTGAAATACACTCCCATTAATGCCTAGGCATAGAAATAATCAATGAAACACCATGAACAACCAAAGTGACAAGACAATTTGGGAAGAGAGAGAAAAATCTCCAGAAAATAAGCATAAAGAGAAAGAAATATGCAACTTAAATGTCAGAGAATTCAGGATCGTACTTCTGAAAAAACTCAATGAGATGCAAAATAACTCAGATCAACAATTTCAGGAATTGAGAAAAAACTAGGCCAGCAGAATGATTTTGTTTTTTTTGTATGGAGATTGAACCCCTAAAAAAGAACCAAATAGAACTTCTGGAGATGAAGAAGACCCTAAAAGAGATGAAGAATGAAATAGCGAGCTTAGGAAATAGAGTTGATCAAATGGAGGAAAAGATCGGTGATATTGAAGAAATAATTTAGAAGGAAGAAGAGAGAGGCCGAAGAATGAAAAATAATGAAAGAGAAATACAAAACCTAACTGACACCATTGGGAAAGGCAAGATAAGAATAATGGGTATTCTACAAGGAGAAGAAAAGGAGAAAGGATCAGAGAGCACATTCAGACAAATAGTTGACAAGAATTTCCCAAATCTAAGAAATGAGCTGGAGCTTCAAATCCAAGAAGCTAACAGAACACCTAATTATCTCAACCCAAAAAGGCCTTCTTCAAGACACATTAGATAAAAATTATCAAAAGTTAATAACAAATAAAGAATTCTGGAGCAGTCAGGGAAAAGAAGACGGTAACCTATAAAGAAAAACCCATTAGACTGTCTTCGGACTTCTCACACAAACCTCACAAGAAAGAAAGGAGTGGAACCAAATATTCAAATTATTAATTGAAAAGAACTACCAGCCAAGAATAAAGTATCCAACAAAGCTCTCCTTCAGGTAGAAAGGAAAAATAAAGACCTTTAGAGGCATAAAAATTTGAGGGAATTCTTCACTATGAGGCCTTTATTACAGGAAATACTAAAAGGAATCAGCCCATTTGAAACAAAATGCAAAAAAGATACATAACTATGAGTCAAGTAGATAGAAGCAGAATAGTGCAACTCTTATGAAAAACAGAGTATTATAAACTTAAACGGTAAGAAGAGAATTGCCATTGCAAGATAGGGACAATCTGAGACAATAATAACAGAAAGGGGGAGGAATCAAAGATCTAAATTCACAAAGGAAAATGGAGATAAGGCACATAAGAAAATTGACTACTGTATATATATACATAACTAATATTTACATATTCTTAATGTAATTACATGCCAAAGATCTAGAACTAAAGTATATAACAAAACAAGAAGGATCAAAGGGAAAATCCACAAAACCCAACCAAATTAAAATAACAGGCAGAAACACAGGGACAAGGAAATAGTAGAAGCACTGAGCTACCAGAAAGCAAAAGATAAAATGGCTATAGGAAAAGCTCATATTTCAACAATCACCCTAACTGTAAATGGACTGAATTCATCAATAAAAAGGCACAGAGTTTTAGATGATCTGTTCATATCTGACAGTGGGGTGTTTCAGATCAAAAACAAAACCCAACCATAGGCTGCCTCCAGGAAATACATTTCAGTTCCAAAGACAAATATAGACTCAATGTGAAAGGATGGAAAATGGCATTTCAAGCAAATGGCATTCAGAGAAAAGCGGGAGTAGGGATACTAATAGCAGATAAAATAGACTTCAAAATAAAAAAAGGTAAAGAAAAAGACTGAGAGACACTTCATAATGATAAAGGGAATCATGCACCAAGAAGACATAACACTTATGAATACCTATGTTCCCAATCAGGGAGCCCTGAAATATATAAAGCAATTTCTAACAGAAATAAAGGGACAAACAGACCAAAACACTATCGTAGTAGGGGACCGAAACACCCCACTGTCAGATATGAACAGATCATCTAAACAGAAAATCAATAAGGAAATAACATCCTTAACTGGCACATTAGATCAACTGGACATAATCAACATTCACAGAGCCTTTCATCCCCAAACAGCTGCTTATACATTCTTCTCTGCAAGGATTGACCACATACTGGGACATAGAGATAGCCTCAACAACTATAAAAGATTGAAATCATACCAACCATATTCTCTGATCATAATGCTTTGAAGCTGGATATCAACTGTGAGAAGAAAGCAGGAAGAAACACAAATACATGGAGATTAAACAACATGCTACTAAAAAATAACTGGGTCAGAGAAGAAATAAAAAGAGAGATCAAGAGATACATAGAAATGAAAGAAAATGATAATACAACATATCAAAACTTTTAGGACATGGCAAAAGTGGTCATAAGAGGAAAGTTCATATCATTACAGGTCTATCTCCAAAAACAAGAACAAGCCCAATAAACAACCTAACAATTCATCTTGAAAAACTAGAAAAGGAAGGACAAATGAAGCCCTAAGTCAGCAGAAGGAAAGAAATAATCAAAATTAGAGCAGAATTAAATGAAATTGAAAACAAAACAAAAAAAGTAGAAAAAATAAATGCAACAAAGAGCTGGTTCTTTGAGAAGGTTAATAAAAGTGACAAACCCCTGGCTAGACTCGCTAAAGAAAAAAGAGAAAGGACACAAATAAACAAAATCAGAGATGAAAGAGGGAAAATTATGACAGACACTGCAGAAATACAAAAGATCATACTAGAATACTATGAAAAAGTATATAACACCAAATAATATCTAAAAGAAATGGACAAGAGTTCTTAGAAATATACAACCTTTCCAGACTGAATCAAGAAGAACTGGAAAATCTGAATAGACCAATCAGCAGTATGAAAATTGAAACCATCAAAAATCTACCAAAAAGTAAAACTCTAGGACCAGATGGCTTCACCAGTGAATTCTACCAAACATTCAAAGAAGACTTAATACCTATTCTCCTCAAATTCTTCCAAAAAAAAAAAGGAAGAGGAGGCAATACTTCCCAATTCATTTTATAAGGCCAATATTACCCTGAAGCTCTGATACTCTGATACACTGTTAATCAAAACTCAGTAAAGGTAACACAAAAAAAGAAAACCATAGACCAATTTCTCTCATGAACACAAATACAAAAAACCTACATAAGATACTAGTGAACTGAATACAGCAACATATTACAAAGATTATATGCCATGGTCAAGTGAGCTTCATCCCAGGAAAACAGGGATCGTTTAACATATGCAAATTAATTAATGTAATATACAACATAAACAAAATGAAGAAGAATCGTTTGATCATACCAACAAATGCAGAAAAAGCCTTTGACAAATGCAGAAACAAATGCAACAAATGCAGAAAAAGCATCCATTTATGATCACAACACTTAATAAAATAGGTATAGAAGAAAAGTACCTTAACATAACAAAGGCCATATACAACAAACCCTCAGCTAACATTATACTCAACAGTGGAAAACTAGAAACCTTTCCTCTAAGATGAGGAACAAGACAAAGCTGTCCACTATCACCATTGTTATTCAATATAACATTGGAAGTCCTAGCGAGTGCAATCAGGCAAGAGAAAGAAATAAAAGGTATCCAATAGGAAATAAAGAAGTTAAACTGTCACCATTTGAGGATGACATGATTCTCTATATAGAAAACCCTAAAGACTCCACAAGAATACTACTAGAAATAATAAGCAAATAAGGTAAAATTTTGGGATACAAAATCAAGGTAGAGTATAGCATTCCTATACTCTAATAATGAATTGTCAGAAAAAGAAATGAAAAAAAAAACAATTCTTTTTGTAATTGCAACAAAAAGAATAAAATACCTAAGAATAAACCTAATGAAAACTATAAGACCCTACTAAGAGAAATTGAAGGAGACACAAAGAAATGGAAAGACATTCCATGTTCTTGGATTGGAAGAATGAACATAGTTAAAATGATTTATTACCTAAAGCATTATACAAGTTTAATGCAATCCCCATCGAAATCTCATTGGCATTTTTTTAAAGAAATAGAACAAAAAAATCATCAGATTCGTATGGAAGCACATAGGACCTCGAATTGCCAAAGCCATCCTGAGAAAAAATAATGAGACTGGAGGCATCACTCTGCTCAACTTCAAATTATACTACAAAGTGACAATAATCAAAATGGCGTGGTTTTGGCAGAAAAACACACACACAGACCAGTGGAGCAGAATTGAGAGTCCAAAAGTAAGCCCTCATTTATATGAGCAAATAATTTTTGACAAAGGAGCCAAAAACACAGTGGAGAAAGGAAAGCCTCTTCAATAAGTGGTGCTGGGAAAACTGGAAAGCCACCTGCAAAAGAATGAAAGTAGACTGTGGTCTATTACCATACTCCAAAATTAACTCAAAATGGATTCAGGACCTAAATATGAGACCCGAAACAATAAATTGCATAGACGAAAACAAGAACTAAACTCATGGACCTTGGATTTCATGAATTTGACCTCAAAGGCAAGGGAAGTAAAAGCAAAAATAAATGAATGAGACTATATCAAACTAAAAAGCTTCTGCACAGCAAAAGAAACCATCATGAAGGCAAAGAGACAATCATCAGAATAAGAAAATATATCTGTGAGCAATGCCTCCACTAAGGGCCTAATATCCAAAATATACAAAGAAATAATACAACTCAATAACAACAACAGCAACAACAACAAAACAATTCAATTAAAAAATACTCAGAGGACCTGAACAGACACTTCTACCAAGAAGACATACACGTGGCCAACAAACATATGAAAGGATGTTCAACTTCTCTAGCTATTAGGGAAATGCAAATCAAAACCACAAAGAGATACCATCTCACACCTGTTAGAATGGCTATCATCAACAAGACAAATAATAAGTGTTGGGGAGATTGTGGGGGAAAAGGAACCCTCATACACTGCTGGTGGGAATGTAAATTGGTATAACCACTATGGAAAACAGTATGGAGCTTCCTCAAAAAACTAAGTATAGAACGACCATATGACCCAGCAATCCCTCTTCCAGGTATTTACCCCCAAAATTTTGAAAACATTTATCCACAAAGATATATGCATAGCAGCATTTTTCACAATGGCCAAGATACGGAAACAACCAAAGTTTCCATCGATAGATGATTGGACAAAGAAAATGTGGTACCTCTATACAATAGAACATTACTCAGTCATAAGAAAAGATGAAATATTGCCATATGTGATAACGTGAATAGATCTTGAGATTATCATGCTAAGCAAAATAATTCAGACAGAAAAAGTTGAGAACCATATGATTTCACTCATATGTGGGATATAAAACTAAAAATAACAGACAAATGTGACAAACAAACAGAGACTCATGGACATGGACAGTAGACTAGAGTGGGGAAGAGAGGGGAGGGGGCAGGAGAGAGGTAGATGGGGTAAAAGGGGTCAAATATGTGGTGACAGAAAGAAATCTAACTATGAGTGGTGAACATACAATTCAATATATGTGACTTACTGTTTATTTGTACACTTGAAACATTGGATTTCATTAACCAATGTCACCATAATAAATTTAAAAAATAATAAAGTGTGTGTTTATTAAGTATGCTATCTTGTCTTTCTCAGGGATAGTGTCTATTGATTTATTTTTTCCTTTATGTGTGCCATACTTCTCTGTTTCTTTATATGCCTTTTTTTGTTGTTCTTTTGAAAACTGTACATTTGAATCTTATAATGTGTTAACTCTGGAACTCAGATTTTTCCGCTTGCTGGTGTTTGTTTCAAAATTGTTACTGTAGAGTATCTATGTGCTGGAAATCAACCTGAGGGGTAAACTTAAGATCTTCTCAGGTGTTTTCCCTGGCTATTTGCTGTGACTTTCTGGATTCCTCTGTATATATGGTTGCTTTTAAATGTTCTAGTCCTAAATGTCTGGCTCCTAAAAATGGAAAAAGGAAAGTATAAAGAAGTAAAAAAACAGGAGACAAAAACAAGAGCCAGCTTTTAAAAATAATCCCCTGGAAATTGCTTCAGCTGGCAATATAGGTTGAAACAATGCCAACCATCTCTGTGAGTTCACCTCTGTGATCAGAAGCAGCAATCAATGATCATAACACAGATTCTTCCTATTTAAAGGATTGAGTTCTTCTTACCTATCCAAGCTCTTACAAGCTGTGTGCAAACTGCTCCCAGAACTTGTGCATGGCTGCCTGCCAGAAAGATAGGACTATGTGGAGACCTGTTCAGTGCATTAGAAAGGAATGTACATTCTGCTGCTTTTGGATGGAATGTTCTATGTATATTTCTATATACATGTTTCCTTAATAATTTTCTGTCTGGATGATCTACCTATTGTAAGTGGATTATTAAAGTCCCCTACTACTATTGTATTGCTGTCAATTCCTCTCTTTGGGTCTATTAATATTTGCTTTATATATTCAGGTGCTCCTATGTTGGTTGCATAAATATTTACAAATGTATCCTCTTGTAGGATTATGTAATGCACTTCTTTATCTTTTACTACAGTCTTTGTTTTAAAGTCTATTTTGTCTGATGTCAGTATAGCTATCCCAGCTTTCTTTTCATTTTTTATTTGTAAGGAATACTTTTTTCCA
>NW_011888910.1:3239847-3242748 GCF_000151845.1 Pteropus vampyrus
TATTTACCTTTACCAGTGAGATTTTTACTTTCATACATTTTCTTGTTACTAGTTACTATGTTTTTCTCATAAGATCAGTTTAACGCTGA
The DNA here is from genome assembly GCF_000151845.1 of Pteropus vampyrus. Classification (NCBI taxonomy): domain Eukaryota; kingdom Metazoa; phylum Chordata; class Mammalia; order Chiroptera; family Pteropodidae; genus Pteropus; species Pteropus vampyrus. Next base: position 3,239,937 of record NW_011888910.1, read on the forward strand.
TGAATTCTTTTAGCTTTTGCTCGTCTATCTTCTTCAATTCTGAATGATAACCTTGCCAAGTAGAGTAGTCTTAGTTGAAAGTTTTTTCCTTTCAGCACTTTGACTATATCATGTCCTTCTGGCATAGAAAATATCTGCTGAAAAAAACCCACTGATAGTGTAATGTGATTCCCTTGTACATAACTGCTTATTTTTTTTCCTTTGCTACTTTTAAGATTATTTCTTTATTTTTAACTTTTGACATTTTAATTTTAATGTGTCTTGGTGCGGATCTCTTTGGAATCATCTCATTTGGAAGTCTGCTTCCTGGAGCTGGATATCTATTTCTTTTCCCAGGTCAGGAAAGTTTTCAGTCATTATTTTTTCAAATAAGTTTTCTACCTCTTTTTCTCTCTTTTCTCCTTCTGGAATCCCTATAATGCAAATATTATTCTGCTTGCTGTTGCCCCATAGGTCCCTTAAGCTCTCCGTTTAAAAAGAAAAAATCTTGAGGGGAAAACAAATGGTGTAGATGATAGAGGCTCTATTGTTCATCGCTCTGGTGACTAAATCAAAGTTGTGACAGGAAACAAGGAGCAGCAGCAAGGAAAAATCACCTGGGATCTATATGAACAAGCCATACAGCTAGGGATAAATCCAAGAAAGCACCCTGCAATGGCAGAAGGTAGGATGGACCGAGGATGTGAGGCTGCCCGGTTCCAAGCAGCTTAGTGAGATGAAGGCTGAGGCAGAGGCAGAAGCCTCTTAAAGGGGCCACACCTGTGAGTGGATTTTTGCGATAATGGACCTGCTCTCTCTGAGCACCAGTGCCATTTCGGCTGTGAGCAGGGGGCACCAGGGACTTATAGGGAGATACTGTTGGAGTGAGGGCTGCTGATGTGAGTGAGACTCGCTCTGTATAGAAGTGCTGGTGGTATCTATTGTTCCCTGTTGAGCTCTCCCCACTCCCAGTGCGCGGACACAGTGCCGCCATAGCTGTGAAATCATCAAACTGAAAAACAGAGGTTGCTTGGCCCAGGGGAATCCCCGCCTCCCTCAACTCACGGCCCCACCCAAGCCACATCCAGATATATCCTAAGCGAGTAAGGTGCTCCTTGCCGAGTGTCACCTAGGCTCACACTGGAGGCAGCTGGTGTGGCCTTTTGAGGTAACTATAAGCACAGCATCTGCGGATTGCTTGCTGAATCTTAACAGGTGGCCCCGGAGGGATAGAAGCCTGGGATAAGTTTGACCTGCCGCTGAACCCCTCTCAGAGCTGTGCCACTGAACACCTACTTCACAAATCCATACTAATGAGACTGGGAGACTTAGGAGCTTTGCTTAATACATAGAAACAGACATGAAAAGACAGCCAAATTGGGAAGACAAAGAAGCGGAAAACATATGAGAGAACAGAACAGAGATCCAGATATAATGGAGTCAAGTAATCTAACAGATGCAAAATTCAAAACACTGGTTATAAAGAAGCTTTATGAACTTTTGGGAAGTGTAGATAAATTCAGTGAGAACAACAAAGATAAAAAACATAAAAATGGAAATTGAAATTAAAAAAGAAACCAGTCTGAAATGAAGAACACATTATCTGAGATGAGAAATATATTAATTGGAATAAACAAAGTGAATAAAGAAGAGAATCAAATGCCCTATCTAGAGGACAGGAAAGACAAAGACACACAATCAGAATGGCAAGAGATAAGATGCCAAGACTATAAAAATAATTTAAGGAGGATATGGGACACTATTAAGGGTCCAAATATCCATCTGATCTGTGTAACTGAAGAAAATCAAGATGCTGAACAGCTGTTTGAAGAAATAATGTTGGAAAAATTCCCTAACCTGGTGAAGGAAAGGGACATAAAACCCCAGGAAGCTCATAGAATTCCAAAAATCAAAGATCCAAAGAGGCCCACACCAAGACACATCACAATTAAAATGACAAAGTTTAAATACAAAAAGAGAATATTAAAGGCAGCAAGAGAAAAGCAGATAGTTACCTACAAGTGAACACCCATAAGACTGGCAGCTGATTTCTCAAAAGAAACTATGCAGACAGAAAGGCTTGGCACAAAATATTCAACAGGATGGAGACCCAAGATCTATAATCAAGAAAACTATATCCAGCAAAACTATCATTTAGAGTTGAAGGACAGATCAAGAGCTTCCTAGACAAAAATAAGCTAAAGGAATTTATCACCCCAAGCCAGTATTACAGGAAATGTTGGAGGGACTTCTTTAAGAAGAATAAACATGTATCAAAAACAGGAATAAAGATTGGTAACAATTATATTCCTATCAATAAGTACCTCAAATGGAAAAGAATTAAGTGCTCCAACAAAAAGAGTGGATGAATGGAAAGGAAAACAAGACCCCTACGTGGTGTCTATAATAGACTCACTTCAGATTAAAAGACACGGATAAAAAGGAAGGGGTTAGAAAAAAATATTGCTTTGATGGGCCTAGAAGGTATTTAAGTCAGACAGAGAAAGATAAACACTATATGATTTCACTTATATGTGGAATCAAAGGAATAAAAAGAACAAATTAATCAACAACAGACTCACAAATATAGTGGACAAATTGGTGGCAGAGCGGAGGGAGTGTTGGGGGCTGGAAGAATGGGGTGAAGGGTTAAGTACAAATTAGTAGCTGATGGATGATCATGGGGATGGGGAGCACGGCATAGGGAATGCAGTTAGCATTAATATGTTGGTTATGTAGAGCATCATAGGAGGAAGGGAACAATTGGGGGGATTGTTTTATGAACTGTATAGCTATCTAACCAATGTATTGTATACTTGAAACTAATTAAAAT
>NW_011888910.1:3242798-3248506 GCF_000151845.1 Pteropus vampyrus
CTATCTAACCAATGTATTGTATACTTGAAACTAATTAAAATAAATAATTTTTTTTTAAAAGTGGCTTTATATTTTAAAAAATCTTTTTATTTTTGCTGCTGCATTTGGGTGATTTCCACTGCCCTGTCTTCCAGGATACTGACCCATTTTTCTACTTTATTTAGTCTGCTATCTAACCCCTCTAATGTATTGTTAAGTTCAGCTATTGTATTCTTCAGCTCTGTAATTTATTTTTGGTACTTTCTTATATTTTCTCTTTGTTGAAGTTCTCACTATGTCCATTCATTCTTTTTCTGAGTTCAGTGAGTATCTCTATGACCATTACTTTGAAGTCTTTACCTGGCAAATTACTGAGGTTTTTATCTTGTTCTTTCATTATCTTGTTCATTCATATTCCATCTGTTTTTACATAGCCATATGCAACCAGCATGTTGATTTATGATTAGAGCATGCCACTGAAATGATACAAGGATGCTGAACCATTGAAGAGGAGGAATGTGTTTTTTACGTGAATGCATGGGGTTCGGCTTCAGGGATTATTTTCTGATTTAGTGTCACTGGGATTCCTGCTTTGGAGGTGGAAGCTCTCACTTTTTGGTTTCCCAGGAGATAAGGTAAAGCATGTTGCAGAGTAGTAGTAGTTTATAAAATGAATTCATAATTGTGTGTCAATAAAAAGGAAAGACCACTTTGTGTTTATATTCAGATTGGGCAGGCTGCTAAAGTATTCCTCCACTAGGATGATACTAGAGCCAAGCTTGGAAAATCAGAAGTGATTGGGTCAGGTCAGTGTAGGTAAATTGAATCAAAAATGGCTAATCAATCTTGGATTTAATCACAAACCAGACAGGTTAAATTCTCACTCTTGTCAACGCTAATCAGGACTGAAAAAGAAAAAGAAGAAACGCTAGCCACCTTCCTGGAACAAGTACAACAAACAGAGGTCAAATCTAGGCACTAGGATGCACTTGGGGATCCTGAGGCGAGGCAGGTAAGCCCCGCCCTCTTGAAGCTGGTCCCCTTGGCACTGGTAGTAGGGATGAGAGGTTTCCCAGCTGTTTCAAAAAAAGTATATTAATAGAAAAGTTGATGTATACTAAGGGCAACAGGTCTGTTGATGGCAATTGAAAAGATAGCTTATTACTCGCAGATCTCAAGTGGAGGGGAAATGTCATGGGCACAGCACATGCAGAAGCACCAGGGTTGGGCAGGAGACAGAGGGAGGGGGAGGAACTGTCAGCAAGAGCCTTTATTGTGGTTCCTTTATGAAGGCATGGGCAAGACAGGCCCCAGGATGGGTAGCATAAATCCAGTGACACCTCCAGACTTCTCAGACTTTCAGGAGTTAGAGATGTCCCTGTGTTGGCTCTGGTTGTGCCAGCATGGGTCATTTAGTGGGTGAAGTCCCCCCGTGAAGGAAATAACATAATGAATGCAACTTTCTTTCATCTTGCTAGACACAGAGACCCTGGAAGGCGGAAGAATTAAGATAAAGTATCTTGCCCCCTGGTGTGCAAAGAGAAACATTGCTGGAATTCCCCAGGGAGTGTCTTCAGGGGTCTTGGGGGGAATCTCCATCAACTGAAAGGAGAAAAGATAGAAGTGGGGTTAGGGATGAGGCAAAGCACCTCTGAGAGGTACAATAAAAATGCTTCCTCTTCTGGCAGAGGCCCACAAAGATCGAACAAGGGAGGAACACAAAATTGTATGCATATACCTTTGAACCTTTCTTCCTCTTCTCTCTTCCTGCTGCCTCCCACCTTCTTGTTAGATCAGCTCCTGGTTCCTAGGATCTACCTTGTGAGGAACCTTTGAGTTAAGAAAATAAAATAGAAAAGTTACATAATCCAGAAAGGATAAATTGGTGGATAGAATAAAGAGATAGCAGAGAAGAGGAAGAACCATGTGGTCTGGGCATCAGATGGTTGAGGGCGTCAGGAGCAAGGTCTTTGGAAGCTGTGATGGAAGCTGTGGGGCGGGGATGGGGGTTGGCGGGGTGAGAAGAGAGAGAGAGAGATGAAGAAATACAACCTTTTATAGATGTTTTACTATGTCTTAAAAATATTGCCTCTTTAAAGTTTCTTCAAGAGATTAAATACAAATTTGGACTGCTTTCAACCCTACCTTTATGGCAGGCTGTTTATTCCTTGGAAGGTGACACCATGCCAGGACTGGGCCATATTGGAGTCCCATGTTTATATGAGTTACATCGTATTGAGCTGTGCGTTTTCATAAACTATAGTCTGTGATGATTTTGTTGCTGCCTACTTTTCTAGAAAAGTAGAAAAATTATTTTTGGCTTCTATGTTTTGGAAGAGAGAGAAGTCTGGGTATCACTCTGAATGACAGTGGATGCTCTGATTTCATCTCCCTTCCCAACTATACAAACCCTTCCTATTCAGATCTGAAGCCCAAAAGTAAATCAAGGTTTCACCTCCTCCCGCCCCTGAGGAAACATCTATACAATACCAAACAAATTGGAGGAAGAGTAAACAGTGAACAGCCAGCTGATTGGTCTAAGGATTGCAGACTGGCCAGAAAGGATGGTCTGGCTCACTTTCTTTGTTTTATTCCACTGCTTTCTTTTCATTCAGTTGTCTTAACCGAGTGACCGTTTCAAGTTTAAAATAGAACACAAAGACTTTGTGACTTTTCTCAGCCAAAGAGATTTGTGCTTTTTTGCTTTGAATAGCAATATTGTCATGCCAGATGTAACTTACTTCTGGCAAATGAGACGGCTAATTGATGAGTTCAGGACAGGAGGCCTTGTGTAGGAGACAGTGCGAATGAAAAGGAAAATGTGCTGTGTGTATAAATAATTAAGCCAGTGGGGAAGCTGCTCTCTGGCACCTCTGATGGAAAACTTCTGTTGAAAAAGAGACATCCTACCCTCTGCAGCAGTTTAAAGTCAAAAGAGTAGCTGCTTGCTACCTTTTATTTTTAACTCTGAGGGGATCAATTAGAGCCTTCAGATCTCATCCTCCAAGGGCCTGGACTGAGCCTGCTGACTCAGGAGAGTCAGACAGCACTCTCTCCTGGGACAGCAACATTTCTTAATTGGTTTGAAAAATTGCAGCTGGATCCCAACAGCTGCTGCTCTCAGGAGCCGGGAGGGGTGGGAAGGGAGGATGGCAGCTCAGCCTCTCACCTTCCAATCCCCTCCAATTACTTTCATGCATCGTCTTTCTTTTCCTTCACCCTTAAGTTTGTTTCTAGGACCCTCTCCCCCAAACTTCCATGAAAGCCTGGTCACATGACATAACTCTTCTCATCATCTGTGATAACATTTCAAGAGGACGCATTTCCTGCCTTAGCCTGCTGTGCCTGGCAAGTCATTAGTGAGACGATTCCTCTTTCTGTACCTCGGCTCCCAGGCCCCAACAGGCGGCTTTCTTCTATTTTTACCTTTGATTTAATGCTTGACATCTTGTTTTCTCTCTAGCATTGGTCCTCCTGTTCTTTAACTGCTCCCTCTCCTGCTGGAGCGTTCCTTAAATACGTTGGCTGCTTGGCCCGACAAGCCAGACACCTTGGGGAAGCAGGACCACTGGGACACTTGTTGGGGTGGAAGCAACTTCCTGATTGCCAGCTTGGAGAAGTAAGAGCTCTGCTTGCTTTAGCCTGTTTCATAGTCCATAAATAAAGAGGGTTAGATTAAATCAATTTGTTCTCAAATCTCTTTTTCACCTTTTACCGGATAAAAACTTCATTCAGATGAGAAGTAGCCAGAAACACATCCTACGGAGCCCTGCCCACTTGGCTTATGCCCTCCATTCCCACCTGACACCTCTCCCAGCAGCCTGGGGATCCCCAGACAACAGCTCAAAAATCAACAGATCGGAAGTTCCTCCAAACCCCTTTAAGCTCTAACAGTCTTATTCTGTGACTTGGAGTTTTTAAGAAGGCCCTAGGAGAGGAAAGAGAATCTTCAGCAAGGCAGCTTTGTCCCTCCATGTTGTGCCTCAGGTAGATGGCTGGGGGCAAGAAAGAAGCAAACATAATTACCATCAATGCCAACTGCTCGTGCATGGTGGCCCTAAAATCAAGTTGGGGGAAACAAAGGAATGTTTCCAATTGGCTCCAGCCCACCCTAGGAGATGAGGTTAAAGGAATTAGCCACCTTGTGGTTTTTGCATTTTTTTTTTCACTGTGATGGAAGATTATTGAAAGGTTTTAAATACAGGCTCAGCATGATCTGATGGACCCACTTAGAAGATTTACATGTTTAAAAGACTCTAGTATTAGGTTGGAGAGTGGATTCAGAGGATTAACCTGAAGGCAAGGAAAATTGCAAAATTTATTCACCAGTCTTATTAAAAGATGATAGAATGAATACCCAAGAGAATTGAAACCTTATATCCACACAAAAACTTACCCAGGAATATGCATAGCAGCACTATTTATAATAGCCAAAAAGTGGAAACAATTCTAATGTCCATTAACTGATAAATGGATAAATAAAATGTGGGATATCCATAGAGTGGAATATTATTTGGCCATAAAAAGGTACAAGCTGGATGAACCTTGGAAACATTACGCTGAGTGAAAGATGCCAGTCACAAAAGACTACATATTGAATCATTCAATTGTATGAAATGCCGAGAACAGGCAAATCTATAGAGACATAAAGTAGATTAGTGGTCCTCAGGGAGAGGCGAGAAGGAGCAATGCGGAGTGACTGCTAATGGTGTAAATGAAAAAAGGGATTCTGTAATAAATCGGACTGAAAGTAACCTCAAATTGCTATCTGACCATGAATTTCTAACTGGGCAGGTCATGATGCGTCATCCTGACCTAGGCCTATAAAAGTTTTATCTTTGCCTTAAGCAAGCCTTGTGTGTTGTTTTTGTGTCTTTGGAATGCCTTGTTTTTCAGACTCCTCGGAAATGTAATTACCCTCAAGAGAGCACGTGATCTTGCTAACTATCTTATAATCCAATCACAGAGCTTTCTCTGCCTTGCTTTTTCCCAGTTAATGTACTCTTCTTTACGTTCCCTCCTTAATTCCAAATATATCTAAAAAATTGATAACTGTTACTCTGGGAAGCATTTTTCTTAGTCTATTGAGATCTTGTTTCCACATGTGTCCTTTGTTTGGCTCAAATAAACTCTGACAAACTTATAAAAATAATTTTCTACAGGTTTGGACATTCTTATGCTGACAATGGCTATGGAACTTCTTTTTGGGGTGATGAAAATGTTCTGGAATTAGACAGTGGTAATGGTTGTATAACTTCATGAATATACTAAAAACTAATGAATTGTATGCTTTAAAAGGATGAATATTATGGTATATGAATTATGTCTTGTGCTGGCTGGAAAATTACTGTTTGGCTATCGCCCATGGGAACATAACACTCTAACAATAAGCTTTCTGCTTCTGTACCCCCCACTTGCACAACCGACTGTGGGTTGACAGTTAGTAAAAAGACGAAAAATAGACTTGTGTGTTCAAAAAAGAAGAAGAAAAGGGATTTAGGGCTTAAAAACCCTGTACCTGTACATTTCGGGGCTGCTTAATTTAGGGTCTGTGTACCCCTGGCAGACCCAGCTGGCTGAATAAAGAGTGCGTTTCTTATAACTCACTGATTTCTGGTGGTCCGTGTGTCTATTGGGGGCTGGCAGCTACAACAGTCTCAATTAAAATAACTTTTTTTAAAGGGAGAGATGGTGAGAGCTGGAACAAAGATGGTAACGGGAATGAAACA
>NW_011888910.1:3249816-3257105 GCF_000151845.1 Pteropus vampyrus
GGGTGAGTAGGACTAAAGTCAGAGTCGTGGAAATCACCCAGGCAACCATCTTGTTTGCTCCTTTGTGTCATGAGCATACAGTTCCCTCCATCTCGAGCACCTGTCCTACCTTCTTTATTCTGATGCTATCTCCTCTAGCAAGCATGCCCTTAAACACCCCTCCCCATCCCAGGCTGGGCCCTGTGCTCACCTTATCTTTCCTATGACTACCTGGTATTGAAAGTGACTGAAAACCAGTCTGTATCTTCTACTAGGGCAGGATTCTTTTTCTTTCCTTTTTTAAAATTTTGTATCCAGAGTCAAGTTCCTAGTACATAGCAAGTGTACAAGACTTGGGTATTGAACTAGATTAAATTTTATTATATTTAGATTAAATATGGGAGAAACAGCATAGGAAGGGAATTTAACTGGTTTTGTTTCCAGTTGGTTCTGCCATGAGCTCACAGTTTCTCTTTAGCTAAGTTGTTTTATACACCATCTGGGACTTAGTTACTCGTTTATAAAATAAGGCCTGTGACCTGAGTATTTTCTGAGACAGTGCTGTCTGGTAGTACTTTCTGTGGTGACAGAAATATTCTGTGGCTGTGCTATCCAATGTGGTGACCACTAGCCACATGCCGCGACTGAGACCTTGAAATGTGGCCAGTGTGACAGTGCTGGAAGCTCAGCTCTAAGATCCCTTCGACTTTATGATATTACTTTCTTTATGTTTCTCTACACATTCTTTCCTCTAGTCTGTTGTTTTTAAGTTTTTATGTATGAAAATAGTAAAAGATATCTTTTATCAGGTTTTTGTTTGGTAAAATGTCAAATACTATAGTTTACACTTTAATTAATGGTAAGGGAAACATTTTATGTAATTATTTAGAGAACCGAGGAAAAAGTTAAAGGCTTTCCTAGCTGCAGAGAGTAGGGAGGTGAGTCATGAGTTCTAGGAGGGCTTGGGCAGTGCCATGGGCAGACAAGACTTGCCCGTAACCTCAACCATCCAAGGTGCCATGAAAACAGCCCCTACTGCACCTCTACTTCTGCCTGGGGTCGGGGAGCATCCAAGTGTCTGGAGGCTGCTGCATCTGCCCAGCTTCTGGGAAAAGCCAGTTTGGAACTCAGCCTTAATGCCTTCTATAGACCTGTTACCCAGTACATGTAAAAGTGGGCCCACTTCTGCACAGAAATGCTACTGCAGGATTGGTTCTCAAGCAGGGGCAATTTTGCCACCCAGGGGACATTCGCCAATGTCTGTAGATATTTTTCGGTTGTCACAAATTGGGGTAAGGGGTGCTATTCGCACTTAGTGGGTAGAGGCCAAGGATGCTGCTAAACATCCTACAATGCACAGGAGAGCCCCCCATAACAAAGAACTATCCAGCTGTCCGAAATCTCAATAGTGCTGAGACTGAGAAACACTGATTATTGCAATGTTTCCTCTAGATATGCACAGCTCTATCACTGTATCCTCCTTCATTCCTGAAGCAGAAGTAAATTTTGAATAAATAAAATGGCTTATCTCCAAGATAATTTCATTATTTGGTTTCCTTTATTAACTAGAAAAAAGTCAGTAGTTGTTGTAGTTTCCTGCTATTTACATCATATTCAGTTTTATCTCAGTTGGGCAGAGCCCAAATTACATTAAACAATTAAGTAAAAAAAATTAGTCACAAAATTTTTTATTATATTGATCAATCAAAGTAGTTTTATATGAAAGAGATATTTTATCTCTCTGTTCATTGATAATTGTGACTTTCTTTTCCTACTTGTAAATATGCATAGATTAGTATGTGTTTTCAAATGGGCTATAATTTGTAATTCCAACTTGGCTGTAAAAATGTTATTTACCAGACAATATTTATCAAGTATTTAATGTTTTTGTTCAAGAATTTTACATGTGTTAATAAACCATGAGCAGGCTCGCAAGATAATATTATTCTTGTTTCATAGTGAAGGAAACCAAGATAGAATGAGGAAGGCATAAGTCGTTTCCTTGAAGCTATAAGGATCCAATTCCAAATTTTTAAATATTTCTATCTCTTAGGTCTTTGTATACAAAATAACTCAGAAAATAATTACTTTTTAGTTTTAAACAGCTAAACTTATTTGCTCTGTGTTTTTAAATTTTTATGGAGGTAAAATTTATATACATGAAAATTAAAACCTAGTTTGATGAATGTTGAAAAACAAAATTCAACTGCATAAATTTAAAGATCTCATTGGCTTTACTAAAAAATTCTTGAATCGAGCAGCATCCAGTCTAGCAGATAGAATCTCCAAGGAGCTGTACAGAATGAGAGACTTCTACAGCAGAAGAAAGTAGGAACAAGGAAGTTATACCAGGCAGAAATTCTGGTAGGTTATTGCAAGGTTACTTTTTTTCAGGGGGTGGTAGGGTCTATCAGGCAGATGATTTCATTAGCGCTGATCAGGATATTCCTGATTGACTGGTTTAAGATTCCATTTCTGGAGGAGCCAAAATTGTAATTAAGTTTGGTGATGTGGAGTTTAGCATAAATGACTTTATTGGGGCCTGTTGTCTTATTTTTAACATGAGTTATGACTCCTGTTATTTAAAAACTTTTTAGAGCATGGTTTGTTAAATGCACACTATAATAGATTTAAGAGGCACAGTTTTGTTGACTATATAGCATCTTAGTATATGAAAAGGTTAACAGATGTTCTGATATCTCAATAAAATTTCACAATTTACTCAACTGGAAAAGGATCTTATGTGACTTAATAGGAACAATTTCGAATTTAGAATATTTTTGGAGAAACATATTTTATTACTCCTTAGGAATTAGGGTAGTTTGCTATGAAATCACAGTGTGGCCTTAGCAACTCACTTTACCTGTTCGAATCTCAATCAAAATAGATAAGGGGCTTAGATTAAAAGATTCTTGGGTCCCTTCCAGTTCAAAAGTTCTACACTTTGAGCTGATGCTTTCAGAACACTAACTCAGCCCACTTACTCTGGACACTCTCCTCCCCTGCCTCTCTTACTGCACATTCTCCTGGTTTTCCTCTTTCTCCTCCTCCATCTCTTGCTGCTCTTTCTTGGTCTCCTTCACAGCCTCTTAAATGTTGGCATTCCTCAGGCTTTGTCTTGGGACCTCTGATGCTGGAACTACCCACTCTTCATGGCTGTAGCAGCCACATGCCTGCTAATAATTCCATGTCTGTGTGTCTCATTCCACTCTAACTTCTCTGCTCCTGACCTTCTGGGGACAAATGCTGCTGGATACTGTACCTGATGTCCATAGACACGTCCAATTTGCTGTGTCCAACAGGACTTCTTTCCTTTCCCCACCTCCAAATGCTGCTTCTTTTCTTATTTTTCTTATTTAAATGAAAAGCAACAGCACTTATTTAATCTCAAAATAATTGTGAGAGGTGTTATTTTCCCATTGTATAGAACCTATATACTGGAGATGAAAACATTGAAGCTTAGAGAAGGTAAGGAATGTGTCCAAGGCTACACAGGTAGTAAGTGGTGGAGTTTGGTCTTAAACTCAAGCATCTTTGACTCCAAGGCTCCATCTCTCACCTCCGCCCTACACCACTCTTTTGCCCAAGCCGGAGACCTGGGGTTGAACTCAATTCCTCCATCACCACTCAAACCCAACCCAGCACCAGAACCTGACTCAAATGGCGTGCAGACCAGCTCCTCCTCAAATCTCTGCCCTGGCTTACTTTGTTCACCCTCACCCTCACCTGGATACAGCCATCTCCTAGCTGGGCTCTGGTCTTCCTCTCTTCAAACCATGCTTTACATTTAGGAAAAGTGCTTCTCTACAACACAGATCATGCACAGCTTTTGGGACAAGAGCAAGCTTTTTCACTTAGCAACAGGCCTCTATTGGCACATTGGCAGACATGTGCAGAGAGGAGGAAAAATTCGACTCACTCAATGGGTACATTCCCAGCTGAGGTTGAACAATGTGATGCTCTAGGCTTTTCATTTCAGCTCATACTGTAAACAAGTGTCCTTTTCATGGTCTACCTAGTGTCAGACTGTAAACAAGTGTCCTTTTCACGGTCTACTTAGTATTTTTGTGCTTTTCGTTGGTGATTTTGCTCTTTAAAATGGCCTTCAAACATAGTGCTGAAGTGCTGTCTAGTGTTTCTAAATGCAAGTGTGTGATGTGCTTTACAGAGAAAATATATGTGTTAGAAGAGTTTCATTCAGGCATGAGCTGTATAGTGCTGTCAGCTGTGAGTTCCATGTTAATGGATCAATAATACAGTACATCTGAAAAAAGGAAGACGAAATTCACCAATCTGTAAATAAAGCCAAACCAGAAAGTGCTGTAACATCTACAGTAGTCACTCCTTATCTGAAGTTTTACTTTCTGCGATTTCCTCCAATTCTGCTATAACCGCAGTTAAATAAAAATATCGATTTAATAAACAATATAAGTTTTAAATCACGTACTGTTCTGGTATCACAGTGCTTGTGTTCAAGTCACCCTTACTTTACTTACTAATGGCCCCAAAGCACAAGAGTAGTGATGCTGGCAACTGGATATGCCAAAGAGAAGCCTTAAGATGCTTCTTTTAAGTGAAAAATCGAAAGCTCTTGACTTAATAAGGAAAGAAAAAAAATCATATGCCAAGATTGCTAAGATCTACAGTAAGAACTAATCTTCTATCTGTGAAATTGTAAAGAAGGAAAAAGAAATTTATGCTAGTATCTCTGTCGTACCTCAAACTGTAAAAGTTATGGCCACTTTGTGTGATCAGTGCTTAGTTAATATAGAAAGGGCATTAAATTTATGGGTGAAAGACTTGAACAGAAAACGTGTTTTGATTGACAGTGACACGTTCCACCAGAAAGCATGTAGCTTATATGAAGATTTTAGCAAAGGATCACCTGAAAGGAGTGACCACATTCATATAACTTTTATTACAGTATACTGTTATAATTATTCCATTTTATTATTAGCTTGTTCTTAATCTCTTTGCCTAATTTATAAATTAAACTTCATCAGAGCTATGTATGTACAGGAAATATCATAATATCTATGGAGCTCAGTACTATCCTCTGTTTCAGACATCACTGGGGGTCTTGGAAGGTATTCCCTGTGGAAAAGGTGGGGGGACTACCGCGTAGTGTCTGATAAAGCTATGTAAAAGATGGAAAAGAAGCTAAATTTGTGGATTCATGAGATAACGACTAATTTTAAAAAGCACAATGAGCAGTGTTGTTATGAGAAAAGCCAAAGAAATTTATGGCCAAGAAAATGTTAAACTCTTCTCAGCTGGTGTTAGCTGACTCACACATTTCAAAAGGTGATACGGGGGGACAAGCATGAAACTTGCAAGTAAGGCAGTTTCTGCAGATCAAGAGGCTATGGAAGGATTTTGAAAACACTGGCTAAGTGTTGAATAGGAAATAGATCATGGGGAAGAGCAGGAGTGCAATGCTGATGGGACTGGCTTCTTTCACAAGGACATTTACAAATGAACCTATATAACACAAATGGGGTTTTGGTGGACTAAAACATTACCAGAGTCTCCCAGGAACCTAACCCTTAGAAGCAATATTTCACTGACCACTAATTCAGTATTTGCAGTAAGTTCATAGAACGTAAATCACTTTAGATAATGAGAACTGACTATACTTCCCACTCGTCCTGCCATGCGGGCTCTAGACCCACTGAATTATTTATTGTTGCTTGGGGTGCCTGTTCCTTCTCTCCAACTAGTCACCTAGATTCATTCTTAAACCTTAACCCTGTTATACCCAGGAAGTCTTGCTGTATCCCATCCCTAGACTGACTGAGATTCTCTTCCTCTATGCTTGTTAACACACTTTGCATATACCTCTATCTCAGCAATGTAATTGTTCATATATTTGTCTTATTTCCCAAACAGTCTCAATGCTGCTTGAGGGAAAAGCCCATTATATATACACACACATACATCAAAAACCAACACTCCAAGATATTTCTTACGTTGCACTTTTGTTTTATTTTTAAATTAACATATACAACCATGCCATATTTGATTGATTCTGTTTCTATGTTCTGGTACTTAGCACAGAGTTTGGCTCATAGATAATATCAATAAATATTTGTTTAAAAAAACCATAAAGGTTAATTATATCTATTAATTCTACCTAAATGAAGTTCCCTGGTCATAAATTTTTAATAAATAGATAAAATAGTTTTATCTTGGTTGGGTTTTGTGGATTTTCCCTCTGGTCTTTTTTGTTTTATGTTACTTACATACTTCAGTCCTGAATCTTTGGCACGTGGTTACCATTACAAATATGTAGAGGATAGTTTTATATATATATAGTAGTCCATTTTCTTCTGCATGTTCCTTATCTCCATTCTCCTTTGAGAATTTGGATCTTTGAATCCTCTCCTTTTCTGTCATCGTTGTCTCAATTTGTCCCTATGTATGCTGAATGATCATTACTATCTAAATCTCTTATTATTATTTAAGCTTATAATGCCCTGTTCTCAGGAAGGGTTGCACTTCTCTGCTTCTATTTGCCTACTAGTCGCCTTACTCTTAGTTATGTTTTGTTTTTTTATTTTGTTTTAGGTGAGCTGACCCCTTTCAGTATTTCCTGTAATGCAGGCTTCGTAGTGAATTCACTCAATTTTTGCATGTCTGGAAAAGTCTTTATTTCTCCTTCAAATCTACAGGAGAGCTTTGCTGGATACATTATCCTTGGCTGGTACTTCCTTTAATTTAATAGTTTGAATTTTTGTTTCCAATCCTTTCTGGCTTGTAAAATTTGTGCTGAGAAGTCCAAGGATAATCTAATGGGTTTTCCTTTATAGGGTGCCGTCTTCTTTTCCCTGGCTGCCCTGAGAATTCTTTCTTTGTCATTGATTTTTGATAAGTTTAATACAATGTGTCTTGGTGAAGGCTCTTTTGAGTTGAGATAATTGGGTGTTCTGTTGCCTTCTTGAATTCCAAGCTCCAGCCCATTCTTAAGATTTGGGAAATTCTAATAAACTATTTGTCTGAAAATGCTTTCTAATCCCTGCTTTTTCCTTTCCTTTGAGAATGCCTACTATTCTTGCTTCCTCTCCTGATGATATCATCTAGTTCTTGTATTTCTCTTTCATTATTTTTCATTCTTGGGTTTCTCTCTTCTTCCTTCTGATTTACTTCTAGATTTCTGTCTTCGGTATCACTGATCCTTTCCTCCATTTGGTCGACTCTATTTCCCAAGCTTGCTATTTCATTTTTCAGCTCTTTCAGTGAAGTCTTCATCTCTAGAAGGTCTATTTGGTTCTTTTTGAGGGTTTCAGTCTTCTTACTAAAAAACTCATTCT
>NW_011888910.1:3258180-3263671 GCF_000151845.1 Pteropus vampyrus
GAAAGGAATAATTAGAAACTTGGGACAAGTAGTCTGAATTAAGGAGTTTTTACTGTGCTCATTATAATTCTAGAATTTTAGAACCAAAGAGATCTTAATTTACACGTGTTAATTAGGCTCTTCCAAGTTACTTAAGGAGATAAGAAGGGGAGAAAAAACAGAAACAGCTCTCACCAGGCTGTATGGGGCCTGAAAGGAAGGTTTTTGGGGTTTTTTTTTTGTGGACAGCTCTGGGTCTGGCCTCCTGACAGCAGCTCTGTAATTCAATAATGAGCTGTCTCCTTGAGATCGGGGGTTTGCTACTCCTGGATATGGAGACTGCAGACAGTGGTTAGTCATACTTTTTCCTGACTCATCACTCTTACCACTCGCCTCTTTGCTATCCTTATGCTTCTGCCCAGGCTAGCAAGTACTGAGAGTCTCTACAGATCTCAAATTCGAATCCACACAAAGAAAGGGTCCAATGACTTCAGATAGTTACTTCCCTTCCTGCTACACAGAGATCTCACATCAGTCCACCTCCTAAGACAGAGGCCACCCTATAAATTAGCTACCCTCGGGGCCAGCACCTCCTCCTTAGGTCAGGAAGGTAAGAAGGCACAGTTGCCTTCTTAGAAGGCCTTGGGTGTGGGGTATGCTCAACTTGCTCCACTGGGAGCTTGTCTCTGAGTCAATAAAGACAGACACTGAAGCCTGGAATATTAGATGGATTATTCCAAGGAGGGCCCTTTCAAAGCTTACTGTGATCCAGGACTCTGAAGCACATCATCTCCCCAGTTTTGAGACTTGCCTATTTGGCTTGTTTCTTTTGACCTACTCTAAATGTTTGGGTTAAGCCTGCAAGGATTAATAGATATATCATTCACGGAACGTCTAAACATATTGCCACTGTGTCTTTTATCAGAATTACCGGTGGTTGAAACTTACTGGTGGTTGATATCCCTGAAACACTAAAAAAGTGGGCCCACAACATTGCTTATTTTTTATTTGTTTTCCTGAATTTAAATAAATGAGTTCCTACTTTAAAAATAAATATGTACCACTACAAGAGAAACTGGTACGAAGCTCACCAGAAGTTGCTGTTACTTCAGAGCTATGAGTATTGTTTTGTTTTAGAAGTTTGAAACAAGGAAATATGGAAAGTAGTATTTATTGAATTGATGTTTATTGAGAACCAGCTATGTGCCAGACATTGTACTAAGCCCGGGAATATAGCAGTGAACATAACAGACATGTTCCCTGCTCTGATGGAACTTAAATAGTATATGTTCAATCGACCTATTTTTCCATTTTTTTTTTTTTTTAGAACAGTGAAGAGTAGGGAAAGAGGTAGAGTGAGGGTCAAAAGTAAGTACTAGAGTCCTGCACCAAAGTTTTATAATTCAAGTATGAATGAAAGAATTTAAGCAACCAAATTAGCACTTTGAACCTTGAAAGTGGCAATTTAACTCCTACGTTAAGCAAGCTGTGAGTCAGAATAATGCCATGATGACATTTCTAATAATTAATGGTCTTGTTGTCCATTAAGTTTTCTTCCTTTTTTGTCTCCCATACTCTCATTTCCTGTGACTAAAAGAAAAAAAAAAAACTTCAACAAATAATTAGCAGTAGATATCTTAATTATTGAATTGGTTTTAGATTTTCATAAGCCTAGTGATATATGATGAGATCTCAGGCCCTATAGCCTTGAGTAGTTACTATTTACCATCACAAAAGATTCATTACTGACTCAGCCAGCATCCACCTGTGTTCTTCAGCCCCAGGCTAGTGGGAAAGAGCCTGTCCTACTTCCAGCTCTAATTTACTTTTTCTGCAGCAGATTCATCACTGCACACAAAGCAGTTCCTTTAAAAGAGTTCCATTAAACCCCCGGAAGCCTCAATGGGGCACTTTCCTGTTGTCACTCTCAGCACCAGGGAGGGCACCCTGTTGGCAGTGGTCTCAGCAGTAAATTTCTGGAATGCATGTCAAATATAACTTGGCCACTACTGCTCATTCCTAGAACTGGCAATGGCCTAGATAGAACCCTGTTACCCAGAACATCGAACCCTAGATTAGGACTAAGAGATGACAACCTCATCATTTCCGAACCAAAGGACATTGAACCCAAAAGTCAAACCTTGGCATGTGCCTGGACAATTTCCACTCATATTTAATATCTCTTTATTTAAAACGGGACATGATAGCCCTTTGAGCTATTGCCCAACTCTGTTTCTGTATTTGTATACTCTGCTTTCTCAACGAAAGTCTCTCCTCATCCTTGGCCCCCTATTTCTCTATATAATTAATAGATATGCCCCTCTCTTCACTCCCATCCTAACTACTCCCAATTTAGGTGCTACTGTAACCCACAACAATGAAGGAAAACATACAGGGAATTGAACCATGGAGCAGTTCCACTGGGAGAAAGATACAAACAGCTGACCCTCTTTCTCCCAGGTAATGAGGCCAGCAGTCAGATTCACCTGGAAGCCACTCTTATGTTCAGTTGCCCAATGGATAGTTCAATCTTACACACTGATCGACTCACAGGTAGAGTACTGTGTCTGGACAGCTTCATGCCTGCTCTGATACAAGGGTTGTTGGAGTCAGTCTCAGGACAACACATTTATTATGAAAAAAATTAAAATATTTGTCATACTAGTAAATTTTATAAGGCTCAAATAGATTGTCATATTTCATTATGGTAATCTAGCCTCATATTTAAAAAAATAGTGTTACAGGGACATAACGTACAGCATGGTGACTATAGTTAATAATACTGTATTCCATATTTTAAAGTTGCTAAGAGAGAATATTTTTAAAGTTTTCATCACAAGAAAAATAATTTTTTTATAACTATGTATGGTGACAAATATTAACCAGATTTATTGTGATAATCATTTCATAATCTATTCAAATATTGAATTATTTGTTGTATACCTAAAATGAACATAATGTTATATATCAATTATACCACAATAAAATAATAATGTCAATTATTATCAAAGTTTTGTACAGCTTACTGATACATGAATGTAAAACATTGGAAAATTTAAAGGCCTCATTCAGTAGTTATTTCAAGTCAGCCAGGTATGAAAAAAAGAAACCGGCCCAAAGTGGAGTCACTTGCCCCAAGGACAACAAACCAAAACTTAATTGTAGTTTCAGCCTCTCCCAAGAACATGACCTTAAACCAATCAATCTGGAAATTCCTGATCAACAGTAGTGAGATAATCTGCCTGATAATACCCACTGCTGCCCTTTCTTTGAAGAAAATGCTCTTGTCTGGAATAATCCTTCCTTTTCTGTTGCTGATAACTTTCTTGTCCCACCCAGTTTCTGCCTCTAAAAAACTTTTATTTTGTACAACTTCTCAGTTTACTAAACAAGATGCTACCCAATTCATGAATTGTTCAATAAATCCAATTAGATCTTAAGATTTATTTGATTGAATTTTTGTCATTAGCAGATTTGGTGGCAGTGGTGGGACCAAAGGAGACTTCCAGCAATGTGGGGGATGAGAAACACAGCGTGGTGCCCATGACCCTTTTGAGTTATCCGTTTTCTTGTTGTTTTCAAGGGCCATTGGTAAGTTCCTCTTGGTTCTGAATTCCACTGTCTTTGCATCAGGCTCCCAATCTAATTGGCTTTCCAGTTCAGGGCTTATCAGGTAGATGGTACACAAATCCCTAGCCCTTGTTTCAGTCTGCTGTTCCCCAGTTGTTTGGAATTCCTTTCCCAAGTTCGAGCCTCCAGTCCCCATTTGCTGGAGTCTGCTGCGAATTGCTGGTGGCATGCACAGGGCCTTCTATTGGCCAGTCTATAGTAATGTCTAAACCCAGCCCTTGGATTTGTTTCTGGATTTATGTTGGAACTGCTGACAGTTTAGTCTGCAGTTCCCCATTTGTTTGGAATCCTTCCCAAGATTCCACATTGGGAACTGCTGGTAGAAGCTGTAGCCCCGGATTTGGGATATCACTTGTAAAATTCTTAATCTTTTAGCAGGAAATGATAAGGGACATCTCTTGCAGTGTTCTTAATCTTTTTAGTAAACCTAGTTAAGTTTTCTTTCCTCTTTTCTTTAGGAAAAAAGCTCTCTCCTTCAAATCCTGATAATTGCCCTGATACTGGTGACCCAGATCCTCTGGCTATTGATAAGAGTCATCGGCCCATTGTTAGCAGAAATGGTTTTAGGCCAGATAGGACCCTTAGAGTCTGAGAGGGGAGGAGACTTTAGGCCAAAGGTCTTGTTTTTACTCTTTAAGAAATATATTAACCAAGCCTGTTTCCCTTTACTCGCTTAATAGGCAAATCAATAATAGAAATTAATAGATATATGATTTAAATATCCCTCAACATGCATACTAATGATAAGGGGGGTTCATGGCTCTTAGAAAAGAGTTAAGCAGGAAAGTTAGTGAGGGGATTTTTGAGTCTGCCTGCAAAGACACTGAGGTCATCCTATCCTAGAAGGGGTTCGCCATAATCCGCCCACGATTAAGCAAGCCTGAAGGCATTTTTAGGCTAAAAGTAACTCATAGAAAGAAGCAAGTGAGCAAAGAATTAAGTACCAGTTTAAGCCACTCACTCGGACCTATGCAATGAAGACCCCAATGACCTTCAACTCACCTGAGCCTCATTATACCATCATTATAATATGATGCATATGCCCAGAAGTCTGTTAATATCATTATAACAGACTGAATTCTGAGAACGAACATGCTCAGAAAGCAAATGATGAATCACTGAGTACTGTCAATCTTAATTGTCAATCAAGGAAGCCCACCCCTCTAGGAAAAGTAACCACCCACAGCGAATAGGGATAAAAACCCAAAGACTTTGTTACCAGGCCTTTTGAGCCATGCTTCTCTTGCACAGGCCCCCTTCCATATCTGGAAGTGTACTTTCCCTTCTAATAAAGCTTTTCTTTTCTGCTGCATTTCAGTGTCTTGCTCAATTCTTTGTTTGAAACATCAAGAACCTGGACAACATTCCGGGAGAGGATCCCCACGCTTTGGTAACACCCTTATTTGTTTGGAATCAGTCCACAATAATCATTCTTTGGGATCTGCTGGTTTAGTCCTTTACCTACTCACCAGATTCCATGTAAGGAACCACTGGTGATTACTGGCCAGAGTTGGACTGGGTCCAACTTAAAAACCAAATTGGATCTGGGATTGGATTGGGTTGAGTTTGAGATGGGTCCCAGGGGTCCAGTGGGAGCCCTCAGGTGAACACTGGAAGAGACTGTCCTCAAAGACCCTATACAAATTCTTCTTGAATGTCCTTATATCTACTTCTGAAGGGAGAACCACATGGGCCCTTCCCATAGTTGATGGGACTCTGATGGGTTCTCTAGTAAACTATTACCAGTAATTAATTCCCTTAAACAGCCATGGGGAAACTACAATTATTATTAATGAGAAAGTTTGCCAAATTCTGGTTGATACTGGAGCTATGCTTTCTACTTCAAACCCCACTCTCATAAGAAAACAAATCCCTCAGAGTA
>NW_011888910.1:3263721-3265922 GCF_000151845.1 Pteropus vampyrus
TTTTTACTCTTTAAGAAATATATTAACCAAGCCTGTTTCCCTTTACTCGCTTAATAGGCAAATCAATAATAGAAATTAATAGATATATGATTTAAATATCCCTCAACATGCATACTAATGATAAGGGGGGTTCATGGCTCTTAGAAAAGAGTTAAGCAGGAAAGTTAGTGAGGGGATTTTTTGAGTCTGCCTGCAAAGACACTGAGGTCATCCTATCCTAGAAGGGGTTCGCCATAATCTGCCCACGATTAAGCAAGCCTGAAGGCATTTTTAGGCTAAAAGTAACTCATAGAAAGAAGCAAGTGAGCAAAGAATTAAGTACCAGTTTAAGCCACTCACTCGGACCTATGCAATGAAGACCCCAATGACCTTCAACTCACCTGAGCCTCATTATACCATCATTATAATATGATGCATATGCCCAGAAGTCTGTTAATATCATTATAACAGACTGAATTCTGAGAACGAACATGCTCAGAAAGCAAATGATGAATCACTGAGTACTGTCAATCTTAATTGTCAATCAAGGAAGCCCACCCCTCTAGGAAAAGTAACCACCCACAGCGAATAGGGATAAAAACCCAAAGACTTTGTTACCAGGCCTTTTGAGCCATGCTTCTCTTGCACAGGCCCCCTTCCATATCTGGAAGTGTACTTTCCCTTCTAATAAAGCTTTTCTTTTCTGCTGCATTTCAGTGTCTTGCTCAATTCTTTGTTTGAAACATCAAGAACCTGGACAACATTCCGGGAGAGGATCCCCACGCTTTGGTAACACCCTTATTTGTTTGGAATCAGTCCACAATAATCATTCTTTGGGATCTGCTGGTTTAGTCCTTTACCTACTCACCAGATTCCATGTAAGGAACCACTGGTGATTACTGGCCAGAGTTGGACTGGGTCCAACTTAAAAACCAAATTGGATCTGGGATTGGATTGGGTTGAGTTTGAGATGGGTCCCAGGGGTCCAGTGGGAGCCCTCAGGTGAACACTGGAAGAGACTGTCCTCAAAGACCCTATACAAATTCTTCTTGAATGTCCTTATATCTACTTCTGAAGGGAGAACCACATGGGCCCTTCCCATAGTTGATGGGACTCTGATGGGTTCTCTAGTAAACTATTACCAGTAATTAATTCCCTTAAACAGCCATGGGGAAACTACAATTATTATTAATGAGAAAGTTTGCCAAATTCTGGTTGATACTGGAGCTATGCTTTCTACTTCAAACCCCACTCTCATAAGAAAACAAATCCCTCAGAGTAGAAAGGATGTTTCTATAGTGGGGGTATCTAATAAAGTTCAGAGAGAATTTTTATCTCAACCAGTACAAATGACTCTGGGGCCTTTTACTGAAAAAAAATTCTTTTTTGCTATATGATACAGCTCCTGTCAATCTATTAGGTAGAGCTCTCCTTTCTAAATTGAAAGGGCTAATACATTTTGCCTCTAATGGAGATCTCACCTTAGAATTTCCTGGCCAAACTAAACCTGATCTTTTATGTTTCATACAGTCTGTCCTTAACACAAAAGAGGAAGGATTCCAACAAAAGTCCCCTATTTTAATCCAGGTTCCTGAAAATCTGTGGGCTACTTCTAATACTGACACTGGAAGAATAAAAAGTACAGAATTTATAAGGATTCGTATATAATTAAACATCTCCTTAAATTACCTCAATATCTATTCAAGTGTGAGAAAACACCAGGCCTCACACCCACAGCTGAAGAACTATTCTCCCAGGTGCTAGCCACTCTGCACCAGCCCCTGCAACATGCAGATCTTGCCAATTCAGAAATCTAATAGATGACAATGGCAATTTGTTCAGGATTTGAGAGCTGTTAATAAGATAGTTATTTCCTATTTACCATTTGTTTCAAACTTGAACACCCTTTTGTCACAAGCTCTACTAGACTCAAAATGGTTCACTGTTGTAGAACTTTGTTCAGCCTCTTTCAGCATCCCT
Organism: Pteropus vampyrus; assembly: GCF_000151845.1. Lineage (NCBI taxonomy): Eukaryota > Metazoa > Chordata > Mammalia > Chiroptera > Pteropodidae > Pteropus > Pteropus vampyrus. Next base: position 3,265,681 of record NW_011888910.1, read on the forward strand.
TTAGGCCCCAACAGCCAATATCTTACCCTAGCATGCCAGTTATCAGAACGGCAAACTGTTAAGATTTATACTGATAGCTGGTATGCCTTTGGGATGGTTCATGATAGTGCGATGTTATGAAATCAAAAGAGTTTTCTTACATCCTCTGGGACCCCAACCAAAAATAGGCAACAAGTAAATGATCTTTTTACTGCTGTTCTCTTACCTTCTGAAATTGCTGTCATCAAAATTGAGGCTTACAC
>NW_011888910.1:3265972-3280329 GCF_000151845.1 Pteropus vampyrus
ACTAGACTCAAAATGGTTCACTGTTGTAGAACTTTGTTCAGCCTCTTTCAGCATCCCTTTAGGCCCCAACAGCCAATATCTTACCCTAGCATGCCAGTTATCAGAACGGTAAACTGTTAAGATTTATACTGATAGCTGGTATGCCTTTGGGATGGTTCATGATAGTGCGATGTTATGAAATCAAAAGAGTTTTCTTACATCCTCTGGGACCCCAACCAAAAATAGGCAACAAGTAAATGATCTTTTTACTGCTGTTCTCTTACCTTCTGAAATTGCTGTCATCAAAACTGAGGCTTACACCAAAAGGACTAAACCTGAGTATCAGGGAATGCCTTAGCTGACTTTCATGCAAAGGCAGCAGCAACAAGACCTATAAAGATTATAACAAAGAATAGCCCCTCGTTGCCAGACTTTGCCATCCTCATATTCCTGTAACATGGCAACAGTCTACCCCTGAATCAGAAGAATTAAGATAGGTAAATGATGGCTGCAAATTAAAGAAACAGTCAGGGCTATAGGAAACCCACAACTGCGACTTGGTTCTTCCGGGCTTCCTGGAAAAAACAAAACAAAACACATTTTTTTGGTTTTTGCATTCCTTCACCCATCATAGTGCATTCGAGATGATTCAAATTATAAATAGACATTGGTGGGGAAGCTTTCATAAACTTGTAAAAGCTGTCTACCAGAAACATTTGACCTGCCAGCTCCATAATCCTGGGAAAACTATTTTTGTCCCTAGAGGCCTCAAACTCTTTCCTCTGACTCTTTGAATATCTGCAGCTGGACTTCATTCAATTGCCACTCAGCATGGATTATCAATATGTTTTTCTTGTATGTGCGTATGTTTTCTGGATGGGTTGAAGCCTTCCCCTGTCACAAGGCTGATGCTCTCATAGTGGCAAAGTAACTGCTAGAAAACGTGTTTCCCACTTGGAGTACACCTTCCACAGTCTCTAGTGATCAGGGCACCCATTCCACTGGGCAACTCACACAAGGCTTAACAAAAACCTTGCAAAATTTCTTGAAATTATCTCTGTCCCTATCACCGTCAATCATTAGACGAGACTGAGAGAACTAATGGGATCTTCAAACTTAAAATTTCTAAACCTGCTGAAACTACTGGACTCCCCCGGGCTAAGATATTGCCTTTGGTCTTGCTCACTGTTCACAGTACCCACTTGGAGAAATAAAAACTCACCCCACTTGAGATAGTCCCTGGCGGACCAAAGACTATTAGTGCCCTTCTCTGAAATAATCCTTCCTTTTCTTTGAATAACTTTCTTGTCCCACCCAGTTTCTGCCTATAAAACCTTCCATTTTGTACAACTTTTTAAAGCATCTCTCTGTTTACTAGAAGAGATGCTGCCCAATTCATGAATTGTTCAATAAAGTCAATTAGATCATTAAATTTACTTGGTTGAATTTTTGTTCATTAACACGGTGAAGTGAGGCTTACAGGTTTTTGGTCACTCTGTGACTCATGATAAGGAAATATCAAAAACTTTACATATTGTTCTCTGGCTTTCCTTACTGTAATTTTGGTCACATAAATTATAGAATTTGGTTATGAAAATAACGGTCGTCTAGAAGATCCAGAATATACTTATCTTCATTTTTTAATAGGTTATCATCTAAAATAAGACATTTAAAAACACTTTTGAGTAATCTGGGCTCATTGAGAATATGTCATGGACCCCTGGGAGTTTGAGAACCCTGCAATAGTTTCTGTGGAAACAATCAAGAACTCCATCTGTCTCTCTTAGGATGTGGAGATTCTCATAAAGTGCTATAATGACCCAGCAATCTTGATTGGATGATTATGCTAGCAAATTACCAGTTATAATTTTAATTAAAAAGGCTTTCTTCTTGCAGGACATGTTTTACACTTAAAAGATTATATAAAATACTGTCCCCTTTATGATAGTTAGAAATCCTCCTCTCATCACCTAAAAAACATCATAATTATAACAGAAAAACTCAGAAACAGAGAAAAGGACCATTGTTAAAATAAATAAAATCAAATTAAAAATTAATCCTATGTAAATTAAAATCCCAAACAGGGTTTTAAAAATGAAAATTGACATTCTGATTCTAAAATTTATATGAAATGCAAAGAGCCAAGCAAAGCCAAGACATTGTTAAAGTAAAACTAAATAATAGACACTAAATAAGTACAAGGAGACTTAATATGAAGCTATGGAAATTAAGTCAGTAATCTTGAAACAAGAATAAAAAATAGACCAAATGGAGAAGATAAGAGCTCCCAAACTAACCCACACTTATGTGGACATGTGATCTATGAAGAAAAGAAGTACTGTAAGTTAGTGATAAAAATACATTAAAATCAATTAATGGTACTAGATCATTTGGATAGCCACATATAAAAAAGCAAATCTTGAAACTTATACCATCCACAAAAATCAATTCCAGAAAGAATTTAGCTTTAAATATGAAAGTTAAAAATAAACTTTCATAAGATAATTTTTAAAACCTTGATATAGAAAAAAATTTTTCTTACACAGATCACAAAAAGCAGCAACTACATAGAAAGAGACTGATAAAGTGGACTACATTCGAATTAAGAATTTCTATTTGTTAAAAGATATCATTAAGAAGGTGAAGAGGCAGATTTTCTGAGCTGCCGTGTGCTTTTAGCTTCTGTCCTCTTAGAGCATCCACAGACATAGGGGACAAAGATGTCATATAGAGTGGGAACTGAGCTTTTTCTAGAGTCAGACTCCTTGGTGAGGCCGCTGAAGAGTTCTGGAAAATCCCTTGATTGAAAACTTCATGATAGGGTTTTGGCATGTCTCCTATCTTGAGATGTAACCTTTTTTGGCATAGATCTACTTTTTGAATATGACTAGCACAGTGTTTGGCACATAACAGTGCTCAAGAAATAGCATTTTTTTTCTTTTCCCTGCAAGGAAGTTATTAAAAAAGAATTATAGGGAAAAAGAATCAAAAGAGGGATCATTGTGTACAGCTGAGGTAGATTAGGAATGTTTTGTGAATGAGGCTGATATGAGCCAAGAATTAAGAATAGGTTCATTCATTCATTCAGCAGATGCTCTAGTCTACCCAGTATAGTTCAGGTAACTGCTACAGAATGAGAATAGTGACCAAAAACAAACACAGGGTTTGCAATCGTATGAGCTATACAAATGTTCATCAAATAATCATTTGAATAAACATAAATGTACATGGAAAGTGACCTAAATATCCAATGTGAATGTTGTAAATTAAATTATGACATTATTTTTTTGATTTAATATAATATAGTCATTGAAATTGTTTCAAAGAATTATAAAATAATTGCAATAACACTGAGTATTTAGAAAGAGGGCTATAAAAGTATAGGGTATAATCTCTATTTTATGAAAACAAATGCACTTTTGCCTATGTGTAGGAAAGTTGGGTATGTAGCACATTGAACATAATCTTGGTGATGAGATTGTGGCAATATATAGAGCATGTTCTCATTAAATAGTACTGGTTTAGCCAGGCAGCAAATAGATTTGTTTTTCCATTGTTGAATTTACAGCGAGACGCTTTGAGTGCTTTAAATGAGGAACTTAGGTATTATAGTATCCTTTCTTAGTAGTTTCATTTTATTTTTGATGGAGCAGAGAAGTAAGCTAAATGTCACTGAGGACTCTTCTTGTTGAGTGAGAAAAGAGTGGTCATGGTAAAAGTCCTCATCCCATGTGGCTCTTAAGGTTGTGACTTATGGCACGGATTCCCTCTCAGTGTTTGCCCAAGAAGGATTCATCTTCCTCTGTCTGCTGCCTTTTGGGTTGCTTTGACTTTTGTCTGCTATTTTTGAAGACAAAAACTTGTGTCTAAAGGGAAAGTTCCAGAAATACTTTCAGGGATGATGATGGGAGTTTGATTTCCAAGTGAGTATCCTTGGACACCTGCCTTAATTCCTTTGATATTAATCAGTATTTGGATTGTTCTGGAGTAGTTCCATCATTCATAGTGATAGCTCCCATCTTCTACCATTCTTACCCAAAATGATTGTTTTGTTTGAAAGCTTTTCCCTTAAAAGACACTAGTGTGTGATTACTTTTATCAGCTTCAAAAAACAATAATTCTATTTCTGAATTTTGGGTTTTTTAAAAGCAGCTAGGTATTTTCAAGCTAAAAATTAAAAGTATTTATTGAGGAAGTGATGAATATAACATAAGGATAGAACAGGACATATAACTTCATATAAGCTTTGAAAATTCCAGAAGTTTTACTTCTGATCTATAATATTTCCCCCTGTCAAATTATTTAAACTGACAGAGTTCTGATGGACAGGATAATGTTACACACAACCTGTCTTTTACACCATCTTGGATTTACCCTGCTTCTCACAGTAGACATATCAAAGCTTGGTCTTATGAAGATAGGGTTATTTTTACATTATGATTTAAGAGATGTTAGAAAGACTGCTTATGCTTTCTTTATACCCCAAATCACACATTAGAGACTTATGCTTTTCAGTCTTAAAGACTTTCATCATGAGCGTCTGTTTAAAATACAAATATCTAGGATGGAAGCATTTGTGGTCCAGAATCTTAACCAGAGTTTCCTGCTAGCCACCTGAGAGTACAGAATAGGTTGGTCCAGTAAGAGAAGGACTAATTACTGCTTGGCCTTCGGAAAGAGCTTGCAGGAAACTGGCTTTGCCAAGGACTTTCCAAGGCTGACTCTTGTTCTGCAGTGACAGCAGCTCCTATGGTATAGAGCTGTAAAATTATTCAAAAAAAAAAGGGGGGGGGTGAGGATAATGAATATATCTGTTTCCTGCTTAAAACTGATTGGCAATTTACTTCTGGTGTTTATTCTCTATACCAGTTAATTTATAATTGATTTATCTTTCCTTACCTGCCAATTGCTGTTCTTTTCAGTGATAATTACAGAGAACAGACTATGATTTTCTACCTTTGTGTTAAAAGTTTTTTAACTTTAATGAGAGTTTATTTGAACCAAACCGATGACAATTTCCAAGAAGCAAGATCTCAAATGCTTTGGAAAATAAGTTTATTTTATGCATTTCGAATTAAGGAGGGAAAGTAAGGAAGATTACATGAAGATGGGAGAAAGCAAGGCAAGGATTGGATTACAGAATAGTTAAGATTATCTATTGTCTTGAGGGTGGTTATATCTTTGAGGGGTAAAATGGCGATGTACCTCTTTTACATTAGTGAGTACAGGATATTTAACATTTACAGTAAATAGGGATAGTATACAGGCAATGAGATTATGTGCTCCTTTGAGGGTGATTATGCCTCTAAGGGGTCTGGAAAAGAGGAATACTCTGGCATTTCAAAGGTGTGTTAACCTAGATGCACAAAAACATGGACGGGACTTGCTTAAGGCAAATATACCTTTTACTAAGGAAGTTATAGACCTGGGGTGTGACTGCCCACCATGACCTGCCCAGTTAGAAATTTATGATTTATTACAGCACTCAGTTTTTCCCCCACAATTCCTCCTTTTAGCCATAAATCAATTTGAAAGATGCACTGATAATTAAACTTTTGGTTGGGCAATGTGGTCTCACAGTGCTAGGAAGGCTCATTCCTACCTAGGAAGTCTCAGTATCGACATCATCTTGGTGAAACGGCGGACCATTGGGGATGCAGCAATATCATAACTATGGGATGTGAATTGAGGCCAAACTTTCTCAAAAAGAGAGAACAAGTAAATAGAAGGCAATCAGGTCTTATGACCTTTGTCGTGAAAAAAAATTCCAGATTATTTTTATCCTGTGAACTATCATGATTCAAGTTTTGCTGTCTCTGTCAATTTTTTTTATATTTTACATCTAGTATAACAATTATACAAGCCATAATGAGAGTATTAACTGTTATAGATGATCAGTAATCATAAACAGTTGGACTGTATAGAAAAACCCAAAGAACAAGTACAACTATTATTATGACTAATATCATTAGCAGATAGGTGAAGACAATCAAACAATTAGTTTCAGAGTTAAAACATCAATCTGTAGGTATACAGTCCTGGCCGATATTTTGGGATAGCTTTATACCTCTGATATTAGCAGTTTCTCATCCTAGAGGAATTTTGATGTTCATCGTAGGTAGAGGCGAATGTCAGAGACAGGGGTAGATGTCCTTTCTTGGTTAGGTGCCTAATAAAGTCCCTTCTAATGTGGTCAGAGAGTGCCTTTTTTGATGTCCTTTCCAATAAACAAAATCTCCAGGTGGCAGTCAATGATCCTTAAAGTTTTTGTTTCCTTCCAATAATGTCAGCTTATAGATTCCTTCATCTAATTTAGTTCCAGCTAAAATGAACTATGATGCATGAAGGAATGTAAAAACTGAAAAATAAGGTTTTCCCGGAAGCCAGGAAAAATTGAGTGGCTGTTTTGGGTTTCCTATAGCCTTGCCTATTTGTTTAATTTACAATCATCGTTTACCCATACAACATACATTAGAGTTTTTTTAATCACTTATTCTGTAATGCTTCTCATGCAATTTAACATAAAAACAAATCCTTTGAGGTGTTCCAGGGCCTTTCTGCAAAGTTATTCCTACATATATTGATATTTTAACCCTTAAAATCACAATTTCTAATAAAAACTGAGAAGTAAGCAATTAACATTCTTTAGGTTGGTAAATTTATGAAGACATTTTATAACCTCTAGAAACATATTTCATAGACATCAAAGTCAATTATTAACATGAACTTTTTGTAAACCCACATAACATACAAATATTGTATTTAAAAGCAATAACTCAAAAGATGTTTGTTCTACTTTAACTTATCTAAGTTATTTATTAAAAATTAATCTTGAATTATGTAAACTTGAAAAGCTTCTGAGTTAGTTTCTGTATTACTGAAAATTTTAGAATAACTAATACTTACGAGTGCTTGCCTTTAATTTCATTTTACCAATACCGCCCAGAGGTAGAAAATTATCTCACATTTAAAATATACATACATAGACATATACAGACACATACAAAAAAACTTAGCTATGAGAAAAACTCACTAAGTTTATTAAAGAACTGGTGGATCCAAATTCTGCCTTGGAGGCATTTGCAATTTATACCTGTTCTTGACAAGTCAAGTTCCAAATAAATACCCTTCTCTCTTTCAAAATAAGAAGAGCAATTTTTAATACCTTAAAGAATTGGATTGACACCCAAATGACATCACAGATTCATCCATTTATCTAAATTCTTGTTTTCAAGATTTGAGAAACAAATGAAAATAGTTTTCCATTTATTCTGCCTGATTTATAGCTGGCTTTTTCTAATTGTGTGTACAAAAGATTAATTTAGAAATATCAAGGGATTCTCATCTTGGCTATCTTCCTGCATGAGTATTAATGGGAGGCTGACTGTCATGGGGCTTGTGGGCTGTGGAAGCACAATTTCCCATGTTAATTTTAGTTTATTCTTTGAGATCTGTAGAGTATGAACAAAGTTCTAGGGAAAACCAGCCTCTATGTACACAACTCCAGAGGAGCCAAATGCAGTGCATATCACTATAGGACTGTTTCACCATTGAGGGGAAATTTTTTCTCAGGTGACCCCACAGATTCTTAGTCACCTAAGAATACCCAAGCAAGGACGAGTGAGGGTTTACCAGATACCACTGAAACCACAATGCTTTCCAAGTTACAGTCCCCTCTCTTGGGGTGGACCTGCTATTTAAAGCAAGGAGGCCTATGTTTCCAAGAGAAAACTCATCCCAGTTTACCTGATGCAAAGCCGGGAATGGTGGTGCGCAATGGACTCTCACTTGTCCCTAGCACTGGGTCCAGGTCTGCAGGGTGGTCCTGGGTGAGCTTCTTTAGAATACTACTGATAATGCCAAGTAAATGTCAATGTGAGAATGTCCAAACCTGTAGAGAATTTTTATGAGTTTATTTGAACCAAAACTGATGACAGTTGCTAAGAAGCAAAATCTCAAATGCTCCCTGTGATAAAAATTTTCAAATGATTACTTTTCTTAATTGTCAAGCACCATAACAAGGATGAAAGACAAATGACTCAACAATTCCAATATATGAGATATACGTGACAGGCAAATTAGTAAGAAAACAATACCCTAGTAGTAATAGACAGTTTTAAAAAAAAATACAAAAATCTAATAAAAATATGAAAAGATTTTAAACATCACTAATATGAAATAAATATAAAAGCATAAATTTTTAAGTATTAGATTGGCAGCAATGAAAAAACTCAAAATACTCAGTGTCAGGAAGGAACAGGAAAGGTGCCTTCTCACCTTCTGCTGGTGGGAACATTCAGAGGTATGTTTTTGTAAGGCTGTTAATATGACAACTTAGACGAGGCATACACATTTTTTGACATGACAGTTACCTTTGTGCAGGATTGTTCAGTACAGTATTTTTTATTTCACGTGATCATCAGTGGAGAACTGACTCTGTCCCGGTTCCCTCTGATGTGCAACTCACTGGGTTCAGAGCTCATGCTTAGCTTCAGTGCAACCCCAAGTTACTGTGCTGAGGACTAAAAGGACATTTCTTTTGCTGTGGACAGAAATGTGATCATGGATTCTAGAGCAGTGACCCTGACATGTCAGGAGGTACACTTTCCATTTCCCTTAAAAAAATCATTAACATCCTGTCCAGAGCCTTTGTGGCAACTTGGCAGATGAAGCCTTGCCCATAGTACTGCTGTCCCCAGGCTCAAAGTGGCTGCTTTGAGATGCTCATGAAGGTATTTATCTGAACAGGTTGGGTTTGTCCCACCCTGACTGGCACCAGCAGGGAGAGACAAGAGATTGGCTGGGCCTGGGACTGTGGAGGAAATAGCTGGGTTCCTTCTTTTCCTTACTCCTCTACCATTTTTGTTAAAACTTTGCATTCAGGGGATAACAGCATTGTTATTCCACTTCCTTTAGAAACCTGGGCCTGGAGTATACCCTCATGGGATACCCTTAGTGTGCCCTCACAGCCACAGTGTTTGCTCTGTAATCATTAATGTGTCTCTGTGTGCAAGTGTCATCAGATGTTCTGAATAGTGAGTGTGAGGTACATACAATTGTTGTGGTGTGAATTGTTTTTTCAAGAGACAGCAATTGGAATTAGAGACGTATTTATACACATTTTTTATTAATTTATGTATCAGCCTCTGATAACTAACTCCAAATACTCTTCCGTGAATTCAACTAATTAGTGCAGCTAACCACTGTTGCAGTCAAACCCTGTATTAAGGACATTACACACATAAAATACTAAGTAGATTTGCAAAAGCATAATCATGATAAAGGTCAATCAGCTTAGGCTGCTCCCAAATGCAGCTGCTTGTTAGCCCTGATTTCTTATGCTGAGTGATATCTCAATTAACACTCTCTGGAGAAATTGTGCCTTCCTAAGAGTCAGCTGAGTTAACCCCGACCCTGGAAAAAAACAAGTAATACAAAGAAACTAACTTTTTATTTTTACTATCTTTCATTTAGTAGGCATTATGTTTTTAAAAATTACTTAATATGAAAACTACATATTTTGTGAAGTTGGTTGATGAAGAGAAAAATACATAGATGAGGTTCATTATAGATTGTGAAGATTGCCTATAGAATTTGCAGTGTACACTCTGCATGCTGCAGCTCTGAATTGACCTTTTCCTCCTTTTCTTTTATTTTTACCCTTTATTCTGGAAGTGTCTCACTTGAGAAGAAAGTCAGGGCTGATAGGATGGGGACAGCTAAACCTGCACTGCCCCTTGCCTTGTGTTGGTTCTCATTTTATGGGTCCCACTAGGCAATGATATTATCTTGGGCTTTATCAAAATAACATACTGATTCCTGGTTTGTACATCTGACTTTTAGTAGAATTTTGGGAAATTTTACCCACTTCAGAGATCAGAGATCTCTTTAAGAAGAGATCTATTCTTAAATAGTGATATACTTCTATGGATAGCCTAATTGCTTTCCAAACACTTTGCTGAACATTGTTTCTATTTTTAAAAATGTGTAGCTGCCAATCAACTCAGAAACAAGTTGATACAAGGTAATTCTTGTTCTATTCAAGTAGAAAACCTGGTGCAATATTTTAGTTACTGTAGCATACTGATTTAAAAAAAAAAGTTATCTGCTCTATCATAGTTCAATTTCTCCTGACATCAGGGTTATGATTCAAAATTATGAATGTTAGTAAAACTAGAATGAACTCATCAATATCTCTAACTTGACTATGCTCATTGCTCTGACATAATTGAGATGCCATTGTTTCTTTTATTCTACTGTATCTTATTTATCCATTAAGATCTTACTTTCCTCCTTCTGTGATTTTTCCTTCTTTGAATGTCTCTAGACCTACTTGATTAGACACTGCCTTGCCCTGTAGACCACCTCCTCCAAGTTTTATATCTTAAAATAGGTTTTATGTCCCATGAGGGCACGAGTTGTGTCTTATGCTGCACTGCCTTGCCAGTATCATTTAGATCAGTGTTTTATGTCCAAATAAGAAGCTAAGTTTCTCAAGCTCAGTCACAGGTGATATCATATCATGATAAATTCTCCAAGAAGATAACAATCCTTGATGTATATGCACCTAACAATACAGCATCAAAATATGCAAGATTAAAACTGATAGATCTGTAAGGAGAAATAGATGAACTATAGTTGGAGACTTCAACAACATTCTATCAGTAATTGGCAAATTCAGTAGGCAGAAAATTAGCAAGAACATAATTGAATGGAACAGCATAATTAATCAACTAGATTTAATTGACTACTTCAAATGAAGTATAACTTATGGACTACTTCATCCTACAATAGTTCACATGGGGCATTCAACAAGAAATACTACATTCTGGGCCATAAAAGAGACCTTAACAAATTTAAAACAGTAGAAATCATACTAAGTATGTTCTTAGACTAAAATAGAATTAAAGTAGAAATAAACAAAAGACAAATGGCTTGAACATCCTCAAATACTTGGAGATTAAACACGCATCTAAATAACACATGACTGAAGAAGAAGTCTCAAGAGAAATTTAAAAATAATTTGAACTAAATAAAAATCAAAATACAACTTTATCAAAAGTATGGGATGCTGCAAAAGCAGTGCTTAGAGGGAAATTTATAGCACTCACTCTATCTATCTATCTATCTATCTATCTATCTATCTATCTATAGATATATGAAAAGAAGGAAGATCTAAAATCAATAGTATAAGCTTTCATCTTAGAAAACTAGAAAAAAAGCAAGTTAAATCCAAAATAAACAGAAAAAAATAAAAGTTAAAGCAGAAATCAATGAAACAGGAAATCAATAGGGAACATATTAATAAAAGATTCAATACAGCAATAAGATATAATGATTATTATAAACATTTATGTACCCAATATTAGATCATTGAAATATATGAGGCAAATATTGACAGAATTTAAAGGATAAATAGACAGTTCAACGATAATAATTGGAGACTTCAGTACTCCACTCTCAATAATGAATAAATAACCAGGCAGAAGATAAGTAAGTAAAGACAGCACTTGAACAACACAGTAAGCCAACTATATGTAGTAGCCATAAATGAAACACTTTACTTAAGAACAAAAGAATACACATTCTTCTCTAGTACACTTGGGACATTCTCCAGTAAACCATAAATGCTGAGCCACAAATTAAGTTTAAATAGATTTTAAAAGATAAATATTATGCATAGTATATTCTCTGACCACAAAAGGATGAAGTTAGAAATCAATAAGTGAAAGAAAACTAAAAATTTCACAAATCTGTGGAAATTAAACAACAGACTCTGAAACAACCAATGAGTCAAATAAGAAATCATAAGGGAAAATAAAAAATTAAGACACAGGAAAACAAAAACACCATGTACCAAAACTTATGAGAAACAGTAAAACCAGTGATAAAGAAGACATTTATAACTATAAATACTTACATTTTAAAATATATATAAATATCTCAAATCAGTAACCCAACATTACAACTTAAGGAATTAGAAAAAGAAGAACAAACTAAACCTAAAACTTGAGAAAGAAGGCAATAATAAAAATTAAAGTAGAGAGAAATAGAGAATAGAAAAACAAGGAAAAAATCAATGGAACTAAAAGTTGACTCTTTGAAAAGATTAGCAAAATTGACAAGCCTTTAGCTAGGTTAACAAAGAAGACAAAAGACTCAAATCATTAAAATCAGAAATAGGGACATTACTACCAATTCTACAGAAATAAAAAGAATTATAAGAGTGTACTACAAACAATTGCAGCCACCAAATTGGACAAGTTAGATAAAACAAATACATTTCTAGATGCATAAAACCTACCAAAACTGAAAATGAAAAAATAGAAAATCTGAATAAACCCATACTACTAAGGAGATTTAATAAGTAATCAAAAGCTGTCTGACAAAGAAAAGCCTCAACCTGATGACTTCATTGGTGAATTTTACCAAACATTTAAAGAAAACTAATACCAACCTTTTTCAAACTCTTCCAAAACTGAAGGGAAGAGAGTATTTCCAATCTCATTCTATAAGGCTAGCATTATCCTAATACCAAAGTGAAACACAGATGCTACAAGAAAAGAGAACTATAGACAAATATCTCTGATGAATATTGACACAAAAATCCTTAACAAAATACCAGCAATCCAAATTCAGTGGCATATTAAAAAGACTATACACCATGACCAAGTAGGATTTATTCTTGCAATGGTTTAACATACAGAAATTGATCAATGTAATATGCTTCATTATCAGAATAAAAGGAAAAAACTCATATGATCACCTCAACTGATTCAGAAAAGGCATTTGACAAAATTCAATACTCTTTCATGATAAAAACACTCAACAAACTCATAATAGAAAGAAACTATTCAACCTAATAAAAGTCACATATGAAAACCCCATAGTCTATTTTATACTAAATGGTGAAAGACTGAAAGCTTTTCCTCTAAGACCAGGAACAAGATAAGAACGCTCACTTTAACCGCGCCCATACCAAGAAGCAATGGTCTGCCTTTGGAAACTTCCTGCTAGCACCCTTCTGCTCCCTCTCAGGGCACCATCTCTCCCCACCTTGGATTTGAGGGGAAATGTTGGTAGGAAGAGGTGATCCCTAGCCTCTGGTAGAGCTGGGGGTTTTGAAGCACATCACCTCCCTGAGGTCTGGGGATGCACAGCCCTTAGACCTGCACTTCCAATGGGGCAGTCACTCGCCACATGAACTGAGCACCTGAAATGTAGGTGGTCTGAATTATGCTGTACTAGAATATAGAGTAAATTTCAAAATTTTATACATGCACAACAAGGAATGTGAAATATTTGATTATTAATTTTATATTGATTACACATTAAAATGATAATATTTTGGATATATTGGGTTAGATTATATTATTATAATCAATTTCATCTGTTTCTTTTTATTTAATGTGATTTCTAGAAGAGTGCCTCCCTTTTCAAACCTCAGGCTGCCTCCTCAGAAGACTAGAGGCCAGGAAGTTTATGAAATCTGAAATTTTAGAATAATTTGTTATTTTATTATTTCTATTTGTAAATAAAGGATTTAATAAAGCTTTTTACTCCAATATAACCTTAAATTTAAGGTTTAATATTAAAATAATTATACTACATCTATTTCGACATCATGCTAGAATTCAATATTGTTTCACACAGGGTTGCAGCAATGTGAAGACACCGTCCTCATTCTCAAGACCTTTACTATTTAGAGAGCTTTTTGAGGATTAGCTGCAGGTCCCCATATTGTTATTTTTCATAGATTCTCTTCCTCCAACGTGATTAAGGAACAAGGCCAAAATTAAGTTTGAAGCTCTCAAAAACCAAAGGATTTGTCTTTCTGTGGCTGACCAGCATTTTTGTTTCTGTTACCAGAAATACAAATTACAGGCCACAACTGCGGAAAAGAAAATGATGAATTAGTCGAGTCACATTGCACCTAATTTGCACAGGCATGTGCATTGCTAAAAAGAGTCATAACTTCCAACAACCTGAATAAGTTCCCAAGACTTAGTCTGCACCAAGTATTAGGCTGTGACACTCTCCTGTGCCATCAATGGTGTTGACATGAGCTCTGTATGCTGAATTCAAGGCAGACAGGGCTGCAATGCTGTGAAGGGAGCCATACTTCACAGAAACACAAAGTAACACTTTAGTGAAAGCAAGCATGATGGCCAAGGTTAGTTGACTCAAGGCAACTTCATTCTTTTTCTTTTCATTTTCTTTTTCTTCATTTATTTTTGTTAAACATTTTCAGGGACAGGAGCCCAGCCCATGTAGACATGCTTTGATGGCTGCTCAGGACTGAATTCAAGAGAAATAAAGGAGATGACATCCATATTTTAATTGTAAACAAATGTGTCACTAAAAAATTTCAGATCCAT
>NW_011888910.1:3280379-3303638 GCF_000151845.1 Pteropus vampyrus
TGAAATTTTAGAATAATTTGTTATTTTATTATTTCTATTTGTAAATAAAGGATTTAATAAAGCTTTTTACTCCAATATAACCTTAAATTTAAGGTTTAATATTAAAATAATTATACTACATCTATTTCGACATCATGCTAGAATTCAATATTGTTTCACACAGGGTTGCAGCAATGTGAAGACACCGTCCTCATTCTCAAGACCTTTACTATTTAGAGAGCTTTTTGAGGATTAGCTGCAGGTCCCCATATTGTTATTTTTCATAGATTCTCTTCCTCCAACGTGATTAAGGAACAAGGCCAAAATTAAGTTTGAAGCTCTCAAAAACCAAAGGATTTGTCTTTCTGTGGCTGACCAGCATTTTTGTTTCTGTTACCAGAAATACAAATTACAGGCCACAACTGCGGAAAAGAAAATGATGAATTAGTCGAGTCACATTGCACCTAATTTGCACAGGCATGTGCATTGCTAAAAAGAGTCATAACTTCCAACAACCTGAATAAGTTCCCAAGACTTAGTCTGCACCAAGTATTAGGCTGTGACACTCTCCTGTGCCATCAATGGTGTTGACATGAGCTCTGTATGCTGAATTCAAGGCAGACAGGGCTGCAATGCTGTGAAGGGAGCCATACTTCACAGAAACACAAAGTAACACTTTAGTGAAAGCAAGCATGATGGCCAAGGTTAGTTGACTCAAGGCAACTTCATTCTTTTTCTTTTCATTTTCTTTTTCTTCATTTATTTTTGTTAAACATTTTCAGGGACAGGAGCCCAGCCCATGTAGACATGCTTTGATGGCTGCTCAGGACTGAATTCAAGAGAAATAAAGGAGATGACATCCATATTTTAATTGTAAACAAATGTGTCACTAAAAAATTTCAGATCCATAAATCCATATATGTATTAATCATCACACTAATTTGAAATGCAAGAAAATGATAAACCATGTGTCACATATTTTTCTCCAGCCCCTACCTTTTGTAAACATCTAAAGTTCCTAAGTATACAGATACTCTTTATGAGAAAAAAAGAAGAAAAAACTCTCATTGATATCAATGTAAACATTTAATATTGGAGAATTAGAGTTTTTCATTTTCTATTTTGTCTGTATTAACTTTAAAGATAGCAAAGATATAGAGTTCTACATTCAGATACTTAATTTTCATAAAAACTCTGAATGTAAAAAGCTTCATTTCTTCAATTATTAACAATAATTGCAATTCACCCATTCTATGTGGAATATACTTCCAAGAACCATGGGGAGATGAAATAGAAATAACAAGTACTATTTCTATGAGATGGTAAGTTCTTCAAAGGCAGGGGCAGGAAGATAATCTCTCTGGTGCTTAGCACAGTGTCTGCCACATAGTGGGCACTTAATTAAGAGATTGATGGTTGAATAAATGAATATTTCCAATGGGCATGAAGGCTAAATACAGTTAAGTTCCACACCTAGCATTATGGATATCTGTGCACACATTGACACCACCTGTACTTCCACTGTTGCCCAAGAATTATCCTTTGCACCACAGTACCCCCTCCACACAGCCCCAGGACAACCACTCCAACTGTTGGAGAATCTGGAGATTTATCTCACCCAATATTCTTAGCTCATCACCCTTTTTCTCCCCCTCAGCATTTGTACCCAAGCCACCCTTCCATCTTCTATTCTGTTTCACTGCTCAAAGCTCTGTTAATTCTACTCCAAGCAGATCTCAAAGAGTAAAATTAACAGAGCTTTGAGCAGTGAAACAGAATAGAAAGTGGAAGGGTGGCTTGGGTACAAACCACCCAATTCTACTTCCTTCCTTCCATCACCCTCCCCGCAGCTGTATCTCTTTCTTTCATCAGTTTTTGTCTCCTTTTCTTGTAAAATAATTATTCTACCACTCTCTGTCTCACTAACATTCACTCGGGAATCAAAAATTCACCCCATAGCCCAGTATTCCAGTTTTGAAAAAATTAAGTCACATTCTGGAATACGAACCGGTGCTGTTCACCTCTAGATAACTTAAAAGTAGTTTAAGATCATTTAGGATCACCAGAGAAATCTTAATCTCTCATTTCCTTCTTCTTCTTTTTTTAAAAAATGTATTTATTTATTTATTTTTTGTGGTGACATTGGTAAACAAAATCCAGTAAGTTTCAGCTGTCTCATTTCCTTCTAATCAAGGCTATTTTACCTCAAGTACTAGCATTCGAAGTAAAAAGTTTTCAAATTATGCCAGCAAAAAAAAGAAGTGAAGTACTGATTTATGTTATAATATAGATGGACCAAATGTTATGCCAAGTGAAAGAAGCCAGTCACAAAAGTCTATGTATTATATGATTCCATTTATATGAACTGTCCAGCAAAGACAAATCTATAGGGACGGAAAGTAGATACGCGGTTGCTTAGGGCTGGGAGAGGAGGATATAGCTAATGGATGTTTCTTTTTGAGGTGCTGAAAATGTCCTAATATCGACAGTGGTATTGGTTGCATATATCTGTGAATATACTAAAAATCATTAAATTGTACACATTAAATGAGTGAATTCTATCGTATATAAATTATATCTCAATAAAGCTGTTTAAATTTTTTAAAATTATTATGAACTATTTTATACATTCAAAGTAGTATATGTATACACACAGTACAAAGGAAAATAAAATAAGCAGCCTATACCTGTCACCAGCCTAATAAATAAAATTTTGCCACTATCTTTGAAGCCATCTGCATGTCCTTCCCAATACAATCCTTTGCTTTTTACTCCAATTTATAGAGATATAATTGACATATAACAAGGTCCATCTATATTACAACATAAATCAGTACTTCACTCCTTTTTTTTGCTGGCATAATTTTAAAACTTTTTACTTTGAATGCTAGTATTTGAGGTAAAATAGGCATGATTAGAAGAAAATGGGACAGCTGAAACTTACTGGATTTCATTAACCAATGTCGCCATAAAAAAATAAATAAATATATATTTTTTAAAAAGTGTAGTGTTCTGCTTTTCAAATACTCTTTCATTTGTACATTTCCATGTACTGACATAGCCTCAATAGTTGCCATTTTTTTACAGCTGTATTGAAATAAAATAGACTATTAGTTGCTTATATTTACATTGTATAATTTAGTGAGTTTTCTTTTTCAATTATGGTTGGCATACAATAATATATTAGTTTCAGTTGTACAACCTAGTGATTTATGTAACTCACAAAGTGATCATCCCACTAGTACCCCTTCTCCCCCTTACATATTACATTGTTACTATTTTCCTTATACTACACTTTATATCTCCATGACTATTTTGTAACTATCCATTTGTACTTCTTAATCCCTTTGCCCTTTTTCACCATCCCCCCAATTCCTATCCCGCCTAGTAGCCCCCAAAATATTCTCTGTATCTCTAAGTTTGTTTCCATTGTTGTTGTTATTTTGTTCTTTAGATTCCATGTACGTGAAATCATGTGGCATTTGTCTTTGACTTACTTCATTCAGCACAATACCCTCTAGGTCCATCAAGGCAATATCTTTTTCCATTCCCTTTTAGTCAATGTGTGTTTTTTAATCTGAAATGAGTCTCTTGTAAGCAAGCATATATAAAGGTCTTGTTTTCTTATCCATTCAGCCATCCAATCTTTTTGTCAGAGTATTTAATTCATTTCCATTTGAGATACTTTTTGATAGATATGTAGTTATTATCACTCTTTATTCATGTTTTTGATAAATGATTTTTCTTCTTAAAGAAGTCCCTCCAACATTTCCTATGATACTGGCTTGGTGGTGATGAATTCTTTTAGCTTTTTTTTTTTTTTTTTTGTCTTGGAAGCTCTTTATCTCTCCTTCAAGTCTAAATGATAACTTTGCTGGATAATGTAATCTTGGTGGTAGATTCTGGGTTTTCATCACTTTGAATATTTGGTGCCAAACCCTTCTATCCAGCAAAGTTTCTTTTGAGGAATCGGCTACCAGTCTTATGGGTGCTCTCTAGTAGGTTTGCTCTTGCAGCTTTTAAGATTCTCTCTTTGTATTTAACCTTTGATATTTTAATTACAATGCATTTTGCTATGGGCCTTTTTAGGTTCATCTTTTTGGGGACTCTCTGTGCTTTTGGGGGTTGTATGTCTATTTCCTTCACCAGATGAGGGAAGTTTTCCACCATTGTTTTTGCAAATTGGTTTTTAACTTCTTGTTTTCCCTCTTCCCCTTCAGGTACCCCTATGATACAAATGTTGTTACGTTTGATGTCGTCCCATAGGCTCCTTAAATTAATATTGTATTTTTGAGTTCTTTTTTCTTGTCGTTCTGATTGGGTGTCCTTGGCTTCCCCATCCTCTATATTGGTGATTCGATCCTCTTCTCCATCCACTCTGTTGATTCCATCTAATATACTCATCTCAGATAACATAGTGTTCATTTCTGATTAGTTCTCTTTTAATTTCCATTTCCATTTTTATGGTTTTTTTTTTTTTTTAAATCTCTTTGTCAAAGTTCTCACTGAGTTCATCTACACTTCCTCTAAATTCACTGAGCATCTTTATAACCAGTGTTTTGAACTCTGCATTTGTTAGATTGCTTGACTCCACTATATCTGGATCTCTGTTCTATTCTCTCATATGGAATCTGCTTCTTTGTCTCCCTCTTTTGGCTGCCTTTCTGTGTCTGTTTCTATGTACTAAGCAAAGCTCCTAAATCTCTTGGTCTTATTAGCGTGGCTTTGTGTAATAGGTGTCCAGTGTCACAGTCCTGAGAGGGGTTCAGCTGCAGGCCAAATTTAATCCCAACCTGTGCCCCTCTGGGGCCACCTGTTAAGATTCAGCAAGCAATCTAATGATGCTGCACTTACAGTTGCTTCAAGAGGCCATGCCAGAAACCGAGGTCAGTCGCCACCATTGTGGGGCTTGGCGCTGCTCAGCAAGGGAGCACAGGACATGTTGAGGATCCAACTGGATGTGGCTTGGGTAAGTCCACAAGTTGGGGGAGGAGGAGTTTCAGAGAATCCTCTGGGCGGAGCCACCTCCATTATCTAGTTTGATGATGTCTCAACTTTGGCGGACCTGTGTCCGCACACTGGACAGGGGGTGATGGGGAGAAGGCTCAACAGAGGAACAATAAATACCACCAGCAATTCTGCCCAGGAGAAAGCCATGCCTCTGCCCTCACTCCACCAACTCAGTATTTCTCTATAAATCCCTGGAGCCCCTCCAAGCAGCCAACCGGGCGCTGATACTCAGAGCAAGCGAGTCTGTCACTCCAAAAATCCTGTTGTGGACATGGCCCTTTTAAAACGAATGTCTGCTGCTGCTGCAGCCTCTGTCCCACTCCACCACTCAGGACAGGACAGCCTTATGTCTTCACCCTCTCCTACCTCCTACCATTGCAGGGCGATTTCTTATTTCTCTCCCTAGTTGTAGGGTTTCTGTTCATCTAGACCCCCAGGCGACTCTGCTTGCTGTTAGCTCCATGTTTCCTTCACAACATTGATGTGGTTGCAAGAAATGTACAAAGCCTTTATCATCTACACCATTTTGCCTGGTCTCACAGTTGTCATTTTTAATGTTTGTGTGCTTCACAGATTTCCATTTAGTCAGAAGGAAGACGGCCAAGGAAAGAGGAAATGTAGTCTGACTCTGAACCCTGAACAGAATGTCTAAGATTCAAGTTCTCTCATGGGGTGGGTCACATATTCTTTTTGGGGCCCATTCAGTTTTTTCAATGCAGCTGCTGGATCTAGTTTCCACTCTGCCTGCCATCAGAGGGCAGTTTTGCTCTTGTATCCCAGCATGGGTCCATTTTTGATGGCTGCCCAGAACCCTGCCCTGGAAACAGCTGTGAGGTCAAGTTCAGGCTCGGTGGAAGGAAGGCCTCTGATTTATTACTGGCATCTGCAATAGTCACAGTTCCTAGCACTGCCTTCACTATTGCTCCCACTTGTAATAAGATGTTAAATGACTCCAGGATGATGCTGGGCACTGATGAACCTGGTCACTCCATGAGCTTCTGAATTGGAGAGCTCTCTCCTTCCACCACCACTGCATATATCTAGATATAATTATAGGCACTGTAATGGTGTTTTGGATTTGCACCCTGACCCAGGCATGAATTTATTTCAAAGAATACTTTAATATTTTCAAGGAGTCAAGCAGCTTTTGATTTCTGTTTATATCGAATTTTATTGCATTGCAGCCCCAAAATGTGGTAAAAATTTTTGTCCTTTTAAATTAACTATTTTTTGTGGCTTTTTAAAGAATACCATCAAAGGCATTTTTATTTCTTTGCAAGTATGTCAGCTCAGTTTTTTAAAAATTCAATTTTTTAAACTTTATTCTTTTGGGTATATGGATCTGTTATGTTTCATTTCTCATGCTTTTCCCCCTTTTTTAGCCTTTTATCTCCCTGGCCCTTCATTCTCTTTTCTTTCTATGACTTATGCTCTAGATTCTATGATTTAATAACTGTTTGTTAGTTAAGGTTGCTCAGGTTGTTTTCAGTTTTAGAAACCAGAAAATTTGACACATAATAGTATGAATAAACAAGGGTAGGCTATGGTAGATGAAGCCACAGAGATAGGCAGGGACCAGGTTATCTAAACTTTTATTCTACTGCAATGAGAAGCAAGGGGGAAGTTTAAATGGGAGGTGGGTGGTATAAAATGTTTTCAAAAGATCACTCTGAATGTAGAGTGAACTATAGGAGGGCAAGACAGGAAGCAGGGAGATGGTAAAGAAGCTATGTTTGGCATTAGACCAGAATGAGAGGAAGATGGCTGAAACTGGTTGTAGGTATGGAGAGAGTGAGAAAGGGCCACAACCAGGATGCATATTGCAAGCAGAGCCAACAAGGGATTGCATGTGCGGTGAAGAGTCAAGCATGACTCCTGGGTGCCCTCTCCCGGGTGTCCCATCCCCCCAGGAAAGAGAATCCAGGTGGTTTTCAGCAGATAAACATATTGAAAGCTGTGAGACTGTGTGGGATCACTCTGAGAAGAGAGGTCAGACAAGAAAGAGAAGGGGGCTGAAAATCACTAGAGATCTGGTGGAGGAGGAAGAGCAGGAGAAGGAGCATACAGTAAGCTGGGAGAGAAAAAAATCCAGAGGAAAGTGTTTCAGTAAGGAATGTTTTGAAATGTACCTAGAGATTTGTTTTAATCAGGTATGATAAGACATGCAGACATTGAAATAACTGTCATGAAGGAAGAAGTTTTTACTCTGTTTTCTAGAAACAGATGGCATGGTAGGCCACGCAGAGCCACTTGGGGAAATACCTAGGTCAGCCAGAAGGCAGAGGGAGTGAGGGGAAAGCATCAGCCAGAGCCATTACTGTGGTTAGAAATGGGAGAAGCAGGGTAAACAGACTAAGTTTGAATAATTTCAGTGGGCTCTGGAGTATAGGGACTGTCCCCAGTAGTCTGTACCTGGCCTGGGGGTTATTGGGGTAGGGGGATACTAGCCTGTAGCATAATAGCCCACAGAAGAGGTGTGGCAGGGTGTGGGCTCTTGATTATTTGTAAACAAAAGCCACACTCAGGCACTATTTGCTTTCTCTAGAAATTAGTTAACCCTGGAAGGGGGAATTCCTTCCTGGTCAGCTAGGCTCCAGATGCCAGGGCCATCAGAAAATAAGAAAATACAGTTAATACATGGAAGAAGTGCTCAAGTGTAGCATCTGTGTCAAATGCAACTAAGAGATTGAGTGAGATAAGAACAGAAATTTGGCCTTGAGTTTGTGAAGTAGTGTTGAGGAAAGCTAGAATGGAATGGGTTCAGGAGAGAATGTGAGGACAGGTAGTTCTAATGGTGCAGAGAAACAGAATGGTGAATGCAGAGGTACTTGGGGTTTAAGGTGGCCTTCTTGTTTAAAATGAACATTAGGGCATGTTTGTATGCTGATAGAAATGACCGCGGTAGGGAGGAGGAAATACATACTATTGACAAGAGATCATTACATAGAACTCTAGGAAAGTAGGCTGAAAGGACACCTCAGCCTCAAATTTACTTGAAGCTACAGCTATAATCTGTAAGATAAATGGGATTTGTGCCTTCTATTTCATAATACAAGCACATCTTACAGAACAAATCCTCAAATAATGTTTCCCTAGAAAGACACTTCTGATATTTGAATACCCAAACTGCATGCATAGCATGCAGTTTACTTAGCTTCAGTTCTTCCGACTCTTATAGTAAAATTAACGCTCAAGAAAGTTGTACCACAGATATTCTGCTGTTAGGCATCCTTTCTGCACAGAATTGGGGCTGTGCATACTCCAGTTTGAGAAGCATGTACTAACGTGGTACTTGAGTTGATCAGAAAAATTCAATGGAAAAATGAATTATTACTGTAACCCCTAACAGCAACAAATTATTAAGAGGTTCCGGAAGGATACTTTAAAAGGGATCTCAAAACTGGTTTCCAAGGCGACTTATTGTAGGGCGGACAACAGAAATTGTGTATGACCTTCCTAAACAAACTTCCTTAACATTTTGGGAAAGACCAAGGGGGGGCGGGGTACTCTCAGAGGAAGGATTTATGGCAAGACAGCAGTTAGGAGGGACGGAGGGCATTTCGAGACAGATGACTTTGAAAGAAGTTCCGGGTTCCCAGGTACCAGGTACTTCCATTTTAGGCAACGAATTTAAAGAGTCAGGTACTTGTCAAACAGTTTCTGTCCTGGTTCCAAAGAAGCCTAGGACGCAGCACTGCTAGCCCACCCCCACCTGGGGGCCGGCCTCCAGGAGAGCGGCCTGGCCGCAATGCGCATGCTCAAGGGGCGGGGGGAGAAGGAGCCGGAGGCGTCAAGCTACGGGAGGGCCTGCGTCCGGGAGAGCATGGCCACCCTGCGCAGGTTGCGTGAGGTACCCCGGCACCTGCTGGTCTGCGAGAAATCTAACTTCCGCCACGACAAGTCGCGCCACAGGCATCTTGTGGAGACGCACTATCACAACTACAGAGTGAGTTCTGCCGCCCTGGTCCCCGGGCCGAAAAGGCTTGGGGAGATCCACACTCTGCTTGGCGTGACGGGCCCGCCTTCGGCACTGGAGGGGCGGGGGGGGTCCTCGCCGGGTGTCCTGGGAGCTGTAGTCTCTTAACCGCTCGGAGCTGGTTCCTTGGGGAGCTGCAGGACTACAACTCCCAGGGTGCGCCGGGCGCGGGGCGGTATCTGGTCTTGGGGGATGGGGGTAGGGCAGTGTGCGCCTGGCCGTATCTGAAGCGCCGCTAGCACGCTACTCCTCCCTTCCCCGCCCAGGTGCAGTGCATCCCCGGGAGGGACGTGAGAGACAGAGTCAGGACAGCTGCGAAGTGCAGCAGCTGGCCGGCCGCGTACAACTCCCTTTTTCCCCGAATCGAAGCCAGGCTCTCTCCTCCTCCCCACAACTTAATTCTTTCTCCCACCCGCGTGGCCATGGATCTTTTCAGAGAATCGTATCGAGTCCAGGCGCAGGAAACTATTCGCTTTTCTAAACTGTTTATGGAAACTGGTTTGATATCTGAATAACTTTCCACTTTGCCTGACTGATGTCTTCTGTGTCCTCAAGGCAAAGTGCCCTATTTCGGCAGCTTTTGGAAGTTCGCAGTGGTGGCGGAGCTATCAAGCACAGATTAAGAGCTTTACGGGAGTGGTAATATTGGCTGTTGCTTCGTGAAAATGTCACTCTCATGGGTTGTCTTTTTCGCGAATGTGGAAGTCGAGGCCTCAGTGAGGTTAATTATTAGTTTATCCATGATCGGCTGAATGTAGGGGAGAATAACCAACCCATTTCAGTGGTCAGGCTTCCAAAAAAATCAGCCTTCAGATGATAATGGTTTCAGCCTTTAGCATTTTAAATTGATCAGCCTAATCTCCACTCAGGACTGAGTGGCCAGTTTCTCAGAGACACAAGTGGTGACTCTGATTCTTCAGGAACATACTGGTGTGTTCAAGCTTTGGGAGAGCGATTTTCGCAGTGTGTCGCTTTGGGTTTAACTCGTTAGGTTTAATATCTGTGCTTTGGATGGAAAGCTCATACAGACAGTAGTCAGGGATGTATACCTAAACTCGCTAGGACCGATCTGTAGAATTTTTCTGTCTATAAAGCAGAAACATCCAGGAGCACCTCTGCTTCCATCTAACCTCTTAAAAATTGGTTCTGAAGGGATAAATTCCTTATTCCCAACAGTTCCTTTGATTCAAGGCTAGTGCAAGGATAAACAAATCTAGGGATATTCAATTGTCCTATATTTCCCTAAAAATTAGAGTAATAAAAGGAACAGGACATAAAACACATTGCTTATTTATAAAAGTAAAATATTAGCAAGACCTTTCCTTTAAAGTTGTTTGCTCATTCTCTTTCCTGAGCTATGTTTGAATACAGAAGTGAAAAACTTGAATTGTCAGATTTCTCTCTTCCTGAGATTAGTAAGTTAATTTATTAGAGTTTTGTATGAATCTGTGGAGAAATAGCAGCTTTCATGATGTTACATCGTCCCCCAAAACCTGGGTGTTGATCCACATGAAAATAAGACTTGTTTATATTACTCATTCCAATAGGTTTCATTTCTGATTCCTGAATGTGGGATAGTATCAAAAGAACTGAAAAACCTGGTCATGGAAACTGGACCCTATTACTTTGTGAAGAATTTACCTCTTCATGAATTAATTACACATGAATTCATCAATACTTTTGTAAAGAAAGGTAAGAAAAACCGTGTAGTGTCCATGAACATGGCCATATGAGGAAGTGTGGTGCTTTTCTAGCTTGAAATGGGACCTATGGAGATAGTCCATGTGGTTAAGTTCTTATATCACTCTCCCCATCCCTCAGTATTCCCACCTCACTCTTTCTCACTAGGCGATGGTTTCTGATGACAGTTGTCTACAAGTGTTGCATGAGGATGTAACATGAGCGTATCCCTCATCTTAAAAGTTAATCGAGAGGAAAGTCTTTTGATCTATGTATTCAGATATACTGCTGTTGGGTATGTGGCTGCAGAGAACACTGTGCTCCCTTTAGTTCTCACAGCAGCTGTCTCAAAAGGTTGGTTTCCTGAGGCAGTCACAGCAGCTGTTGACAGAGCCAGGTACTCGTTGTTATCTTCTGCTTAGATTTTGTGACTCTCCTCCTTAGTTCACCCCATTCCCATTCATATCTGCTGGGTGGATTGATTTATTCCAATTATTTTCTAGGAGCCACTTGTTTGAAACTGTATTTCAGAAAGTCTTTAGGGATCCCACCCTCACTACATAAGTTACTATACTTATAAGTAAGTAAGCCACTTACTTATCCTGCTGTAGGATCCATGTTCGTCCCTTCTAGTGGAGCTGTAAAGGATCCTAATTACTTGTAGCTCCTCTCATTCTGATGTTGCTGGAGCTGCTTATGAAGCTGGATGTCTTGTCTTCGGTCTCATCAACATTATTCCTTTCATCTGTTTTGAAGTTTGATAATACTTTGTAAGTAGTGTGGACACTGGCTATAGTAGGCACTTTTACATACTTTACCCAGTTTAAACTCTTGCAACAACTCTGTGATCCCCATTTTACAGGTGAGGAAATTGAGCCTGGGAGAGATTGAGTAGCTTTCCTATCTTTATACAAGTTCCTGGCACATTTTGAATCTTAACCTGGAATTCTACCTCACAGGTGTGTACATTTACCTAGTATTCTACTTAGTGCCTCTCTGCCAGCATCCCCAAAGGCACATGCTCCATCCCGAGTCCATTTTCTGCTTGATTTTAGTCAACTTGCACAAAGAGGTCTTCAGCAGGGGATTGGACTAACTGTGCTTGGCCTTTTACGTCCTCCAGGCTAGCATTGGCAGGTGTTAGGTTTATTGAGTGAGCTGGAGCAATGATCTGGAATATTTATTATCATGTAAAAATAATCCACTAAGTTTTTGCAGGTGTGATTTTCTTTTTCAAGTCTTAATTTCTCCTCTGGGCTTTCTCTTACAGGTTCATGCTATGCACTAACTTACAATACAAATATTGATGAAGATAATACTGTTGCCCTGCTGCCAAATGGTAACAACAATGAATTTTTACTTCTTTAATTACAAAAGAAATATATACTGTAAAAAAGTCAAATCATACAGATGTTTATAAAGTAAAGGTACCCCCCCCCCTTATCCCCATTTCTCCAGCTCACTCCCCTTAGAGGAAACTATTTTTAACAGGTTGGTGTCCATTCTTCTAGACACTTTATATGAATTCATAAACACACATAAAAGTAATTTTTCATAAATAACATCATATTATATTGTTTCTCAATTTGCTTTTTCCCCAAGCTATATAATCATAGACATCTTTCCATATCAGTGCATATAGTTCTAACGTACTGTTTTTAATGTCTTGAAGGTATTCCAAAGAAAAAATGTACAACTTATTTCTTCTTCAGTAGACATATAAATTTCTAGCTTCACTGTTATAAATAATAGCTTTGTATGTATAATGTACAAACAATGCCCTTGTATTAGAAATAAGATATATGTATGTATAAATAACATCTTTGTATTATATATAAGATCTTTATATGAATTTATTGCACTGATATCAAACTGCTCAATTTGCCTTGCTTTCTTTTAATCAGAGAACATAAGTCATTTTTGACATGTCTTTATGGGGATTATTCAATTTCTAGGGAAATTAATTATGGGGATTATTCAATTTCTAGGGAAATTAATTTTATCACTGGATAAAGACACTTATGAAGAAACTGGACTTCAAGGTCATCCATCTCAGTATTCTGGCAGAAAAATAATGAAATTTAGTAAGTATTATGCCTGCTCCATCAGTTTCTAACAAGGTAGTAATCTCTTTATAGCAATTTAAATTTAATTGTTTGAATTGCCTCTATTCTCTTTGTTCAGAAAAAGTATGGGTTTTCCTTGTCTTTAAAGCTTCTGATTCAGGGGCTCTCAGTTGGACCTCAGAGAGGATGAGATAATGCTGTTGTTATAACTATTTCTCTTCAGCTGTAGGCTGCATCTTATAAAGATCATAGAATTGGAATGGTTCATTAGATATTTATGTTTTGAGTCAAAAATTCAAAGTAATGACCCAAGGTAAGAGTCTACAGCTTTCTTAATAAAGAATTTCCTTTGATTTGACATAAGTCTTTGTGATTACTAGTAGAAATTTACCTATGAGTGAAGAGTTGTGGTTCTACTGTCAGTGTCTGGCTTGAGTATCAATAATTAAGGCTGCCACATCCATAGGTAGATTACAGTTGACATCCGTGCCCTTGGTCTTTGACCTAGGAATATATGAATTTAAAACATCTGCCATTAATATCTCCTTGGGCAAGGGAAACAAAAGAAAAAATAAACAAATAGGACTACATCAAACTAAAAAGTTTTTGCACAGCAGAGGAAACTATCAACAAAACGAAAAGACAGCCAACTAAATGGGAGAAGATATTTGCTAATGATATATCTGAAAAGGGGTTAATATCCAAAATATATAAAGAATTCATATAACTCAACAAAAAACAAACAATCCAATTAAAAAAATAGATATTTCTATTGGAGAATAGATATTTCTCCAAAGAGGAAATACAGATGGCCAGTAGACATGTGAAAAGATGCTCAAGGTTACTAATCATCAGAGAAATGCAAGTTAAAACCACAGTGAGATACCACCTCACACTTGTCAGAATGGCTGTCATCAGTAAATCAAAGAACAACAGTGTTGGCAAGGATATGGAGAAAAAGGAACCCTCATACACTGTTGGTGGGATTACAGATTGGTACAGCCACTACGGAAAAAGTCTGGAGGTTCCTCAAAAAACTAAAAATGGATCTACCTTTTGACCCAGCAATTGCGCTTCTGGGTATTTATCCAAAGAAAATCAAAACAGTAATTAGTAAAGATCTGCATATCCCTATGTTCATGGCAGCACTATTTACAATAGCCAAGATATGGAAGCAACCTAAATGCCCATCCATCAACAGACGATTGGATAAAGAAGTTATGGTTCATATATACAATGGAATATTACTCAGCCATTAAAAAAAATGAAATCCTACCATTCGCAACGACATGGATGGACCTAGAGGTTATTATATGAGTGAAATAAGTCAGAAAGATAATTCTATATGGTTTCACTTATATGTGGAATCTAAGGAACAAAAAGAATAAACTAATCGAAAACAGACTCACAGATACAGAGAACAATCTGGTTATGGCCAGAGGAGAGAGGGGTTAGGGGGCTGGGAAAAGGAGGTGAAGGGTTAAAAAAATACAAATTAGTAATTGATAGATGGTAATGGGGATGGGGAGCATGGCGGGGATGGGGAGCATGGCATAGGGAATGCAGTCAGCATTAATGTAATGTCTATGTGTAGAGCCAGAGGAGAGAAAGAGCAATTGGAGATTGCTTCATGAACTATATAAATGTCTAACCAATGTACTGTATACTTGAAAGTAGTAATAAAATAAAATCGAAAGCAAAAAAACAAAACATCTGTCTAGCTCTCAATGCTAGAAATGTCCCTGAAGACAGTTTTGATTTGGAAATCCAAAAAGAGTGCAAGAACAAAATTTTTACTATACATAAAGTTACAAAAATTCTGATTTTTTAAATATAATACTTTTTCCATAGTGCAAGCTATTTATATGAATGAAGTATTTATTTCTCTTTCTATTTTTTAAGTTGTTTCCATTGATTTGATGGACTTATCCTTTAACTTGAATTCTAAGAAGTATGAAAGAATATCTTGGTCCTTCAAAGAAAAGAAGCCATTGAAATTTGATTTTCTTTTGGCATGGCATCATACAGGTATGAAGACTAAATTATGAAATAGTAGTGATTTCGATTGTTAATTGTTGAAGGGGAGTAATGGAGAGTTGAATGGTGATTCATCTCTATTGTCAGGGATATTATATGTACATATACTTGTAAACATTATTAAGGAAGCTGCTTTGGCACCTCTAACATCCCCGAGAACCGTAGTTCAGGATAATATATGCATGCAGCCATCTACCTCCATCTTGTTGGGTTTTATGTAGATCCAGAGATCTTGAGAGTGGCTGTAGAGCAACTAACCTTTATCTGTTTCTCCCCTTCCTTCCTCCAGCTTATCTCAAACACCCTTGGCTGTAATGTTTTAAAATAATACCAATGATAGTTATATACACAAACTGTTTATTCATTATTGCACAGTAGTAATCAGACATACCATTAAAGCTTAGATTAAATTTGTTGCAGGTTTTAGCTGATTAGAACACGAAATTTAATTCAGTTTGAAGTTTGACGGTCACCAAACTTGTTAATCTACTTAAAATTGCCATATGCCTTGCTTCTTTCAGAAGTGCATTTTTGGCCCATCACAAGATTATAATGAATCAGATCGTTACAATTCCGATGGCCTAGTACTCTCTTTTAGAGAATAGAGAAGCACACAGGTCCGTTTTGGAGATATGCCCATCAGTCTACGCCTCATAGGAAGTTTCTGGTCACTGGGTGCTCCACGTTGCTTGTATGAGTCCTAGGTCTGTAATACTTCAGTGTTTTCTGACTTACGGTAGAGATACAAAAGGGCAGAGAGACAGACTCATATTTCAGTCACATGAAGTCTTCATTGAGGACTATCTATGCGTTGGGTTCTGGAGGGCTTTGTGTTCCTAAGATTTCTAATTATTTTGAGTGCTTATCAGGAACTCTGAAAGGTCTGAGATTTTACCCCAGTTGCAAGCTAAGAAGTTAGCCTACACAGTCTCATGGATTCTGGCAGAAGATATTTGAGACTCCTGGGTCAGAGACAGAGGACTTAATTATAGCAATTTCAGTGACTAGAGTATTAGCATTTGTACCAGTTCAAGTCCAAGTTCCTACAGAGTGATACACAATGGGCCAGGTGATGCTGGCACATACAGTGGTTTATGTTACAGAAAGGGAACTGGGAGCTTAAGGAACTCAAATCTTTTATACTAGGTAGTAAACCTACTGACCTTTGCCCTGGAGGAAGGAAAGGAGACATTTCCATTAGACTGGACAGTGAGCAAGCCTGCCTTTTGCTCCAGTGAGGGCCACTATTTCTGTTTTCCAAGGCTGTTGGGAAATCTTTGAAAATACACTGGGTTACTGGATTTTCAAAGACAGGCTTAAATGAGATTCTATCACTATTCAGTTCCTCTTCAGTTTCCTTAATAGAGATTGTGTAAATATGCTCCTTTATCTGCAGGAATCATTAATTTCATTTGTATATAAGTAAGGCCTTTGGATCTATTAAGTCGAAATTTTCTTATACAGCAAATGAAACTACTATGGGTTGAATCTGAAAGTATTAGGCTTTTCCAGGAAAAGCATGAAAGATGAATGTTTATAGAACTTTGGCACAAGGAACTGAAAGCAGCTTAAATTATTTTAATTTGAATATAGCTTTGCACAACTTCAGTCTTTCTTAATCCTACCTGCTTCCTTTAACTCTCAGATAGGATGGGGTAGTTTTAGGGATTCATGGAAATTGTTTACAATATTCAAATGGCCTTATATGGTTTGTTTTAAAGGTGTAGAAGAATCAACGATGATGTCATACTTTTCCAATTACCGAATTCAGGAGCATCAGCCAAAAATAGCAGTGAGCACGATGACAGATCTGCAGTGCCCAGTACTGCAGAGCAGTGAGCTCAGGGGAAAGCCAGAGGTGTCCTGCAGTGCTGGGGAGCTCCTTGATTGGCTGGGCGCCGTCTTCAGTAATGCTGAACTGTGCGTATGAGAGCTCCTGGGGCTTCTGGGGCTCTGGCTGGCTTCTTGTTTTTAATAGGGGCTTAATACTTTGAAAGTGATCATGTGGTGGATATAACTGTGCTTTCTCTTTTTTGTATGTGTGACAGAAATAATGAGCCTAATAATTTCATATCAACCTATTGCTGTCCTCAGCCAAGCACAGTGGTGGCAAAAGCTTATTTGTGTACAATCATTGGTTTCATACTTCCAGAGAAGATATGTCTCTTGTTGGAACAGCTGTGGTAAGAGCACCTTTTGCCTTTTGTATCTTGCTTATCTGTGCTGACGTGACACTTTAGGGGCAGTACTACTGTTCCAGATTTCAGGGTCCTGTCTCATTTCCCCTTTTTCTTTTACTTTGCTTGGACTCACAGTGTAGTAACATTATCATCTTAAACAACAATTGTTTTTGGTGATAGGAAAATTCTATTGCCATGTACTTGTCCTTATGAAAAAACGAAGAGCAGAGCTTAACTGCTTCTCAAAAATAAACTGGTCATTTTTCTTGTTCTGCGCCAAACCATTTTGGCACAGTTGAAGTTATGTCACTTGAGAAAATAGCGATACCCTTTGAAGAACATGATGATCTGTTTTAAATAT
The DNA here is from genome assembly GCF_000151845.1 of Pteropus vampyrus. Taxonomy (NCBI): domain Eukaryota; kingdom Metazoa; phylum Chordata; class Mammalia; order Chiroptera; family Pteropodidae; genus Pteropus; species Pteropus vampyrus. The sequence continues at coordinate 3,297,669 of NW_011888910.1, forward strand.
TGGAGTTTTGCAAAATGCTTCATTTTAAAATGGGGTGCAAAAAAGAAGTTGACGATCTCTGAATCCAAATCATATCTAAAATCTGTTCCAGCTCTAACATCCTATGAATCACTGGGTATCAGTAATATGCCAAGGATCGTCTAAAGCAGTATTAGTTTTTTCATTTTGGGAGGTATTATAGAAATAAAATACTAAATTGTATCTAATGTCAGGAGACACAAATCCCATATTGAAATGGCTACAAAATAAGCATAATATCTTCTCAGTCTTCACTTTGAAAATGTCTAAGATTGAAATCTTGAGGGTGTTCCTTTTTAAACCTAGCGTTCTTTTTCACATTCATTAGTTTATACTTTGATTTTCCTCAAGAAGGTAGAATTTTTAAAAATCTGATAAATTATTTTGCTGCATTTCAGTTACAGAGATTCTGAAAACAGCACTGTTAAAGGGAGGGAAACTACTCATACACTTTGTGGATTTTTTTTGTTCTTTGAATCTTATATGATCTTCTGCAATGAGGATAAGATAAGCTGAAATTTGTTGTGTGTGTATATATTGGTTAACCATTGAGTTCACAATATAGCATCAGGAATTTAATTTGCGTCTCCTATTTTTATAAATAAAAACTAAGATCTAAGCTTCATTGGAACATCAGAAAGATTATTTATCCTAAATAAGAAAAAAATCTGAACATTCCTAACTTTCTCTGTTTGTTAAGAATTATCTTTCTTTTTCAGTCGCTACTTTGATGAACCAAAGTTAGCTCCTTGGCTTACGTTGTCAGTTCAAGGCTTTGCTGACAGTCCTGTTTCATGGAGAGAAAATGAACATGGTTTTCGAAAAGGAGGAGAACATTTATACAACTTTGTGATTTTTAATAATCAAGATTATTGGCTTCAGATGGCTGTTGGGGCAAATGATGACTGTCCACCATAAAAATACAGAATTTCTAGTCATATTTGTTTATGTTTATGCTGATTTTCAGATTTCTTAATGGTAAAAGGACTGTATTCATTCAGGCTTATATGATGATGACATATCTTCTTAGATAAGCATCCATTAGCATTCTGCTCTGGACTTGGGGCCTGCGACTGTAGCTGGGCTTGTCATCCAATGAATAGCTCCTAGTTGATTTCTCCCTGTCAGTGTAAACACAGGGGTATGGGTTACTACATGGTAGAGTGTAGTAACTCTATACCGTAAGGGACCATTGGGTTAGATGTATGCTTTTAACACAGGCACATGATTACAACTTTTTCACGTAATAATAAAAAGATATCCTCCTGTCGTACTTACCACCTGCTTTAACTGTTGTTCGTATATTACCTAATTTAATTCTCACATCAGTCTCGTGAGGAAATAGGCACAGAGTATAAATGAGCTACTGAGTTCACACTGCTTGATCTCAGGCCACCTCATTTCCAAGTGTGTGTGCTCACTCTCCTGCCTCTGGATCAGGAGGGCTATCTGAATACTGTATACTGTTAAAGAACAAGTTGAAAGAATTTTTTTTTTCCAGCTGTATGGCTGATAAGGACCAACTTAAAACAACTAAAGCTTCTGGAATACATATCAAAAACCATATTTAAATGTACCAATGAGCTGCAAATAAAGTAGTCTCAAAGACTAAATAAATAGAAACAATTTATGGAAATAGAAACCCAAACGCTTTATCCTTAGGATATTTACCAAATATCAAATTGAACTTTGCTTTTCATAGCCTGGGGTAAAGGCAAGGGCATTTTAATAGTAGACAAAGCTGAGGGCCCCTTCCCAAAGTGGATGGGCTAATAGGGGACTCCATAAAGTTGAGACCCCCAAAAAGAGTAAGAGTGAATCATGAATAAAGCTGTATGCCTACCCCCTTACCTCCCTTGTTCCCCAGGATAGCAAGGATGATCACCTGTCCTAAGAGAAAACATCTTCCCTGAGAGAATATATATAACCACAAGCAGCCCTTGAGATGGTTTCTTCATACAACCTACGTAGTCTAAAAAGTTTACTTATTTTTGTTTCTTTTTCCACTGGAAAATAATTTTTATTGAAATCCCACCAGCTGTACAATCTTTTCCTAACATTAAGCTCTTTACTTTGTAATTTGGTCTTAAAGTGGTCCATGAATACTTTCTTCTCCTCCACGGTCTGAAAGCAACCATGGCCAAACTTGGAGGTGGTGTCTGTGAACTTAATGTGAATCTTTTCTTGGGCCCAGAGTTTGGTCAGCACTTCAAGCTGGAAATTTAAAGTGATGGCAAGTTTTTAGTGTCTTCCAGATGACTTGCAGAAGCAAAACAGATTGTCTCTAGAGGAACTGAGAGATAGTGTCAAGGAATATAAGTTAACAATCAATTACAAACAGGTAAAATAGGCAAGCAGAAATGATGGAAATAAGAAGCAGGCCTACAAAAACTTAAGATATTAGAGTTACCAAACAATATGAAATATGTTTTAAAAAAGAAGGATCAAAGAGCATGAGTAAAAACCAAGCAGATTGGGGAAAGTATCAAATGGAAATCTGGGAATAAAAATTATTGTAATTGAAAGTTTAATGGATTGGCTTAATGGTAGACTAAACACCACTGAAAAGAAAATAATAGATATGAGGAAATAAAGACATTTTCAGACTTGTAAAAGCTGAAAGACTTTATCACCAGGAGACTGCATTACAAGAAAAGTTAAAGATGTTCTTCAGGCAGGAGGAAGGTGATACTAGATGGAAATCTGGATCTATACAAAGGGATGAAGAGCACTGGAAATGTAACAATATGGGTAAATTTATGATTTATTATTCAAACCTCTTTAAAAGGTCATTAAGCAGTCATAATATATTGTGGGCTTTATAATATATGTGAAAGTAAAATGGATGACAATAGTAGCTTCAAGACCAGAAAGGAAAAAGTATACTATAAGCATACTGTTGTTTCTTGTATTATACATGAAATGATACACTGTCATTTGAACGTAGACTGTTATAAAGATGTACATTATAAATCCTAATGCAACCACTAAATTAACCAAATTGTAGCTATTTAATATAAAATGGAATCATAAAAAATATTAATCCAAAAAAATGACCGAAAACAGGTAAAATAGGAAACAGGTGGGATAAATAGAAAATAAAAAGTAAAATGATATACTCAAATCTAGCCATATCAATCATCACATTAAATAGAAATAGTTCAAACTCTCCAATTAAAAGGCAGAGATTGTCAGATTGGATGGAAAAAAATAAAGACAACTATATTCTGCCTTCCAAGAAATGTAAAGACAAAAGTATGTATCATGCTAACACTGGTCAAAAGAAAGCTGGAGTGGCTATATTAATATCAAAATAGATTTCAAAACAAAGAATAATAAGAGGAATTAAGGTTATTTCATACTGATAATATGGTCAATTAATGAATGTAAGTGACATAATCCTAAATGTTTTTGCTCCTAATAACAAAGCTTTAAAACATAGAACAAAAACTAATAGAACTGCAAGGAGTAATAGGCAAATACACAATTTAATTAGAGATTTCAGTACTTCTCTATAATTGACAGAACAAGTTGCAGAAAATGAGCAAAAATATAATAAACTTGAAAATATAGTATACTCGAATACTGATTTAACCTGACTGATATTTATAGAATATTCCACCTTACCACAGCAGAATACAAATTTTCTGAAGTGCATGTAGAACATTTATAAAGATAGACCATATTATGGCCCATAAAAAAATCTCATTCAAAATTCATTATGCAAAATACGTTTTTGGCCACAATGGAATTAAATTAGAAATCAATAACATCCTGGAAAATCTCCAAGTAGTTGGAAATGTTCACAAGAACACAAATCTAAAGAGAAATTAGAAAGTCATTTGATCATGACTAATCAGGGAAATGCAAATCAAAACCAAAACCACAATAAGCTACTACCTCACACCCATCGGGATGGCTATTCTCAAAAAATCAACAAGTCGTTGATGAGGATGAGAAGAAAAGGGAACCTTTGTGCATGTTGGAACTGCAAATTGGTGCAGCCATTATGGTAAACAATATAGAGGTTCCTCAAAAACCTAAAAATACATCTATCATACAACCCAGCAATGCCACTTGTAGGTATTTCTCCAAAGAAAACAAAAAGATATATGCACACCTATGTTTACTGCAGCATTATTAACAATAAGCAAGGAAGCAACCTAGGTGTTTATTGACAGATGAGTGGTTAAAGATGTGGTACACACTGAAATATTACACAGCCATAAAAAAGAATGAAATCTTGTGATTTGAGACAACATGGATGGATTTAGAGGTTATTAGGCTAAGTGAAATAAGTCAAAGATAAATATGGTGTCATTCATATGTGGAATCTGAAAGAAAAATTAAGCAAAAAATCAGGTTCATAGAAACAAACCAAAGGAATGGTTACCATCTTTTGGGGGATGGAGTGGGGGAAAAAGAGAACAAGTGAAAAGGAATATAGTCAATAATATTGTGACAAGTGAATTTAAAAAACCCATAATATGTGAGTTACCTTTAAAGCAATACTTGAGCTCACTCAAGAAGAAATAGATAAAACCTTCCTATAATGAAAATCCAGGTCCAAGTGGCTTCAGTGGCAATTTTTACCCAAAATTTGAGAAATAATATCAATTCTACACAAACTTTTCCAAAGGCTCAAAGAGGAGAGAATACTTTCCAATTCGTGCTATGAGGTCAACATTACCCTGGTGCCAAAATTATCCTGGTATCCTAGCCAGACGAATAAAATACAAAAGAAAACTACAAAACAATATTCCTTGTGAACATAGGTTCAGAAATTCTAAGCAAAATTTAATAAATGGAATCCTATGATATAATGAAAAGGTAATATGTCATAGTTTTTATCCTAGGAATACAAGGTTGATTTAACATTTGCATAATCACTTCAATACAGAAATAGTATTTGACAAAATCCACCATCTATTTCTGATAAAAACTCAGGCAAACTAGGAATAAAGGAAACCCCCAATGAGATAAAAGGCATCTATAAAAACCTTACCATGAGCATCATACCTAATTGTGAAAGACTGAATACTTTCCCTCTTACGTCAGGAACAAATCAGGGATGTTTCTATTCAATATTGTACTGGAGATTCTAGACTGTGCAATTAGGTAAGAAACCAAAATAAAGGATATCCAGATTGGAAAGAAAATAAAATTGTCTTTTTTCACAGATGACATGATTGTCTATGTAGAAAATTCAATGGAATCTACGAACAAGGTATTAAAACTAATAAGTGAGTTTATCAAGGTTACAGGATGCAAAGCAATGTACAAAAATTAATTGCATTTCTATATGCTAGTGAACAATTAGAAATTGAAATTAAAAATCAACATTTGCAATACCATAAAATATAAAGTACTTAGAAATATATCTGACCAAAAAATGTGAAAGACCTCCATTCACATTGAAAACTATAAATATTGCTATGATAAAGACGTAAATAAATGGGGATATATGCCTTGTCATTGTTATTATTAAGGTATTATATTCCCAAAAGACCTAGAATGCTTTCCAGGGCTGTTTTAGAACTTGACATATGATCAAAAGCGTCCAGCTTTTTCATTCTCTATTAACATGATGTAGACCACCAGCCTAAACAGGAAGTCAGGAGGTGTTGCTTTTTTTTTTTTCAGTATATTCAGATTATAAGATTTTAATCTGTAAGAGGAACATACTGAACATGCCAACTAAGAGGAACTTAATTTAGGATCTGCCAGTTGAAGTTGGAAACAATATTGTCGTTAATTCTTTAGGATAATCTAGAGCTGACTAGTTTTTTCAAACTATATCTTCCAGTTAATACCATGCTTAATTATTTTTCACATAAAAATCTGATATAAAAGAGGGATTTTAAAAGACTATGTTGAATTTATATGAATAAGAAAATAGACTTGTAGATATTCAGGAATGTGTCAAGAGGTTTCCAGGAAACAGAAGAGAGA
>NW_011888910.1:3304343-3308865 GCF_000151845.1 Pteropus vampyrus
TATGTATTATATATTACATATATATTACAGAGTGGATTTGTTCACAATTATGGAGGCTGAGGAGTCCTCAACATCTGCCATCTGCAAGCTGGAAATGCAGGAGAGCTGGTGGTGTAGCTCAGTCTAAGTCTGAAGATCTGAGGACTAGGAGAGTCAGTGGTGTAAGTCCTAGTCCTAGGGCAGGAATCCAATGTCCTAGCTCAACAGTCAGGCAGAGAGAGTGCAAATTCTCCCCTTCTCAGCATTTTTGTTCTATGCATGCCCTCACTGGGTTGGATGAGTCTCGCCCATACTGAGGAAGGCAACCTGCTTTACTGAGTCCACCTGTTCAAATGCTAATCCTATCCAGAAACCTCCTCCTAGGTAGACGGAGAAATAATGTTTAGCCAAAGATCTGGATGCTCCATGATCCAGTCATGTTGACACATAAAATTAACCATCATACTCCTTCATGAGTTACTTTGTTGTAATGTTTATTGAGCAGCTGGTTTACACTTGATAGTGATTTGTGGGGGCTGTGAGAACAGGACAAATTGATGACACAAATTCTCCTTTTGAGGAAAAGACATTTCAGAAGGACTGCTGTCTCTACCTTAAGCTCATTAGCTTTTGGCTCAAGCTGATACAGTAGACTATTACAGCCAAAGGAGCTGCATGAACATTCTAGAAGGGGTGGAGTCTCAGGTCACCCTTCCCCTTGGGAACTTTCTGGTCTTGGAGCTGCTACCTCTCAGCCCCACCCCCTCATCCCCTGAGCCCTAACATACCAGTGTGGGAAGCTATTGCTCAGCAGAGCGTTATAACTATAAAACTCTTTGGCTAGAGTTTGAACAAAGCCATTTTCTTTTAATGACAAATGGAAAACTTTTCTTAGAAGAATGCATTACAGTTAACTCTCGAACAACATGGATTTGAACTGTACATGTCTACCTAATGTAGATTTTTTTCAATAAATATGTTGGAAAAATTTTTTGAGATTTGTGACAATTTGCAGAAACTTGCAGACAAACTGCATAGCCTAGGAATATCAAAAAAAATTAAGAAAAACTTAGGCATGTCATTAATGCATAAAATATATGTAGGTACTAGCCTTTTGATCATTTGCTACCATAAAATATAAACAAATCTATTATAAAAAGTTGAAATTTATCAAAATTTATCCACACATCCACAGACCTACTTGCCATTTGCAATCAAGAAAAAAGTAAACAAATGTAAAGATACAGTATTAAACCATAACTGTATAAAATTAACTGTGGTACATACTGTATTACTGTAATAATTTCATAGCCACCTCCTGTTGGTATTGTGGTGAGCTCAAGTGTTGTGAGTATCCGCTTAAGAAGCTGTGTAATGCTAATCATCTCCGCATGAGCAGTTGGTCTATCCAGGAAATTGCGTATCATAGTAAAAAGTGAGCTCATGGTTCTCACATATTTTTTCACTGTGTTCAGTGCAATACCATAAACTTTTGAATAACACCGTGGGACCCATATGAAGTGCCACTAGTGATGCTGAAAGTGCTCCCAAGAAGCAGAGAAAAGTCAGGACATTACAAGAGAAAGTAGAATTGCTTGATATATACTGTAGATTGAAGTCTGCAGCTATAGCTGCCCACTATTGCAAAATAATAAATCCAACGTAGGGACCACTGTAAAAAAAAATAAAAATAAATTTGTGAAGCCATCACTGTAGCTATACCAGCAAGTATGAAAAACTTGTATTTTTTGTGAAATATCTTTTTAATTTCATTTTGAAAGTGCAGCTTTTTTTTAATGTGAGTGTAGGATTGCTATAAGAAAGGCATAACTATAGGTTCTAATATGATTCAAGAAAAAGTGCAATCATTATATGACAAAGAAAAAGGAAGGTGAAGAATTTAATGTCAGCAAAGGATGGCTTGATAATTTTAGTAGGAGATTTGGCTTAAAAAATGTGAAGATAACAAGAAAAGCAGCTTCTGCCAACCAAGAGGCAGCAGATAACTTCCTAGATGCCATTAAGAAAATCATTGAGCAGAGAGGATATCTGCCTGAATAGGTTTTTTAATGCAGACAAAAATGCCCTGTTCTGGAAGAGAGAAAAAAAAGAAAAAGGCACAAAGACATTAATTAGTAAGGAAGAGAAGCAAGCACCAGAGTTTAAGGCAGGAAGGGATAGGCTACGTCTACTGTTTTGTGCAAATGCAATTGGGTTTGTGAGCAGAACTATCCTTATCTATAAAGCTTCTAACCCCTGATTCTTGGAGAGAAAAGATAAACACCAGCTGCTAGTCTTTTGGTTGTACAACAAGAAGCCCTGGACAATAAGAACACTTCTTCTGGATTGGTTCCATAGATGCTTTGTCCCTGAAGTCAAGAAGTACCTTGCCAGTAAGGGACTGCCTTTTAAAGTTATTTTGGTACTGGACAATGCCCCTGACCACCCAGAACCCCATGAATTTAACACTGAAGGTGTTAAAGTGATCTATCTGCCCTGCAAACACATTTCTAATTTAGCCTCTAGATCATGGAGTCATAAGGACATTTAAGATTCATTATACAAGGCACCCTATGGAAAGATACAATGCCATGGAAGAGAAACTCAATAGAGAAGACATGAAAGTCTTGAAGGATTACACCATTGAAAATGCCATTACTGTTACAGAAAAATCTATGTAAGCCATCAAGCCCAAAACAATAAATTCTTGTGGGAGAAAACTGTTTAGGTGTTGTGCATGACTTCACAGGATTTATGACAGAGCCAATCAAGGAAATCATGAAAGAGATTGTGGATATGCCAAAAAATAGAAGTGGGGGTCAAGAGTTTCAAGATGTGGATCTTGGAGAAATTCAAGAGCTAATAGACACTACATCAGAGGAAATAACAGAATATGACTTGATGGAGATGAGTGCTTCCGAATCAGTGCCAGACAATGAGGAAGAAGATGTGAAGGAAGCAGTGCCAGAAAACAAACTGACATTAGATAAAGCTTTTCAATTATTCAAGACTGATTTAACTTCTTTTACAACATGGACCCTTCTATGATACAGGCAGGGAAACTACAGCAAATAATGGAAGAAAGATTGGTACCATATAGAAATATTTTTAGATAATTAAAAAAGTAAAAAGTTAGACAGAAATTGGATATGTTTTCATAAAGTTACACTGAGGGTACCTGCCTCTCCTGCCTCCCCTTATACCGGCTCCACCACTTTTGCCTATGCCACCCCTGAGACAGCAAAGCCAACCCTCTACTTCCTCATCTTCTTCAGCCTAATCAGTGTAAAAACAAGGATGAAGACCTTTATAATGATCCACTTCCAGTTAATGAATAGCAAATAATCACTATGCCATACAGTTAATAAACTTATCTGCTGCATATGTGTGTCTTCTTATGAAAATCTAATAAGTGTACAGCAAGAACTGTATTATTAGATATTTTGGGGTCATCAGCATCATTGCCTAAGGATTCTTTGTGTATTTATCAAGTAGAAGATTCATTGTGTAGAACACTATGCAAGACTTGTATAGAAGTGTGTAGCCTATCCTTATGTAGGCTTAAGGTGATATTTAATATAAAATTAATAAGGTGTTAATTTTCTTACTGTTTTATAACTTTGCTTACAAAGAATTACATTACTGTACAAAATGCAGTACATTTTGTACAGTAATGTAATTGGAGATACTATATATCGCCGTCATCACAGGTGAGTGTTTTTTTAAATTTTTTAAAGTAACAATGTTTCCAATACTATATTATGATTATGACTGTAATCCTATATGCCATAAAATTTTATTACAATTCTTTCATTAGTGTATAAGCTAGACTACCTGAAAGCAGGTTGCCGATTCTTTGTTATCAATGTGTGAATTGTTATACCTATAATAAATGTGTATCTTTTCATTTTTTATGTCCAGTGTTTGTAATATGTATAACATCTACAGTATTTTGTATCATATAAGACAATATTGATGTAGGTACTGATGGACAGATGATTCATTTTGTAAACAGATGACATAAACTTACAATATCTATAAATACAGTATAGTACGGTAAATGTTTTCTCTTATGATTTTTAAATAACATTTTTCCCTTAGCTTACTTTATTATAATACTATCTATCTATCTATCTATCATCTATCTATCTATCTATCTATCTATCTATCTATCTATCTATCTAACATACAAAATATGTGCCAAATGGTTGTTTATGTTATCAGTAAGGCTTCTGATCAACAGTAGGCAATAGTAGTTAAGCTTTTGGAGAGTCAAAAGTTAGATGTGATTTCTAACTGTGCAGGGGTCAGTACCCTTAACCCACCCCACTGCGTTGTTCAGGGTTCAAGTGTACCTTATAGAAATAAGTATTTTCTTAATTATAGTCCTGTGTCCCATTTAAAGGATGCATTGCTCTTATAGAGTGAGCATCTTTATTTTAGGACAGGGAAGACTTATGGAAAATGGTAGTTGGACTTGGGATAGAACTGATATTTTTCTTTTTCTTTTAATATCTATATTAGGGCGAATGATAGTAGAAAG
>NW_011888910.1:3311490-3325004 GCF_000151845.1 Pteropus vampyrus
CTGTGGACATAGGCTTATAGTTAACATGCATACCATGTATCTGATGCTCCTGTGGCAGAATGTAAGTAAAGGGAACACTGGCTTTATGTATTCCTGGCAATAAATGAAGATGAGGATGAGTGGCTGTAGGAAAACTCAACTCCTGCTGAACTGAACAATGGGTGGGAAAATAGGAGAAAGGAACATGTAGGGGGTCAGAGCTTCTGGATTAGGGCCCCTCAAGAAGCTGGAGACTGAGCTCAGCTTGTAAGGGGAGCTCCAGCCTTCAGCAAGAGAATGGAGGAGCATCCTGGGTGGGGGAAAGAGTGGAGCACTTGGCCCCCTCGTGGATCCCATCCCCGGAGGAAAATGTCTCACCAGGATGGAGACTCATGGTCCAGGTCCTGATCCCAGAACAAGTTGGGGAGAAAGCAACTTCATATTTTTCGAGTTTATGTATATAAAGTGGAGGGAGGAAGGGGTATCATTTGAAATATCTAGAATTATCTAAGGTAGAATGTCTATCTTTACCAAGACGAATATTTTATAGCACTTTGGGATGTTGTAAAAACCTACTTGCTTTTTTACTTAGCTCAAGAAACTGAAAGAGACAGAAGTAAACGAATTTGTTTTACTTCTTTCCTAAAAGATAGAAGACAGCCGCTAGCATAAACTCAAGGCCTGTGTGATGAAACAATATATAACCACATGGAGGCAGCAGGCAAATGAATACAAGTGTGCTTTCAGCCAAGAGGGGTAGCTGAAGAGACTTGCTCCTCTTCTTGAGCGCTAACCAGTAGCCTCCTGGCTTTCCAGTGCAGCTGTCCTGCCTCTGTCATAGTCAAGAAGAAAAAAACTACATATTTAAAGGAGCCAGAATTTTATGTAAAAACAAGTTTGCAGGACCACTGGAATGGTCCTGCCAGAAAGGGAATACATCCATTTAAATATTTGATTTGCATCCAAAATCCATTCCATCAAAGACCTGGCACCCACAGCAGTCTGCTGACCCATTTGAGGAATAACACAGACATTTCTGGTGTGCCTGAAAAGTAGCCTCAGCTCCCCAGGACTCCAGAGCCAAATGCCATAACTGGCTCTGCATATTAGACACCAGATTATCCCTGTCCCAGGATAGCACACAGTCAAGTTCAGTGAAACTGGGGCTGCCCTCATCCATTGCTTCATGCTGGCTTTGGGGCCTGAGCTTCCTCAGTCTCAGCCAAATAGGGACTGAGACTGTGGACGGGTGCACTGAGAGCAGGGGCTCCAGGCAGGCTGGGGCCCAGCCGCTTGGCCAAAGCTTCCCCTTCGCTTTCTGCTGCTCCCTTTGGATCCTTGAGCAGCAGATTTTTGAGTATTCTTGCCAAAACCCAAGATAGCCAGTGAATAATCAGCTGCAATTTGCAAAACCATTCCATTCGCAACTGCTGTTTTCATTCAGAGTTTTTTGGAACTTCAGTGGCCAGCCGACAGTAGGTTTGTTTTTTTGTCTTCGGACTTGCAAAGCACTTGAACCTCGGTGGTGAGGACATGGGAGGGAACAGGATTTGCTTCCCAAATTGAAATGAGGCCTCAGACACAAAGGGACAACAAGGAGAGCCATTCTCAGCTTCTACAGGGCAAGGCCTGACTCCGTAAAAGAGAGCAGTAGAGTGCCCCAAATTGTAGCATCCCTGACACGCAGTTATCTGCCTTAGACACAAGATACTATTTGTGAAAAAGTTTAGCTTAAAAAATGCAAATAATACATACAAATATCCCTCCTTCCATGCCTGGCACATAATAGGTGCCCAATAAATGGCAGTTGTTTGACTTGAATTATTTGTCAAAAAGAACGCTTCACTGACATACAAGCTCCTTAACTTTCTTTTTATGCTCTGGAAAAGCCAGACTACTTGTACTTGTAGACTTAATTCTGTGCTAGTTCTCTCCGTCTAATCTTTTTTTTTTAAATAATATTATTTATTTTTCAGTTATAGTTGGCATACAATATTATATTAGTTTCAGGTGTGCAGCATAGTGATTAGAGATTTATATAACTCATGAAGTGATCGCCCCAATAAATCTAGGACCCCTCTGACACCATACATAGTTATTATAATATTTTTGACTGTATTCTTTATGCTATACTTTATTTCTCCTTTGTAACTACCAATTTGTAATTCTTAATCCCTTCCTCCTTTTTCACCAACTACCCCCCAAACCCTTCTTCCATCTGGCAACCCTCAAAACGTTCTCTGTGTCTGAGTTTGTTTCAGTTTTGTTTATTTTGTTCTTTAGATTCCACCTATACATGAAATCATATAGTATTTGTCTTTCTCTATCTGACACTGCACTCAGCACAATAACCTCTAGGCTCATCATGAAATATCTTTTTCCATCCTTTTACTTTCCATCCGTGTATGTCTTTTAACCTGAAGTGAGTCTTTTGTAGGCAGCCTATGTAAGGGTCTTATTTTCTTATCTTTTCAGCCACCTTATTTTTTGATTGGAGCATTTAATTATTTTTCATTGGAAATACTTGTTGATAGATATGTAGTTATTGCCGTTCTTTATTCATATTTTTGAAACATTTTTTTCTTCTTCTTAAAGAAGTCTCTCCAACATTTCCTGTAATACTGGCATGTGGTAATGAACTCCTTTAGTGTTTTTCTTGTCTGGGAAGTTCTTCCTCTGTCCTTCGACTCTAAATGATAGCTTTGCTGGGTTGTAGGTCCTTGGTTGTAGGTCCTTGCTTTTCATCACTTTGAATATTTTGTGCCAAACCCTGCTGGCCTGCAAAGTTTCTTTTGAGAAATCAGCTGACAATCTTAGGGAGCTCCCTTGTAGGTAACTGATCGCTTTTCTCTTGCTGCTTTTAAGATTCTCTCTTTGTCTTTAAGCTTTGGCATTTTAATTATCATGTGTCTTTGTGTGAGCCTCTTTGGGTTCATCTTTTTGGGGACACTCTGAGCTTCCTGGGTTTATATGTCTATTTTCTTCACCAGGTTAGAGAAGTTTTTCATCATCATTTTTCAAATATGTTCTCAATTCCTTGCTCTCTCTTTTCTCTTTCTGGTACCCCTACGATGTGAATGTTAGTATGCTTGGTGTTGTCCCAGCAGCCCCTTAAACTATCTTCATTTTTTGGATTATTTTTTCTTTTTGCTGTTCTGATTGGGTGTCCTCTGCTACCCCCTCTTCTAAATCGCTGATTCGATCCTCTGCTTCATTTACTCTGTTAATTCTCTCTAATGTTCTCTTTATCTTGGATATTGTATTCTTCATTTTAACTGTTTTCCTTTTATATTTTTCATCTCCATTTCTATGTTTCCCATCTCTTTGTTAAAGTTTTCATTGAATTCATCTACTCTTCCCCTATGTTCATTGAGCATCCTTTTAACCAGTGTTTTAAACTCTGCATCTGGTAGATTGTTTGTCTCCATTTTGTTTAGTTGTTTTTTTGAAGCTTTGTTTCTCTGTCCCCGCCGCCTCCCCCCGCCCCGCCCCCCTTGGCTGCCTACTTGTGTTTGTTTCTATGTATTAGGCAGGACGCTTAAGTCTCCCAGTCTTAGTAGAGTGACCTTATGTAGTAGGCATCCTATGGGGTCCAGTGGCACAATCTTCTCTGGTCACCTGAGTGAGGTGCTCAAGGTGTGTCTATTTCGTGGGTTGTGTATGCCCTCCTATTATAGTTGAGGCTTGGTTGTTGTTTGCATGCAGATGAGCGAGATTGACCATTGGGCTGATTGGTTGTGAGGATTCTGCCTGATACTTTTTAGAAAACCTTTTGCTAATCAAGTGCATTAGAAATATTTTGTCTTCAATATTCAAATATGCATGTCAAGGAGGAAAACAAACTCTATGGAAACTTTTTAAAAATTCTATTTACCGATTTATATAAATTGTGGTAAAATACACATAACATAAAATATATCCTCTTAACTGTTTTTAAGTGTACAGTTCAGTGGTACATTCGCTGAACATTCACACTGTTGTGCAACCATCACAATCATCTATCTCCAGAACTCTTTTCCTTTTCCAAAATGAAACTCTGTCTCCATTAAATGCTAACTCACTGTCTCCTCCTTCCCATCAGTCCCTGGCAACCACCATTCTACTTTTTGTCTCTATGAATTTGATTATTCTAGGAATCTCACGTAAATGAAAAGAGACCGAGACTAAGCAGAGAATTATCTTTACAACTACAAAATCGAAATTTCTGTTCTATTAAGTCACAGTGACAAAGTCTCTGGTGCCCTCCTAAGTGATCAGCTTTTCTTTTGGTTATCTGGGTAAATCAATATTCTTGAGGGGGCAGGAGTCAAAATGAATCAAGATTTGAAAGTTTCTGAGTAGGCTCCATGCCCTTGTTTCAAGAAGATTTACCCCAGTGTGCTCATTATGGGCCAGCTTGGCCCCTAGGTGGACTTATGTCCAGCAGACAGAGTGATCCCACTCAGTCCATACACAGTGACCTCATGACTTTGAGCTTTCTTTCTCTCCCTCTGTTAATGTTTCCTTTCATCCTTCACCTCCTGAGCCTGGGTTCTGCATCCAGTTCCTGGCCACTGTCAGCCCCAGACGACCCCATGTCCTTCCCCTCACTATTTCCAGTCTCTGAGTCTTGGCCTCCCCCTGCCTTCCAATGCTCTTGCTGAGCTCATCAACTTCTTCCTAATTGCTAATCCGACAGGCTTATTATGGCTGAACTGTGTTCCCTAATTCATATACTGGAGTCCTAACCCCCTGCCCCCCAGTACCTCAGAATGTGACTGTACTTGAGATACAATATTTAAAGTGGTGATTAAGATAAAATGAGGTCATTGGGTGGATCCTAATCCTATATGACTGGTGTTCATATAAGAAGAGATTAGGAAGGGGAGGAGAAAATTGCTTGGATGATAGAGGCTTTGTTCATCCCTCTTGTGACCGCATCAAAGTTTAACAGAAACATGGAGCAAACAGCAAGCAGAGTCTCCTGGGATCTAGATGAACAGAAGCACTACAACTAGAGAGAAAAATAAGAAATCATCCTTCAACAGTAGAAGGTTGGAGAGGGCGAGGACATAAGACTGCCTGGTCCTGAGAGGCTGAGTGGGACAGCGGCTGCAGCAGCTACAGACGCCTCTTTATGGGGTTATGTTCGAGAGTGGACTTTCCCGGTGATGGACCTGCTTGCTCTGAGCACAGTGCCAGGTTGGCTGCTCGGGGACTTACAGGGAGACACTGAGTTGTTGGAGTGAGGACCGAAAGTGAGGCTCTCTCTGGGCAGAAGTGCTAGCAGTATCCATTATTCCCTGTTGAGCCCTCCCCACTCCCAGTGTGGACACAGTGCCACCATAGCTGTGACATCACCAAACTGGATAACAGAGGTCACTCTGCCCAGAAGATTCCCTGAAACTCTGCCTCCCCCAACTCGCAGCCCAATCCAAGCCACATCCAGGTGTAGCCTCAGCAAGTCAGGTGCTCCTTGCTGAGCCAACTCCAAGACTCACACTGGTGGCAGCTGGCTTCAGTTTCTGGTGTGGTTTCTTGAAACAACTATAAGCACAGCATCTGTAGATTGCTTATTAAATGTTAGCAGGTGGCCCCAGAGGGGCACAGGCTGGGGCTAAACTTGGCCTGTAGCTGAACCTCTCTCAGGACTGTGCCACTGGATACCTACTACACAAAGCCACCGAGAGACTTAGGAGCTTTGCTTAATACATAGAAACAGACACAGAAAGGCAGCCAACATGGGGAGACAAAGAAGCAAGTTCCATATGAAAGAACAGAACAGAGCTCCAGGAACAATGGAGTCAATCAATCTAGTAGATACAGAATTCAAAACACTGGCTATAAAGATGCTCAATGAACTTTTGGGAAGTGTAGAGAAATTCAGTGAGAGCTTCAACAAAGAGATAAAATACATAAAAATAGAAATGAAAATTATAAAAGGGAACCAGTCAGAAATAAAGAACACATTATCTGAGATGAAGAGTATATCAGATGGAATCAACAGAGTTGATAAAGAGGATCAAACCACCAATATAGAGAATGGAGAAGACAAGGACATTCAATCATAATGGCAAGATAAAAGAAACCAAGTCTACAATAATTTAAGGAGCCTTTGGGACACTATTAAATGTAAAAATACCCATGTCATACGGGTACTTGAAGGAAAACAAGACGTTGAAGAGCTATTGAAGAAATAATGATGAAAAACTTCCTTCACCTGGTGAAGGAAATAGACATACAACCCCAGAAAGCTCAGAGAGTCTCCAAAAATCAGAGATCCAAAGAGGCCCACTACAAGACACATCATAATTAAAATGCCAAAGCTTAAAAACAGAGAGGATCTTAAAAAGCAGCAAGAGAAAGGCAGTTAGTTACTTACAAGGCAGCACCCATAAGACTGGCAGCTGATTTCTCAAAAGAAACTTTGCAGAACAGAAGAGCTTGGCACAAAATATTCGATATGATTAAAACCTAGGATCTACAACCAAGAAGACTTTATCCAGCAAAGCTATCATTTAGAATTGAAGGACAGATAAAGAGCTTCCCCGACAAGAATAAGCTAAAGGAATTTATTAACCTCAAGACAGTATTATAGGAAATGTTGGAGGGACTTCTTTAAGAAGAATAAACATGTATCAAAAACAGGAATAAAGAATGATAATAACTACACTCCTATCAACAAGTATCTCAAATGGAAAATAATTAAGTGCTCCAACCAAAAGATAGAGTGGTTGATTGGATAAGAAAACAAGACCCTTATATATTCTGCCTACAAGAGACTCACTTCAGATTAAAAGACACACACAGACTAAAAGGAAAGGGATGGAAAAAGATATTGCCTTGATGGACCTGGAGAGTATGCACTGAAAGAAATGTCAGATAGAGAAAGACAAATATCACATGATTTCATGTACATGTGGAATCTAAAGAACAAAATAAACAACAACAAAAACTGAAATAAACTCATAGATACAGAGAATATTTTGAGGGTTACTAGATCGAGGGCTTAGGGGGATAGCTAAAAAGAGCAAAAAGATTAAGAAGTACAAATGGATAGTTACAAAATAGACATGGAGATATAAAGTGTAGCATATGGAAAGTAGCAATGCTGTGACAAATATGTAAGGAGGAAAAGGAGTACTAAATTTAGTGGGATGATCACTTTCCGAGTTATATACATCTCTAATCACTATGCTATACAAATGAAACTGATAAATTATTGTATATCAACTATAATTGAAAAAACTCATTGAAAATGTGCAGTGTAAATATGAGCAACTAATTGTCTATTATATTTCAATAAAGCTAGGGAAAAAAAGAAGAGGACACAGACACATACGGAGGGAAAATCATACAAGGACATAGGGAGAAGAAGATGGTCATCTAAAAGCCAAGCAGAAAGGTCTCAGAAGAAACCAGTTCTGCCAAAACCTTGCTCTTGGACTTTCAGATCTGTATGAAAATAAATTTCTATTATTTAAGCTGCCAATTCTGTGATACATGTTATGGCAGCCCGAGCTGACTAATACAAGGCTCTTTATATTCTTTATCTTATCCGTCTTCCCCTGGGCACCACACTCTGCTGGGCTCTGATAGTCCCATTATTCTTCCTGAAGCCCTGACATGGCTCTTCTTCCTCTGCTTGCCCCGACATACTGGTGCTCTGAGGTTACCATCTCCTGCCCTCCACATGCATTTCCTGTATGTCTCTTACATTACCCTGATACCACCTACACACTCACATCTCTCCAATCTCTCTGAGCCTCATATAAATGTAGCTAACTGATTGCTGGACATTTTCTATAGACATTTGCTACAGGTATCTCATACTCAACCTGTTCAAAACAGAACACATGACCACACCTGATTTTCCTCCTATGTCCTCCATTTCCTGTGGCATCCGTTTCGTTTTAGCAAACTAGAAAGCCAGGAGTCATGACTGACTCCTCTTTCTTTCAACCTTAACAATCAAACTCCAAGTTCTGCTGGTTTTACTCCAAAGATTTATTTTTTAAAAAATCCCTTCAGTGGTTTCCTGTCACAGAATGAAATTCTAGCTCATTACTTTGGTATACAAGGCCCTTAAAGACCAAGCTCCAGACTTCTTCCCCTCTGCTGTGTCCCACACTCCAGCTGTATCTCGAATGAATGCCAGAGGCTGCCTGTGCTCACCTCATTGTCTCATGGGTCTGGGACTTTCTGGGTTGTTCTGACTGTCGTTCTCTCTTGCTGCTACATCCTCTCAAACTGTTCATTCATAGACACTCCTGAATTCCCATTCTCAGTCTAGATGCTTCCATCGCATCCTAGGTGCCTCCATCATCATTATAACCATGGTCTGGTCATCATCTTTAGTCATGTAGCAGAGTCATATACTGAACAATTACTGTGTGTTGGGCACCTGGCTAACTGCTTTATGTGTTTGATCTCATTTCATCCTTACAACCCTGTGAGGAAGGTACTACATTTATCACTAATTCACAAATGAGGAAACTAAAGTACAGAGAGGTTAAGCAACTTGTCCAGGGTCAAAGACAATTTATAGCATCATTCATATTATTCCCTTGAACTGTAATCTGCTCATATGGTTCCTTGCCCTCTAGAATGGGAGCCATATCTAATTTATTTTTGGATCCCCAAGGCTTAACATAGCTTCTGCTAAGAAGTTGTTGCTATGTAGAACTGAACAGACTAGAATGGACCATCTCACTAGGACATCTGGCCCACAAAAACAAGCTGCCTTAGTTTCCTGGCTTGAATTCTACCCTTGCCCCAGGGTTGGCCTTAGGGGGTATGCTCAATACATGGGTTCATATGGAATCAGCTCAGGCTCTACCTTCTCTACCAAGCTTCAAATCTCTTTAATTAATTGAAGACTCTTTAACTTCATTTCATAAGCGAGAGTAAAGATTTGAAAGAAAATATAGCCAGTTTCACCTTTCTGTGCTTGGCATTTCCCATTTTTATGTAGTGTTCAATTTGTTGATCTGGAGACTAACCCTTTATCCATACATTCCAGAATCCATAGTGCTCTTCATTTTTTTATAGTCACAAAAAATGTATGCATCTCTGAGAGGTACATATATAAATATGGTTATTACATGGAAACCAGTATACTAAAAGCTTTGCTGCTATTTATCATTTTATACAGGGCCTGAATAGCAAGCGAGGATGATAATTAGGAGTTGGTTTTAAATAAAATACAATGCTTCTTAGTAAGTAGGAGCTTTTAAAAATAAACTTTAAAAAAATAGAAGTGCAATAAATGTACAGAAAAGCCACCAATCCTAAGAGAACAGCTTGATGAATTATCACAAAGTGAACACATCTGGGTCACCAGTCCCCAGATCAAGAGGTAGAATATTACCATAGCCACCCTCTCTCAAGCACTAAGGTAATCGCTCTACTGACTTCTAACACCATAGGCCAGTTTTGCCTGGTTTTGAACTTCATATAAGTGGAATTATGCTGTACACATTGTTTGCATCTGGCTTCTTTTATACTACGTTGTTGGTGAAATTTGCCAACAATGCAGAGCAGTTGTAAATTCTTTTTTTTATTACGGTAAGAATTCCATTTATAAATATATTACGATGTATTTATCTATTCTGTTGGTGGACATTTGGAACTATAATGAATAGTGTTGCTATAAACATTCTAAAACACATTGTTGGTGAAATATGTATGCATTTCTCTAGGGTCTATGTCTAGAGGTGGAATTTCTGGGTACATGCTCAGCTTTAGCTGACACTGCCAAAGAGTTTTCCAAAGTGGTTGTGCTATTTTACATTCCCACCAACAATGAATGAATGTTTTAGCACTCCATACTCTCCCTAACAGTTGCCATTAACGGTCTTTTTAATTTTAGCCATTCTGATTGGCATGTATTGGTTTCTTACTGTGGATTAAACTTGCGTGATGGCTTATGAAGTTGAGCATTTTTTTATATGCCTTTTAGCCATTTGGTTATACTTCCTTCCTTTCTTGTTTGGTGAAATGCCTGTTCATCTTTAATTAACTAATTAGACTATTTTTTTTTTAATTGTGGTAGCATATATATAACATAAAATTTACCATTTTAAGTGTAGAATTTATGGCATTAGTATATTCACTTTGTTGTATAACCATTGCCACCCTCCATTTCCAGCAATTCATCTCTTAGGCCCTTTTTTCAATTGGGTTATCAGCTTTTTTCTTATTAATTTGTAGGAGTTCTTTACATATTCTTTCTAGATATGAATCCTTTGTTAAATATATTATAAATATATTTCTCCACCTGTGACTTACCTTTACCTTTTTCTCTCTTATTGGTGAAAATATCACATCCAAAATGTATAAGGAATCTCAATAGCAAGATAATCATCATAATCATCATCATCATCATCATCTAATTAAAAATGGGTAAAGGATATGAATAGAACATTTTCCAAAGAAGACATTCAAATGGTCAACATGTACAGGAAAAGGTGCTCAACATCACTAATCATCAGGAAATGTAAATCAAAACCACAAAGCTATATTAGCTGACACCTGTCAGAGTCGCTATTTAAAAAAAAAAACAAAACAAATATTAAGAGCTGATGAGGATGTGTAGAAAGGAACTCTTGTACATTAATAGCAGAAATGTTAATTGGTGCAGCACTGTGGAAAACTGTATGAGGGGTTCTTTAAAAAATTAAAAATAGAACAGCCATATGATCCAGCAATTCCACTTCTGGGTATATGTCTGAAGGAAACATATCACTGTCTTGAAGAGATATCTGCACCCCCATGTTTATTAAAGCATTATTTACAATTGCCAAGACATGTAATCAACCTAAGTGCCTATAGACAGATGAATGGATAAAGAAGATATGATAAACACACACACACACACACACAGGAATATTATTCAGCCATAAAAAGAGAATCCTGCCATTCGTAACAACATAGGTGGAACTTGAAGGCATTATACAGAGAAAGACAAATATTGTAAGTTAGAAAGACAAATACTGTTTGATTTCTTTTATATGTGGAACCTGAAAAAAAACAAACTTATAGGAACAGAGAACAGATTGTTGGTTACCAGAGGCAGGGTTGGTTATAAGAGGTGAGAGAAATGGATGAAGGTGGTCCAAAAGTACAAACTTCCAGTTATAAGTTCTGGGATATAATGTACAGCATGGTGACTATACTAACAACACTGTACTGTATATTTGAAAGTCACTAATAAGGAAGTAGATCTTAAAAGTTCTCACTTAAGAAAAATAATTAGAAAAAAAAGAAAAATAATTAGTAACTATGTGAGGTGATGGATGTTACGTAAACTTATTTTGGTGGTCATTTTGCAATATATGCATATATCAAATCACTATGCTGTATACCTTAAACTTATACAATGTTATGTATCAGTTATATCTCAATAGAACTGGGGCAAAAGAAATTCTGAATTTTGCTATTATCTAACGTATTGATTTTTTCCTTTTGGGTTAGTCTTTTCTTGTGTCCTGTTGAAATAATCTTTACCTAGGTCCTAAGGAGCTTTCAAAGTCTACATATACCTATTAAGTTCTACTTTTCTGATGTCTATTTTGTGCCATAAATGAACTAAGCACTTTCACAGATGTTACTGCCTATTTTGTGGGAAAACACTATCTTCATCATCATTTGCCCAAACTAGGACATGATATGTATGCTGGACAATTTCCATGGCTACCCAATGTCTGAACATCCTTCCTACACTGGAAGAGGATGGGCCTGGATGCAGCACTGGAGAACCACTCATTCCCAACCAACTGCATCCCATAGGTGTGACTGCTCCCGTGGGAGAGGGTGTGATGCCCTCAGTGAGGAGCCAAATCAGAGACATTATTCTGCAAACACACTGAGGACAGAGAAACATTTGTTTACATTAACATAAGCTCCAGAGGCTGCATGGGCTGGGAAAGGAACCGATGGAGGAAAAGATCTAGTACCAAGAGGAGCAGAACAGGATGGGTGAAACTGCAAGTAAGGAGAGAGAAGACGAGTACCTTTTGTTTGGCAGCCAGGTAATATAGGGATGAGAGGTGAGGTTGCAGCTGACTGCTTCAAAAGTCCTATTGCTGGCTTTTGTTGTTTCAGCGCCATCACTAGCTGAGAGTCCCACACTGTAAGGAGCCTGCCACACTGTAAGGAAAGATAGTGTGGACTGCTGCCAAGCTGGTAGAAGGCAGTTGGGGCTGTCCTGTGGGCAGGGGATCCAGGGCATGTGAGCAAAGCTGGGGCTATGGTTGGGGCAAGACTCCCAAGGAGGTAGCCCCATACCAGCCTTTCATTTCTCTTTCTCTCTCTGTCTCTCTCTGTCTCTCTCTGTCTCTCTCTGTCTCTCTGTCTCTCTCTCTCTCTCTCTGTCTCTGTCTCTGTCTCTCTCTCCTCTCTCACCCTTTCTCGGAAATGAGAATTTTAAACACACATTGATGGCCCAACCTACAAAATGAAAATATTTGTCTGATGGACTTGGAACTGGTATTACAAGTTGTTTCCAATCTACTATTTGTGCCAAAAAGATCAGTAGTTAATTGGAGAGAGGTAGGGTGGGGAGCGGGGCTGGAGGGAGGGTTACAAATAGGCACATGGAAACCTTGGGGATAATAGAGATGTTCGTTCTCTTGATTATGATGATGGTGTCACTGGTATATACACATGTCAAAACTTATAGAGTTGTACATTTTAAATATGTGCTGTATTTTGTATATCCAATCCCCTTCGATGAAGATGTTAAAAAACATCTTCCTAACATACACACACACACACGTTCGGGCACATGCACATAGTTTGCAAGGAAGTGGTTCAGGTTATACTTTAATCACTCAAGTACATGCCTCTCTCCAAATCTGCCTGCCTGCAGGAGCCATGGTTCCTCTAATGTCATGGTCGCAAAGAAAACCAATACTCAGAGGGCTTATTCTGAATCTTCAGCACTGCTGCTGATACCACTTTCAAGGTTCTAGGATTCCATGAAGGTCCAAGCTGAGGAGAGGGAAAGAATCCTGCATATATCTCATCCACATGACTCTTAAACACATAGACAGTCCCTGTTGCTTGTGACTTGAACTTCAAAATCTGCTGGGCCCATGACAGTCCTTCTCCTCCTTACCGACAATGGGAAAGGAGTCTTCTTCCTCCTTTCTGGGAAAATTGGAAATTGAGAAGGGGGTTTATGAAAACACTCAAGGAATGAAGCATATCCTAGAGGCCCCATGGCAGAACTGAGGACTGGTGTTGTGATAATCACATACATTTAGGGAACAAGAACTACAGATCATTTCTCTCCAAATTGTGTTTTTATAATAGTTTCTCATTCCAGGAGGCTTCAAAGCTCCAGAGTAATAAAGCTCTCTAGTAATACAGAAAACAAACAAACAAACAAACAAAAACAATGGTAACCGTCACAACTAACAGATGCTACTAACAAATATTTACAGCAGTGTAAAAATCAACAGATTATTTTTCCTTTTACTCAAAAGATGCCTCAGGTCTAGGAAGAGTTACTTTGGAAGGGGTTTGTCGAGGTGCTGACCTGCTACCCGTAG
>NW_011888910.1:3325054-3327355 GCF_000151845.1 Pteropus vampyrus
TCTCTCTCTCCTCTCTCACCCTTTCTCGGAAATGAGAATTTTAAACACACATTGATGGCCCAACCTACAAAATGAAAATATTTGTCTGATGGACTTGGAACTGGTATTACAAGTTGTTTCCAATCTACTATTTGTGCCAAAAAGATCAGTAGTTAATTGGAGAGAGGTAGGGTGGGGAGCGGGGCTGGAGGGAGGGTTACAAATAGGCACATGGAAACCTTGGGGATAATAGAGATGTTCGTTCTCTTGATTATGATGATGGTGTCACTGGTATATACACATGTCAAAACTTATAGAGTTGTACATTTTAAATATGTGCTGTATTTTGTATATCCAATCCCCTTCGATGAAGATGTTAAAAAACATCTTCCTAACATACACACACACACACGTTCGGGCACATGCACATAGTTTGCAAGGAAGTGGTTCAGGTTATACTTTAATCACTCAAGTACATGCCTCTCTCCAAATCTGCCTGCCTGCAGGAGCCATGGTTCCTCTAATGTCATGGTCGCAAAGAAAACCAATACTCAGAGGGCTTATTCTGAATCTTCAGCACTGCTGCTGATACCACTTTCAAGGTTCTAGGATTCCATGAAGGTCCAAGCTGAGGAGAGGGAAAGAATCCTGCATATATCTCATCCACATGACTCTTAAACACATAGACAGTCCCTGTTGCTTGTGACTTGAACTTCAAAATCTGCTGGGCCCATGACAGTCCTTCTCCTCCTTACCGACAATGGGAAAGGAGTCTTCTTCCTCCTTTCTGGGAAAATTGGAAATTGAGAAGGGGGTTTATGAAAACACTCAAGGAATGAAGCATATCCTAGAGGCCCCATGGCAGAACTGAGGACTGGTGTTGTGATAATCACATACATTTAGGGAACAAGAACTACAGATCATTTCTCTCCAAATTGTGTTTTTATAATAGTTTCTCATTCCAGGAGGCTTCAAAGCTCCAGAGTAATAAAGCTCTCTAGTAATACAGAAAACAAACAAACAAACAAACAAAAACAATGGTAACCGTCACAACTAACAGATGCTACTAACAAATATTTACAGCAGTGTAAAAATCAACAGATTATTTTTCCTTTTACTCAAAAGATGCCTCAGGTCTAGGAAGAGTTACTTTGGAAGGGGTTTGTCGAGGTGCTGACCTGCTACCCGTAGGAGGTGCACAGTCCTTCTAGGAGCTCCAGGGTAGCCTGGCCCATTTAAGCTGCTCTCTTGGTCCCTCTGGTGATCAACAGTTGCTGTCAGACAGTTGGCCAAGGTCTCTGGTGAAGGATCAGAGGATGGCATACAAGTCCTCATACTGGGACCAATGCCTCATCAGGATAGCACTCTAACCATCTTTGCTCCAGCTCCAGAGTGAAAGGGAAAAGAAACAGAAATGCTGAGCCCCAAAGCAAAATGTGAGAAAGACTTCCCTTCCTTTCCTCAAATACCCAGCAATGGACCCTGGGGCGATCGAGGGTCTAAGGACTGAATTGTTTGCTTCACAGTAAAATCTAAAAAGTTCACATGGTACATGAGTGGCTGCCTCTTCAACACAAGATGTCAGCCCAGCAAACCAGAAGCCACACAAAGTTAGGACCCACTGAAATTGAGATCTCCAAGTGGGAACAAGGGGAACAAAGCTGATGCGCATAATTCTGAGGGCATCAGTTTCCAAATACTTGGGCAAGGCCCCCTTTGGGAATCTGGGTTATGATTCTCAAGGTAGGAAGAAGGGGCATTCCACAAACAGGCGTATTTATAAAAGGTAGTTATATAAACCTGCTTGTAAAAATCAAAACATTACACCAATTTACTTGAAAAGTAAGTTTCTCATAATGGCACCCACTTGAGATAACAAGTGATAGCCAAACCAAAAGTTTGGTGTATTTTCTGTTCAGACATAATGGTCCCTCATCACCCAAATCTATTCGGTTCCCTATTTGGATAAGGAGTCTGATACCAAAGTTGATCAGGAGGGATGATACAGATTCCAAATGAATTTGGTTCCTGAGTTTAAGATAGTGAGTAGCAAGAGTTTATATAATGAAGAATTTATCTAAAAGTTATCTGACTTCATTTAACTCTTGAGCTCAATAGTGAAAGTTTGGATAGCAAGGATACCTATAATGGCATTCAAGCAACAAGTATACAAATTACTTCTAAATTCAAGAGGCAATCAATATCACATTCACTTATATTTCTAGATAAAATCAAGTCTAGTTCTCAGCAGCCCATTTTCAGAGAATTTGAAATGCCAAGGGCTCATGGTCCCTCTCCCTTCCTTAGGTAGTGTAGACCTGG
>NW_011888910.1:3331968-3507741 GCF_000151845.1 Pteropus vampyrus
AGTATGGACATTTTAACAATGTTAATTCTTCCTATCCATGAGCACAGTATATCCTTCCATTTATTTGTATCTTCAATTTTTTTCTTCAATGTCTTATACTTTTCTCAGTACAGTTTTTCTTTTTCTTTTTTTTTTTTTTTACCTCTTTGGTTAATTTTATTCCTATCCTTAGGTTTTTATTCTTTTTGATGCAATTGTAAGTGGGATTTTTTACTTAATTTCTAATCTACTCTATGTCTTTTGATTGGAGCATTTAATCCATTTACATTTAAAGTAATTATTGATAGTTATGTATTTGTTGCTATTTTATTGTTTTTGTAGTTCTTCTTTGTTTCTTTTTATTTCCTTGCTCTCTTCTTTTGTATGTTCATGACTTTCTATGGTGCTGTGTTTGGATTCCTTTCATTTCTTGTATATCCCTTGTAGATTTTTTGTTTATGGTCACCATGTGCTTCATATATACTAATATATGTTTGTAGCCGTCTATTTTTTAAATTTATTTATTTTAATTAGTTTCAAGTATACAGTACATTGGTTAGACATCTATATAGTTCATAAAATGATCCCCCCAATTGCTCCCTCCCTCCCCTGACCTTCCACCCAGCCAACATATTAATGCTAACTGCATTCCCTATGCCGTGCTCCCATTCCCCGTGATCATCCATCAGCTACTAATTTGTTCTTCTTTAACCCTTCACCCCATTCTCCTGGCCCCCAAACCCACCCCCTCTGTCTGTCACCAAATTGTCCACTATATTTGTGAGTCTGTTTTTATTAGTTTGTTCTTTTTATTCCTTAAATTCCATATAGAAGTGAGATCATATAGTGTTTATCTTTCTCTGACTTAAATACCTTCTAGGTCCATCAAAGCAATATCTTTTTCCATTCCCTTCTTTTTT
Organism: Pteropus vampyrus; assembly: GCF_000151845.1. Classification (NCBI taxonomy): domain Eukaryota; kingdom Metazoa; phylum Chordata; class Mammalia; order Chiroptera; family Pteropodidae; genus Pteropus; species Pteropus vampyrus. The sequence continues at coordinate 3,332,868 of NW_011888910.1, forward strand.
GTCTGTGTGTGTCTTTTAATCTGGAGTGAGTCTCTTGTAGGCAAAATGTAGGGGTCTTGTTTTCTTATCCATTCATCCACTTTATCTTTTAGTTGGAGCACTTAATTCTTTTCCATTTGAGGTACTTATTGATAGGAATGTAGTTGCTACCATTCTTTATTCTTGTTTTTGATACATGTTTATTCTTCTTAAAGAAGTCCCTCCCACATTTCCTGTAAAACTGGTGATAAATTCCTTCAGCTTATTTTTTTCTGGGAAGCTCTTTATCTGTCCTTCAACTCTAAATGATAGTTTTACTGGATAAAGTCTTTTTGCTTGTAGACTCTGGGTCTTAATCCTGTTGAATATTTTGTGCCAAGATCTTCTGTCTTGCACAGTTTCTTTTGAGAAATCAGCTGCCAGTCTTATGGGTGCTCTCTTGTAGGTAACTCTGCTTTTCTCTTGCTGCTTTTAAGATTTTTTTCTTTGTATTTAAGCTTTAGTATTTTAATTATGATGTGTGTTGGTGTGAGCCTCTTTGGATCCCTGATTTTTGGAATTCTCTGAGCTTTCTGGAGTTTTATGTCCATTTCTTTCACCAGGTTAGGGAAATTTTCCATCATTATTTCTTCAAAAAGCTGTTCAACATCTTGTTTTTCTTCAGGTATGCCAATCAGATAGATGGACATTTGGACCCTTAATAGTGTCCCATATCCTCCTTCAATTATTTTTATAGTCTTGGCATCTTATCTCTTGCCATTCTGATTGTGTGTCCTTGTCTTTCCTGTCCTCTAGATAGGGCATTTGATCCTTTTCTTTATTCACTTTGTTTATTCTTTTGTTTATTCCATTTAATATACTTCTCATCTCAGATAATGTGTTCTTCATTTCAGACTGGTTCCCTTTTATAATTTTCATTTCCATTTTTATGTTTTTTATCTTTTTGTTGAAGTTCTCACTGAATTTATCTACACTTCCCAAAAGTTCATTGAGCATCTTTATAACCAGTGGTTTGAACTCTGCATCTGTCGGATTACTTGACTCCATTATATCTGGATCTCTGTTCTGTTCTTTCATATGGTTCTATGTCTTCCCATTTTGGCTGCCTTTCCATGTCCGTTTCTATGTACTAAGCAAAGCTCCTAAGTCTCCTGGTCTTATTAATGTGGATTTGTGAAGTAGGTGTCCAGTGGCACAGTCCTGAGAGGGGTACAGCTGCAGGCCAAATTTAGCCCAAGCCTCTGCCTCTCCGGGGCCACCTGTTAAGATTCAGCAAGGAATCCAAAGATGCTGTGCTTATAGTTGCCTCAAAAGGCCACACTAGAAACCAAGGCCAGCTACCTCCACCAGTGTGAGTCTTGGAGTTGGCTCAGCAAGGAGCACCTGACTTTCTGAGGATACACCTGGATGTGGCTTGGGTGGGACCACTAGTTGGGGGAGGCAGGGTTTCAGGGACTCCTGGGCGAAGTGACCTTTGTTATCCAGTTTGATGACTTCTGGGCTATGGCGGCGCTGTGTCTGTGCACTGGGAGAGGGGAGGGCTCAACAGGTAACAATGGATACCGCCTGCACTTCTGTACAGAGTGAGTCTTGCCTGTGCCCTCATTCTGACGATGTCTCCCTGTAAGTTCCTGGTGCCCCCTGCACACAGCTGAATTGGCACTGGTGCTCAGAGCAAGCAGGTCTGTCACTGTGAAAATCCACTTGTGGTTGCAGCCCCTTTAATAGGCTTCTGCTGCTGCCGCTTCCACTGCCGCAGCCTCGGTCTCACTCAGCCGCTGGAGACTGGGCAGCTCCGCGTCCTTGCCCCATCCTACCTTCTGCCGTTGCAGGGTGCATTCTTGGATTTCTCCCTAGTTGTATGGCTTGTTCGTCTAGATCCCAGGCGATTTTCCTTGCTGCTGCTCCTTGTTTCTGTCACAACTTTGATTTTCTCACCAGGGGGATGAACAGAGCCTCTATCATCTATGTTATTTTTTCCTGTCTCCTGTAGCAGTCTATTTTAAGTTGATGGTTGCTTAAGTTGTAACACATCTGAAAATCACTATAATTTTTATTCACCCCTCCACATTTATGTCATCATTATTTCTTTAATCTTTCTTCGTGTGTGTGTTTGTGTATATCACTCGATTTCTTTGTTGTAATTACATATGAATTGCCTGCTTTTGCCTTTTAACCTTTGTACTAGCTTTATAGGTTGGTTGATCTACTGCTTCTACTAAGTGTTGGCCTTTGTCAGTGAGAATTTTTTTTCTCTCCTCTATTTTCTCATTATGTGTTTGATCTTTTTCTTTTCTACTTAAAGAAGTCCTTTTAACATTTCTCATAATACTAGTTTAGCGGTGATAAACCTCTTTAGCATTTTTGTTGTTGGGAAACTTTATCTCTCCTTCAATTCTAAATGATAGCCTTGTGAGTAGAGTAATCTTGGATATATGTCATTGCCCTTCACCACTTTGAATATTTCATGCCAATCGCTTCTGGCCTGTGAAGTTTCTGTTGTGAAATCCGAGAGTCTTATGGGAGCTCCCTTGTATGTAACTACTTTTCTCTTGATGCTTTTAAGATCCTCTTTGTCTTTAAGCTTTGGCATTTTAATTATGATGTGTCTTGGCGTGGGCTTCTTTGGGTTAATCTGTTTGGGGACTCTGAGCTTCCTGGGGTTGTATGCCTATTTCCTTCAGCAGGTTAGGGAAGATTTCCATCTTTGTTTTTTCAAATAGGTTTTCAACTTCTTGTTCTTCTGCTTCTCCTTCAGGTACCCCTATGATACCAATGTTATTACGTTTGATGTTGTCTCAGAGGCTTTAAAGCATCCTCATTTTTTTTGGATTCTTTTTTCTTGTTGCTGTTCTAATTGAGTGTTTTGTTACCTTGTCTTCCAGAGAGCTGATTTGATTCTCTGCTTCATCTATTATTCTCTGCTTCATCTGCTATTGATTTCCTGTGTGTATTTTTTTTTTTAAATTTCAGTTATCGTATTCTTTATTTCTGAATAGTTCTCTTTTTATGGTTTTTATCTTTGTTAAAGATCTTACTGAGTTCATCTATTCTTCTCCTAAGTTTACTGAGCATCCTTATAATCAGTGTTTTGAACTTTGCATCTGGTAGATTGCTTGTCATTTTGTTTAGTTCTTTTTCTGGAGTTTTGTTTTGTTCTTTCATTTGAGACATGTTTTTCTCCTCATTTTGGCTGCCTCCCTGTGTTAGTTTCTATGTATTCGGAGGATCTGCTATGTCTCCCAGTCTTGGCCAGGTGGCCTTACATAGTAGGTGTCTTGAGAGGTTCAGCGACACAGTCTCCCTGTTCACCTAAGACTGGGGTTCCAGGTTTGTCCCTTGTGTGGATTGTATAACCTCCTGTTAGTTGAGTCCTGATTGCTATTGGCATGTCAGTGGGTGGCGTTGACCCTTAGGCTGACTGGCTGTGATGACTGGCTGTGACTACAGTGGACAAGCTGTTGCATAGGGGCTGACCCCACTGAGCAGAAATTGCTTTAGCAGGGCTCTGATGCCATCCTAGTCTGCTCTTTGGGTGTGTCATTGGTGGAGCTGTTTGGGTGGTACTCTGATGTGATCCTAAGGTGGTCACTGGGTGCATTGGTTTGGGGCCTCCAATGCAGTCTGAAGTCAGTCACCATTTGTGTCTGGCTTCTAGTTGCCTTGTGGGAGCTACAAAGTGATCTGCAGTTGTTTTCTGCTTTTGCTGGGCTTGGAGGCACTTGGAAGAGGCTATGCTGTGAACTGAGGACCACTGCCACTAATGCTGGACTTAGGAATCTTTGGTGAGCACCATAATGTGAGCTGAAGCTAGCCGCCACTTGTGCTGGGCTTGTGGCCATTCAGTTGAAACTATGATTCAAGCCAACACTGGCTGCAGCTTATTCCAGGCTCGGGGCCACCTGATGGGAGTCACAGTGCATGTTGGGAGCTGTCGCTGCTTTTTCCTGGTCTGGGGTCACTTAGCAAGAAGTACAGGCTGTGCCAAGACCAGTCACTGCTTGTTTGAGGTTTGTGAACTTTTGAGTGATTTTAGAAAAGTTTGCAGTGTGAGCTGAGGCAGGCCACTGGTGTGGAAAAGCCACTGGAAGAGGTTTGGCCAGGTGTGTGAGTTGGGTGTGTGAGGTGGGGCCTCAGGCAATTACCAAGGCAGGGCTAACAGTGTTAGCTAGGTTAAAGGAGATCTCACATTTGGCACCTGCCTGTGCCTGCTGGCTGGGTGGATGAAGGGCTCAACAAAGGAGCAATGGTGCCTGCCAGCACTTCTGACTCCAGAAAGAGCTACCCCAACTCCTGCCCCTCTAGTCGTCTCTCTGAAGCTAGTCATTTCAGTTATTTCCCACATGTCTCTGGCACTTTTTGAGCTTCTGTCCCCATGCTGGAGCTTAGAGCAAGTGAGTTTGTGAGTGAGTGAGTACATGTGCAGCCCCTTAAGAGAATGTCTGGCACTCAGTGGCCCTTTATCCCACTTGAGTGTGATTCCTGCTGGTTTTCACAGCTGAATATTGTGGGGACTCCTCTTCCCAGCATTGGTGCACTGCGCTGGGGAGCTCAGTGTGAGGTTGGACCCCTCTTACCTCAGTGGGGACCTCTGCAGAGATATCCCTTTTACTCTTAATCAACACACCATGGGCATTCCACATCTCCTCCCCTCCTATCAGTCTCATTGTGGTTTGTTCTTTATATCTTTAGTTATAGGGCTTCTGATCAGCTAGTCTTCAGGTGGTTCTCAAGGGCGGTTGTTCTATCATTTAGTTGTAATTTTGACCTGTTTGTGGGAGGAGGCAAGCATGGTGTTTTCCAAATCCATCATTTTGACCAGAAGTCTCACATTCTTTTTAAGTGTTCCATAGCATTCCATTGTATGGCCATAAAAGCATTTATGTATCTAATCTCTTATAAAGGAATATTTAAATGCAGAGAATGAACAGAATGTTAAGATGAAAAATCTGGCTAAGATCTTGTCTATCACCTATTATCCAACTATCTATCATCTATGTATCTATCTTATCTATATATCTATCTTCTATCCATCATCTATCATGTATCATCTATCTATCTTTATATGTAGATGTATATCTATTATCTATATATTTGTCAAATACCGAAGTAATCTGTGAGACTGATTCATATATGTTAATACACATTACTTATCTCCCATTGCATATCAAATTACTCCAAAACATAGTGGCTTAAAAAAAAACAACTTTTATTATTTCATAGTTTCTGCAACATAAATCTAGGCATGGCTTAGCTGGGTTCTCTGGCTAGGGCTTTCTCACTGGCTGCAGTTAAGATGTTGTCCGGGCTGCAGTCTTCTCACAGCTGGACTGGGGAAGGATTTCTCTCAAGACTACTCATGTGAGAATTAACAAGATTTAGCTCCTCTTGGGATGTTAGCATGAGGGTCTCAGTTCTTCATTGGCTATGGTGAGACTCACCTTTGGTTCCTTGACTTGTAGGCATCTTTTTAGGGTCTCACAACATGGCAGATGGCTTCCCAAGAGTGAGCAAGAAGCAGCAGAAAGAGAACAAGTGCATGCAAGAGGGAAATCACAGGATTCCATAGCCTGATTTCAGAAATGACACCCCATCATTTTTGCCATATTCTATTTGTTAAAAACAAGTCGCTCTGTTCAGCCCACGCTGAAGGGAGAGATTTACAAGAGAGTGTGAATATCAGCAGGTGGGGATCACTGGGAGCAAGTTTAGAAGTTGCCTACCATACCGACCCTTGAGAACTTGCAAAAATAAAACAACTCAAAACCAGTTACATGGCTGTTAAATCCCTGCATCCTCATTGAAATTGTAAGAGGGTCTGATTCTATCAATTACTGAGTTATGCAGAAATCTCCCTTAATGATTTTGCACTTGACTATTTTCTGTAATAGAGCTGTCAATTTTTGCTTTATATATTTTAGGATAATTGTCCATAAGAATTTGAAATTGTTATTTCAGTAGAACTCAGTCTGCTGTTATTATGAAGTAAGTTTTTCTCTAACATACTTTTTACTTTAATAGATACAACTTTTTGTTGTTCTTAGTATTTGCAATGTATATTTTTTACATTTTTACTTTCAACTTTTCAGGTTTTTTTGTAAATAGCATGTATGTACATCTAGATCTTTTCAAACAAGCTTTTAGTTTATTTTCGTTTAACATTTTTATTAATATTTCGAGCTAAATTTTACCAAATTAATTATATGTTCTTTATTCACTCTTTTTTGTTCCTTTATTTTGGATCAATTAAGCATGTTTCCATTTTCTCCCTATGTTAGTTTAAAGGAGAGATATTATTTTTTAAAGATTAAGATATAATTCAAATACCATAAAATTAACCATTTTAAAACATATTTAATGGCTTTTAGTATATCCACAAGGTTGTGCAAACATCACCACTAATTCCAGAAAATTTTTATTACTGAAAATAAAACCCTGTACTTGTTAGCAGTTACTCATCCCCCCAAACCCTCACCTTGCCTTCTACCCCTCAGTACCTGGTAACCACAAATCTACTTTCTGTTTGTATGGATTTCTCTCTTCTGGGCATTTCACACATGTAGCCTTCTGTGGCTGGCTTCTTCCACTTAGCATGATGTTTTCAAGGTTCACCCATATTGTAGTGTGTATCAATACTTTATTCCTTTTTATTGCCAAATAATGTTCCATTATTTGGATCTACCACATTTTGTTTATCCATTCATCAGCTGATGGACATTTTGGTTGTTTCCACTTTTTGGCTATTATGAAGAATAATGCTATGAATATTTATGTATAAGCATTTTTTGAATACTTGTTTTCCATTTTCTTGAGTATATAATTAGGAGTGGAATTGCAGAGTTATATAGTAACTCTATGTTTAACTTTTTGGAATTGCCAAGCTTTTTTTCCACAGTGGCTGCACCAATTTATACTCCTGCTAACAATGTAGGACTCTAATTTTTCCACATTTCATCAACATTCATTATTTTCCATTAGAACCATCTTGGTGTTGTGAAGTTGTATTTCATTGTGGTTGTAATTTGCATTTCCCTAGTGATTAATGATATTGAGCATCTTCTTATATGCTTTTTGGTCATTCATATGTTTTGAAGAAATGTCTGTTGAGGTCCTTTGCCTATTTTTAAATTAGATTGTTACAAATATAGTTACAATTTTTTTTCTTGTGATGAGAACTTTTAAGATTTATTCTCTTAGCAACTTTCAAGTATGCAATACGATATTATCAACTATAGTCACCATGCTGTACATTACATCCCCCTGACTTATTTTATAACTGGAAGTTTGCACTTTTTGACACCCTTCACCCATTTTCTCTCCCTTCCCCCCAAACCCCCATCCACCTCTGGCAATTACCAATTTATTCTGTATCTATGAACTTGGTATTGTTTTGTTTTGCTTATCAGTTCCATATAGTGAGATTATGTGGTATTTGTCTTTGACTTATTTCACTTAGCATAATGCTCTCAAAGTCCATCCATATTGTCCAAGTGGCAAGACTTCATTCTCTTTTATGGCTGAATAATATTCCATCATTTATATCGTTTGCTTGTCTGTCCTGACTAGAATCTTCAGTTCAATGTTGAGTGGAGTGGTAAGAGCAAACATCTTTGCCTTGTTCTAGATTTTAGAAAGTTTTCAATTGCAGCAGTATGTTAGCTGTGGGTTTTTCATAGATGTCCTTTATCAAGTTGGGGAAATTCCTTTCTACTCCTAGTTTGTTTTTATTGTGATGGCTGTTGAATTTCTCACATGCTTTTTCTTCATTTATTGAGATAATCATGTGGTTTTATCCTTTATCAATATGGTATGTTACATTGATTTTTGTATGTTTTCATTCCTGGGATAAATCTCACTTGGTTGTGGTGTATTCCTGGGATAAATCTCACTTGGTTGTGGTGTATAATTTTTATATGGTGCCAGATTATTATTTATTTTGGAAGATTTCCACATCTATATTAATAAGGGGTATTGAGCTATAGTTTTGTGATGTATTTGTGTGATTCTGGTAGTAGGGTAATACCGGCCTTATAAAGTATGTTAGAAAGTGTTATTTCCTCTTCTATTTTTTGGAAGCATTTGTGAAAGATTGGTATTGATTCCTTTTAAAGTATTTGCTAGAATTCATGAGTGAAGCCATCTGGTTCTGGGCTTTGTGGGAAGTCTTTTGATTACTGATTCAATCTCTACGTGTAGGTGTATTCAGGTTTTCTATCTCTTATTGAGTCAGTGCCAGTTTGTCTAAGAATTAGCTCATTTCATGTAGTTTATCTAATTCATTGGCATACAATCATTCATAGTATTTTTTATTTCTATAAGGTAGGTAGTTCTTTTTCACTTCTGATTTTAGTAATTTGAGTATTTTTCCCCCCCTTGGTCAGCCTAATTAATCTTGAAGAACTTTTGATTTCCTTGCTTTTCTGTTTTTATCTTCTCCATTTCATCTATTTCTGCTTTAACCTTTATTTCCTTCATTATGCTTGCTGTGGGTTTAGTTTGCTCTTCTTTTTCTAATTTCTTAAGCTGGAAGGTTAGTTATTGACTTATCTATTTTTCTACTTTTTAAAGATAGGTGTTTTGTTATATAATTTTTTTCATTTTCATTCATCTCTATACGTATTTTCTCTTGTAAATGTTTGACTGTTTAGAAATGTGTTTAATTTCCACATATTTTTTAATTCTTAAGTTTCTCTTTTGGTATCTAATTTCATTTTACTGTGGTTAAAAAACATACGTTGTATGATTTCAACCACTTTACATTCATTGACTATTGTCTAACATATGGCCTATCTTGAAAAACGTTTCATATGCACTTGAGAATATGTATTCTGCTGTTGGGTGGAGGGCTCTTAGATGTGTTAGGTCTGTGCTTCATATAGGTGATATGTATGTATGTCCTAATTTTAGGATACAATGTAAAATTTAGGAAAACAGGAACTAACATTGAAACTCAGACCTTCATTTTTTTTTGTTTTTTTTTTTTTTTTTACAAATGCCTGTATTAAACAATTTATTAGTCATCCAAGGATATAATATAGCTCTAAGATCAAGTTGGCTTTGAAATAATTAATTTTTCTACTCTATCAAACAAGGAACTTTTAAACCAATGTTAAAATTATCCCATGCCATTTTCACAAAAGCAGATATTCGTCTTGAGTCTTCAGAGAGATTGTCACAATGTTTCCCATAGGACAAGGAGTTTCCTGCAATATAGTCAGCCCTTCCCTTGTTGCCTAGCAATGAGGGTGTTTATTTCTAAATGTTAGTATTGAGAGCTTAGTGGACTGGTCTAGCTTGTCAAAATTCTGATAGGTTCAGCATTCACTTGAAAAAACTCTAAATCTCAAGCCACCAAGCCACCTCAATCCACAGAATCACAGGCTCATGGAATACCAGAATGGACTGATTTTTCAGGCCACCCAGCTACCCATTTCTAGCCCTCTGCTTGGATCTCAGCCCAGAGGTTGTGATTTAATTGGTCTGGTGTGCAGCATCGAGGGTTGTCAAAACAATCCAGGTGATTTTAATGTGCAATGAAGTTTTGACAACCAATGTTCATGTTACCCAGTCAGTTTTCACCTCAATGATTTTGGCAAGTAAAAAATGTTGAGGAACATCAGCACACAGAACTTCCCTAAGGCAGTGACAGAACTGGCTGACAGAGCCCTGTGTCTCCAGGCTGTCCCTCTCATGTGTTAACTATTTGGTAGGTGCCAATTCTCCTGCAGAATACCCAAATTCCTTCCTTCAGAGAAGGTAAAACATTTGTTCATACTAGTTAAGTGAAGAGATCACAAACAGGTGGGCTGGAGACTGTGATGTGGCCAAAGGAGGGAGCTGGTCTAGGAGGCTGGCCCCTAACCTTCTGGGCTCCTGCTTTACCAGGACACTTGGGGTAAACCCCAAGTGAACCATGTTCACTCCTGACCAAGTAATAGGGACCGAAAGGAGCCACGTGAGCAGTTGTGTATTCCACTGTGTGGTTGTGGCATATTATTTAACTCAAACCCTACTGGTGAATATGTATGCTGTTTCCAACTTCTATTAGGAACAATGCTGAGATGAATTTAACTGCCTATGTATTTTTATTTTCACTATTTCCTGCAAGAATTCCTTAAGATGAATCCTTATAAACAGAAGTTACATGGTCCAAGTTTTTTTAATACTTACTGACAAGTTACTGTCAAATTCTCTTCTAAGTTGAACAATTAATTTAGACTTCCACTAAATGAGAGGCTGCATTTCCTGTCACCTTCACCAACAGTGGGCATGAACATAAGATTGTTGCATTGTCAGTCTTTCCTTCTAGTTGAGCTTGATTCATGACCCTCAAGTTGAAAGGTAGGATGTTCTGCTTCACAGAAGAGAAAATGTGGCCAACGTGCCTGGAGAATGAAAAGTCTAGGATGATGGAATCAGACTCCTAGTTTCAAGGAGAACCTACTACATAAGTTCCCTATTTGTAAATTCTAGTAGACATTACAGGAGAGTTGCCAGAATATAGGTTTTGCCACACTGAACTGGGTTGGAAGGCTGCTCCTACTCCTGACGAGTTACTCACATGACCTTGGGCCAAGCGTTCCATACCTCAGGTTCCTCACATTGTAGATTTGGGTAGAGAAGGCATGAGTTACAACTCTCTGTACACAGATAAAACCTCTTGCACATTCAATACTGAATCAAAGATGTATATCACAGAAGCTAAATGTGAAACGATATAAAGTTCAAAATAGGCAAAACTAGGTAATATATATTAGAAATATACTGCCTTGAAAGAGAAGGGGACAAGTGACACAAAATTCAGGAAACGGTAACCTGGGGATGGGTGATTCAGGTAGACATGACTTGGGAGGATACCGGTCATACATTCTAGTTCCATCCAAGGTGTAGTTAAAACAGTGGTTCATATTCTTTACATTGCACAAATGTTGTATGCCCATATGAATATTTCACAAAAAAGATCACATATTCCACGAGGAATGAAAAGAATTATCAGAAAAACTTTTCAAATGTGTTACGAAATATTAGTTTTATTTAACCAGTTTTCACAGCTGAATATTTATTCTATAAAAACTTTACAGATTGTACAGTTTATATATAGTTCAAACTACTGAACGAAAAAGTAGGTCCCACAGATGCAAAAATACTGCACCAACCAATCCAAGGTAAAGGCAGATTTACACACTGTACAGCTCTCCACATAGCCAGGAGGTGGTCGGTTCTAAGTATAAACTTCAAAACTGTACAAAAATAAGGTTTTGATTTTATTTCATTCTTCATACATTCAATATGATTGCAAACTCAGAAGCCTAATAATAGGCATCTGTAATCAAGAATCAGTCCCCACTCCTGAAAGGAATGCGAATGTCTATTTACACAGGGCACTCTTGGACACCATACTGTACTCAGTATATTGTGTAGACATGAAAGCAGAGACCAAGAACATTAAACGTCAAATATAAGGTAGTTCTTTTTTTTTAAAAGGAGTTTCTGTATTTAATAGTGTGCCAAAAGAATTTTAACTTATTAAATAAAATATATTCTAAGTGAACCTAAAAATTACACTTTATAAACATAAAAATACCTTTTTTTTGGTGTAATACATCAATCATATCTGCAAATAGAAAACCAAAACTGTATATAAAGTAGTATTTCTCATCCAGCAACAAGAAGCATTGTAGTTATTTTTTCAAAAGGGTCAGAAAAACTATTTAAAATCCACTAAGACTAACTTATAACTTAGATATTCATACTTAAGCTATTCAGTGATTCACTAGTACTGCAAAACAAGCTTTCTTCTAGAGAGACAGTGGTTTCTTCATGTTAACTGGGTAAGAACCGGACATATTAAAAAAGAAGGAGAAATCAATTGATTTTTCAGCATGAATCCTAAGCATACTTTAGTCTTGGGTTCAACAGTGGATTTTTCATCAGAAATACTTATCCTAAAAGATAAGTCATACTTTTGATTAAAAATTTTTCATCTCTGAGGTATTGTACCTTCTTGGAGACAAAGGCATATCTCAGATCTTTCTGTATCTCTATTTGGGGCAGGGGAGGAGGCTGGCTAGTACCTCTTTAGAGTCTGTTCTAGAAGGAAAAAATAAAGAAAACAAACATTATTCCAGACTTTTCTGCCACCCCAAACCAGCAAAACACTTTTTATACAGTACAAGCCAAAGATAACAAAAATTAGAGCTTTAAAGAGCAGTCGAGAGCTCACCATTATACTTTCATACTTGTGTGTATAATAGGTATAAAATAATCTTGTTTGGACAAAGGAGCTTTGTAGTTATTTATTTTAAAGTTACAGTACTTAAAAACTCCTTGATAATAAATAGCTTGGATGTTAAGTCCTGCTTCCAAGCATGAGCTAAGAGTGAACTTGTTTTAGGCTGAAAGAATGGATTAGGGCAACTTGGAGCCACAGATGTCCTGCTCTACAATTCCAGTGTCATCAGCAGGCAGCCTGCCAATCAAAACTCATCGATCTTCCTCTGTAAGTATTTCAACATGGAGTCCATCCCTTGGGCGGAGCCCCAGATTTTCTTCAGCACTTCACACTCCCTCTCATTGGCCTGTTCTAGCTCCATCTTCATGTTACAGCGCACAAGGGCTTTGGATTCCTCAAGCACCTGGACGAAACGATACGCAGTTAGTTAGCAGGGTGTATGTCTGCAAGCACTGGCTCCATTTCACCCCCAAGTTTATGAAGACAATTGTCAAACTTGAGTAATAATGTGTTAAAAGGACTACCAAACATTTTTTCACAATATACATCAGGCCTAATATATCTATGAAGTATATTTCACACTAGAAATCAGACAAATTTTCAACTTCAAAGTGGATGTAAAGCTGTTTCAAAAGAGGGCCATGCTATCTGCACCGTGACCCTCTCCCAACATTAAGACCAGCCTTAGCCTCATGATGCTGCTCGGGCCACTGTGGAGACTAAACTGGACAAACTCTGGTGATGCTCAATGGAAACTCCCTGAAAATGCCTGCTGAGAGGATTTTCTAACCAAAATTTTAACTTTAATAATGAGAGTTGTTCACATGTCTGGGATAGCTTAGATAGGAGTTAGGTAAGTTAATATCAAATATCGTTTCATCTTATAATTTGCCAAATGCAATTTTGTTAGAAGATTATCTAGCACATATGTTAAACAAAAACTCAGATTCACTGTGAGGGGAAAGCAAAAGAAATGTGATTAAGGGCAATGGAAACAGTAAAAAACTACATAAATGTTTTTTTGTAGACTTTTATAGGACATTTTAAATGTCCTATAAAAGTCTACATTTAAAACATTTAGTAGCTAAATGTTTTAGCTACTAAATCTGAGATTGAAACGCATTCTTTTAAATCTTGGGTATTTGCAAAGAGAAGACAAAGTAAGCAGATCTGTAGCAGTGGCGGCCATTAAGGCTTCCATAACTATTTCTCATGAAGGTAGCTAGCTGTGCAGGGGCAAATGTAGAGGACTCAGGAAATACTGTGAAATGTGAGAGCTTTTTTGGGGAAAAGGTGCTTGTAAAAAAAAGCCACACATATAAAAGAATGAATCCCACATACAACTGGATTACACGCGGCAAGCTCCTTAATGCGGACCATGACTTCCTGGGTGAAGGTCCCGGGCCAGAACACCTGAGAGACCAGGCCTTTGCCACACGCCTCCTGTGCTGTCAGCTTCCGGCCACTAAGCAACATTTCATTTGCCTGAAAAGAAAAAGAGTTGATACTGATATGAAACATGAGGGGGAGGCAGGCACAGAAGCCCCAACTAAATATTCATCGCTTAACAACTCAAACAGGCCCTGGTGGGGACTCACTGCGTATCCTCCAGAGTTCCCACCAGAGCGCGCCTTTCTGGAGCTTGTTCAACCTGTGCTAAGAATTAACCCAGGAAAATGCAATCAACTATGCAGATGTTAAGTAACATACCAGCCAGTGATTTAAAAAGAAAAAGAAGGTAAAGTCTTATTTTATGATATAGTGGAAATCAAATGGACTTAACCAAGAAATCTAAATTAGAGAAGATCTATTCATTGTCAATTTGAGATTATGGGCATGTCTCTCTCTGACTGCCCCCTCCTCCCAAAGTATGAACTCATTTAATACACAGAACCGTTTCCTGGGAAACTGAGGCATAAGCAAAGCTAGAAAATTTACAATTCTAGGGATCTGAACCAGTCACAGAACTACTACATAGTGTAGGAGAGGAGAGGCCAACGTGACTTGTTCTCAATATACAGAAACAATGTTCTAAGGGAAGTGAATGTTTTACTGAAATATAACTTAGAGGCCACATTTTATTGCTTAGACACAAAAACAAGAAACTATCCAGGACTTGAATGCATCCAAAATGACCACTACTGTAGTATTCTTAGGAGGGTCTGACTATTTCCTTCACCTGACTTGATGGGCGAAGTTAATATTTTTGTTTTTGTTTAAAAAGCATATATATGCATATAAAATGAATTTTAACTCTGTCCTGGATTCTACAGCACTTTTCAGGTCTCAACATAATGTGTAAAGAATTTTATTTCATTCAAATGACAGGCTCACAGATGCTGAAACACGAGGAAAAGAAAATATATATCTGACAAAGAAACTGCCCTATTCTAATGTGACAACTTCTTATCTGTAGTATATCTTGCATGGTTATTTTTCCTGAAGATTCTGATGGCACGAAAAAGCTTCTGGGCTCAGGAAAAAAACTTTGGGTAGGCAACTACCTTTTCCAAAAGAGGCAAAAATCATTGTTATAAAAAGGCCTTAAAAAATTGAGTGTATCTCTCATTTGACAGTACCTGTGCACGTCCTGTAAATGTTTACGGCATGTGAAATGCACAGCCTGGAGAATACACAAGTAAAAGAGTTGGCAAAGCAAATGTCTGGCTGATTCTCCACCCTTTCAGCGTAGGCAGAGATTAGAAAACCGGGCTTTAGAACAGGGTCTTCACAACAAAGACTGTAAAGTTCTTAATACTCATGACTCACTGTAGTCCTGAACTGGAGCCTATTATTTGAGCTAGGTCTTGGACAAAGTTGTGAGTGTGTAGAGTTTGGAGATGTTCTACAAAACCCCTGAACAGCCACTTCCCACTGAAAAGGTCTAAAATAGACAATGGACTTAAGAATCTGACTGACTTACTGTTAGCTGCTAAGCTAGTTCTTCTAAAGGCAGATCTAAATGCAATGAGAAAGGATAAAAGAACAGGAGTTCCTGATGAAATGACTTAGTGGGAAGTGCTTTATGTTAACAGAAAATTTTCATTTTCTCGTTTGCATTTTACTGTTAACACACAGTGAAGACAAAACCACAACCAGATCACTTAGATTAAGTGTGAAGTATGTTCCCAAGACAAACTTGAACTACAGGGTCTTAGTTTGGGCAGTGGACACAAATGACTTTCACCAGGCTCTGAGTGAACATTAGAAGTGGGGAGTGATGAAGAGCAAGCATCCTTCACGTATTTATTCTCCAGAGCCTTCATGGGGACCTGTTTTCTGGTCACTTCTTTGAGTGTATTTTATTTGCCATCTGGAAGTCAACTCACAGCCCTACCACTGTTCTCTTCCCTCCTTGTCTCTTTCATTACCTTTTCTTGATTCTCTCTCAGGCCTTGTGCCACCCGGAACAGTCCTCCCCTCCAGTGAGTGAAGTTGTTGTTACTGTTCACCCTTGCCCTTTCGAGCTGGGCTACCTCTGTGGTGGCTGTCACTGGAGATTCTTTCCCTACTTAGTTTTCTATATCCCAGATGGTTGGATGGGCAGGGCATTTCTGCATTTGCCCAATAGTATGAATGGTGGGACTGACTCAAGGTTGTTAATGTTTTCTTACGTAAGTTCAGGCAGTGAGTTGATTTAAAATATAGTCATCAAGTAAAACTAATAGGAAAAATTCTCTTAGTAAAATTAGTAGGATTAAATACACTCAAGTTGAATGGGCGTGTTCTCATACATGCAATTTCCAGTAGTTTTTAAATTAGAGATTCCTAACTTCTACCCAAATAAGAGATTTGCAAAGATACAGTCATTGGGAAATTAACTAGCTGCCATTTTTTCCAAGATGGCTGAGTGAACAAGGGACTAAATGTAGACAACCACAACACCCAATATGGTCAAAACTGTCCAACTGTTTTATCGGGCTTGAGTTAGCGGGATCAGGGAGCTTCAAATCTCAGAGGTAGCTTGGCAGCAGCTCTGCCACTTACTCTCTTGGGCCAGTCTTTACACTCTCTGGAGGGCAGCTCCATACCGTAAACTCAGGGTAAGGACCTCAGGACTGAGAGCTGCCAGGTTTACAAATGGGAGCTTGTGTTTGTCAGCTTTCTGCTCTCAAGTGAGGCTCCTTCAATTCATTCACAGCACCTAACACTTTCCTGAATGTACAGGCTCACTGGGTGGTCCTTGAGACAGAACTGTGACTCCGCAGTGTCTGGCACAGAGTGGGCAGTCCATGAATGTTTACTGGGCACAAACAAGGAGGGCTAAACTCCTACACAGTTTGTGATTACAGCTTAGCTCTGAGATCTCTCTCCTTGCAGTAGACACTGTAAGAAAAGGACAGTTCTCACAGCTTGTTTTAGCTACGTTTTTTATCCTGATAATATGCTCCCTCTAGTTTATCCTCCTGCAGTTTTGCATATACCAAGTGGGAAAAGCCAACTGTTCTAGTCTTGCCTTAGACTACTAAAAGCTCGCATACAGCAAAAGCTCATGAAAGGAACTGCATCAACTGAGTAGTCACTTTCCACAAGTGTCACAATACAACTCACCTCAACAACATTTAATAACATTTTGTATAGAGCTTTTAGTCAAATACTGACTAAAAAGTGGAGAATTTATACTGTGTGATGTTTAGGCTCTTTGCTCTTGCTTTACAGTAGGATTTCTCAACTTGGGTGCTAAAGACACTCTGGCTGGATAAAGACACTTTGGTATGGAGGATGTCCTGTGCATTGTAGGATGTTAGCAGCATCCTGGCCTCTTCCCACTAGCATCTCTCAGTTGTGACACCAAAAGTCTCTAGACATTGACACATGCCTTCTAAGGCAAACTGCCTTCGCTGAGAATTGCTGCTGAAGTGGCACCAGGAGATCACAAGGAGAAGCAAAAAATAATGACTTTTCAAGACTTGTCCAGAAGAGGAAAAAACGAGTGATGAAAGAGTAGGCATTCATTTTGTAATGTCTTCAAGCTATTTCTGGATCTTTCTGAGCACAATGAACTCTAAGACCTCCACCCCTTAGCAGCATTTGGCCCAAGGGATCCACTTCCAAACTGCCTTTGCCCAAAATGTCAAGTTTGTTTAGTATTTATCCCAGATCTGCCCTTTCTGTATATATGCAGAAGCATCATATATGTACTCAGATCATACGATGAGAGGACAAAATCCCCATTATGTTAATCTCCTCTAGAGTAATGACTCAAAATGGCCTTAAAATGATTTTACTGATGATAATGACTATTTACTACCAGAATAGGAAGCAAATGTTAGGAAACAATCTTAAGGAAACTCAAAATGAACCTAAAGTAATTTTCTTGATAATGACTCTTTACTACCAGATTCAAGTACTGTTTGGTGGATATGGTGTTGTGAAAATGACAAGACAAGACAAGACAATCCAGACATGTCTACACTTCATCACTTGAGGTGAACAGAGATACATCACCCAGATGCCCCAGCCCAGGAAATACCTGTTACTCAGCTGCTGGGAGTGCTGTTAGCAGGCAACTCCTGGTGAGAGCTCCCCTAGCAACCTCATGCATGGGTGGGCCCTTCTTGGGGCTGCTGCATTCAATGGCTGAGTGTGGTGAGGGCACCTGGACAACTGTGATGGCCACATATGCCCCGGAGCACCCCATGGACTCAGCTAAGGCTTCGTCAGAGCTGTACCACAGCTCACCTTTACCCACTGCCCAATCCTACTTCCTCTTTCTCTTTCCACAGAGGTTGACAACTAATCCATGTCCTGCTTGCCATAATCCACCTGGCCTCTAATTCTACAGAAACTAACTAGTGACAGGCAGGAATGAAGCAGTGATAAAAGGCATTTTGGAGGATTGCTCCCCAGCTGGCTGGCAATGAAGACCTTCCTGGACTAGGTGGAGCAACCACAGCATTCCATACAAGTGGTGGTCCAAGTGCTAAAACTCTCACAGGTGATGAGATAGTAACTATCAGTTGCCAGTGACACAAGCAGAGGGGTTCCCAGGAAGCAAGACAGAGAAAGTTGAGACCTGCACCCAAATCCAGGATTTATTAGCCAGAGTGGCCAAGATCCAGACAAGGTTAATCACCCACACACAGGAGATCTGTTTGGCTGTGTTCGGAGGAAAGGGGAAGGATAAACTTGGTATGGGGACTTCTGGGTGGATACTCCCAAACTCTTAACCCCAGGCTCCTGAGCCTGCAATAAATGGCCCACCCATCCCTATTATGTATTGCCCTCTTGCTTGAAGACAATGCAGAAATCTCTACAAGATAGCATCTCTTCTCTTAAACCATGCTCCATCTCTTCTCTTGGCTATCAGGCCTGTTACTTAACTCCTACCCCAGAAGAGCTGCATGACATAGCCAGAATGTGCTGGTGGAGCTGGAAGAAGACACGGGGCTGAACTGTAAGGACAAACCAGAGGGCAAACCACAGAGCTGGACAGGGAAGTTCACTGATTTGGGAGCTCTCCTGAACTATAAGATTTAACACCCTGGCAAATGCCCAAGGAGATGGTGTGATCTTTCTACTGGGATGGGTTCTAGAAGCATAGAGAAAGTGATGCCCCAGGGTAAGTGAAACTAAGACGCCAGAACTACCATGGCCCACAGTGGAGAGGGTGAGACAAGATGCCATGAGGATCTTATGGCAAATGCTAGAGAGATTATCTCAATGCCAAGTCTCTGCTTTTGGAGCAAGGCCATGCCATCCAGCAGAGAAGTATATACCTTTTTAAAAACTAATTCTGGTAGAGACAGAACACTTGACCATAGGACACTAAGTGACCAGGTATCAGGAATATCCATCATGAGCTGAGTTCTATCAGACCCATCAAGGTGTCAGGCAGTGACAGATGCATAGACACAGGTGAGATGCATAAGCAGGTGGCCTAGACCGAGAAGTCACCCACAACTGTTGCACCAGTGCCTTGCCTCAGGTAACACCTCTGGCCGAAGTGGGGGGTTTCTTTGTGAGCAAGTTTGGTTTCTGGGAGGGCTGGCTCAAAAAGACAATGAAGAGGGAAATGCTCTGAAATGAGGGATGTGCCTGGTTATCCACCTGGTATGGGTGAAGTTGATCAGAGTTAGAATTCGGAGTGACCTGAACAGCGGTGAATGGCCTAGCTGGCTGGTCAGGGGCCTGAAAATTAGGAACAAAGAGATCTTGGGTAGAGGCATGTGGATGGATGACTGGAAAAGTGTGTAGACTGCTATGTCATGTCAGTGTCCAGTTGAGAGCATCCACCATGGGGATGAACTAAAGAGCTACATAAGAAAGGTGATACTGACCAGTCTCAGTTGTTGGCCACCCCAGTGCTGGCATGACGGACATGAATGAAGTAGCTATGGTGTAAGAGACGGAGCTCAGTAGCATGGGCTCTGACTCATCAAGGCTATTTCAGCTATTATCGCCGATGGACATGTAGCCTGCCAGCAGGAAATACCAATGCCAAGATACCTGCTTGGCATCCTTCCTGAGGACGGCAGCAAGTCAATTGTTTTCATAGGAACACTCACTTTAGGTCTGGGTTTGCCTTCCCACCTGCAGGTCCTCAGGCAACCTCACTCTGAGGCTTACAGTGTGGGTGACCAGTCCACTGACATGGATGCCACAGAGCATGGCACCAGACCATAAGTCCCTCTCAGAGTAAAGAAGGTGCAGGAGTGGTCCCATGACCACGAGGTCCTCTGGCTGAGTCACATTCACCACCTCAGAAGCTGCTGGCCTGATGGAGTGCTGAAATGGCCTGAGGTGTGAGTGGAGCACCAGTTTGCAGGTATGCTCCATGAGGATGGGCACTGTCTTCCAATTGACAGTATAAACAGTACAAAGACCCTGATATGGTACCATGTCCCCAACAGAAAGAACACACGGGTCTGGGAAAGAAAGGGTGGAATTACAAGTGGCTGCGCTTATCATCCCGCTGGATCAGTGGTTCTCAAACTTTTTGGCACCAGAGACAGGTGCTTCTACGAGAATATAATGCCTGATGATCTTAGGTGGAGCTGAGGCGGTGATGCTAGCACTGGGGAGCGGCTGCAAATACAGATGAAGCTTCACTTGCTCACCTGCTGCTCACCTCCTGCTGTGAAGCCTGGTTCCTAACAGGCCATAGGCTGCTATCAGTCTGCATCCTAGGGGCTGGGGACCCCTGCTCTGAATATCTACTGAAGGACGTTGTGCCTTCTGTCCTCACGTATCTGGGCTCTGCTGGTCCCAGTGAACTTAAAGTTATGACTGATGCTTGACACTTGGTGGCTCTGAACTCAGGGCCGCAGGCAAAGAGGGGATGTGTAGAGCCCTGGGACCCACCAGGAACTCACTTCTCCCATGCCCAAGTGCACAGGGTATGATGACCAGGCCTCAGGCCCCTCAGTGACCTGTGTCCCACCACCAGGGCAGCCACTGAGATCAGCAGAGGTGGTAAGGGGGGTGTTCTAAAACAGAAAGAGGGTGAAGGATAACTGAGACCAGGTGGGACTGGGGCAGCTGCAGTTTGTCCTATAAGCCCTCCTCTTACATTTATTTTAAACTTTGTTTTGGGAATACATTTAGACTTACTGAAAGATTACAAAAGCAGTAGAGAGTTCCAATCAACCCATCAAACCCAGCTCTCCGTAACATTAATATTTTATGTGTGTGCGCATGCATGCATACACACACACACACACACACACACACACACAACCCCCACCCCGAAACATTTTGCAATGATCAAACTCATAAAATTACCACTGATATATACTATAAACTACAAACCCTGCACAAATGTTGCCAGTTTTCCCACAGCTGCCTTTTATCTGACCCAGGATCCTAGGAAGCCACCCTGCAGTGAGCTGTCAGATTCCCTTAGTCCTTCCAGTCTGTGACAGTTCCTCACTGTTTCGGTGAGTTCTCTGACCAT
The DNA here is from genome assembly GCF_000151845.1 of Pteropus vampyrus. NCBI lineage: Eukaryota > Metazoa > Chordata > Mammalia > Chiroptera > Pteropodidae > Pteropus > Pteropus vampyrus. Next base: position 3,353,975 of record NW_011888910.1, read on the forward strand.
GGCACTTTCGGAGGGTGCTGCTCAGTATTTGTAGGCCACCACAATCTCGGTTTGTCTGGAGTTCTTAGGTTTAAGCCTTTGACTGGACTCTAGCAGAGTGATGCTGTGTCATTCCCAGTGAAGTACATCAGAGCAAACTGGGAACCTTAGGCCTTATTTCTGGTGAACTTTAATAACTCAGTAAAGTAGTGCCTGCTATGCTTCTCCACTTGAGAGTTACTATTTTTTTTTTTCTATTATATGTAACAAAAGGATGTAAATATCCAGGCAGTTCTTGCCTAAACAGTTACCACTGTCTAATCCTCTTCCTCTAAGTCTCCTCCCTAGTAAGAGAGGCCTCCGGAACCTGAAGGAGCTGCCCCCCAAATCTGTACAAAGAAGTGATCTGAAGGGACAAGGAGTGGACTGTGGTAGACATGGGGATGTGGCGCCAAGATCCCCTCTCCAAGGGAGGTCTTGCTGCCCCAGCTGCTGGTAGTGCCATTGACAGACAGCCATCAGCTCCTGTAGGGACTCCCTCTGCTGCAGAGTCACCTTGTCCACAGGCACATTACTCTGACAGTCCACACATTCAGTGACAATGGATATAAAGGAACCAGCCATCTCAGTCCACTGTGGGACAACTGTTGACAGGCTGTGTATGCCCCAGAGCTGCCATGGTGGCTGAAAGCTTTGTCAGGCCTCATGGTTCCAACTTTTCCCTCTGTCCAGCTCTATCTCTTTCCTGTCTCTTCAACAGGTGTTGACTACCTAATAGTTTTCCAACATACCAAATTGTTTTAGTATCCGCCTCTGGAGACCCTAACTGTGACACTACAAGCATATCTGAGATATTGTGGATTTGGTTCCAGACCACTGCAATGAAGCAAATATCGCAATAAAGCAATTCACATGCATTTTGGGGTTTCCCAGTGCATATAAATTATGTTTACAGTAAACTGTAGCCTATTAAAATGTGCAAAAGCATATGTCTAAAAAAAACAACATACCTACCTTAATTAAAAATACTTTATTGCTAAAAAATGCTAACGATCATCTGAGCTTTCAACGAGTATCTTTTTCCTGGTGGAGGAGGGTCTTACTTCACTGCTGATGGCTGCTGACTGATAAGGGTGGTGGTTGCTGAGGGCTGTGGTGTTTGTGGCAATTTCTTAAAATAAGACAACAATGACATTTGCCACATTGACTGACTCTTCCTTATGAATGATTTCTCTGTAGCATGAAGTGCTGTATGATAGTATTACCCAAAGTGGAACTTCTTTCAAAACTGGAGCTAATCCTCTCAAACCCTGAAATTGCTTTCTCAATTGAGTTTATGTAATAATCCAAATCCTGTGTCATTTCAACAATCTTCACAGCATTTTCACCAGGACCAGACTTCAACTCAAGAAATCACTTTCTTTGCTCATCCATAAAAAGCAATTCCTCATCCATTAAAGTTTTATCATGAGATTGCAGCAATTCATTCACATCTTCAGGTTCTACTTCCAATTCTAGTTCTTTTGCTATTTCCACCACATCTGTGGTTATTTCCTCCACTAAAGTCTTGAACCCCTCAAAGTCGTCCCTAGGAGTTGGAATCAACTTCTTCCAAACTCCTGTTAATGTTGATATTTTGACCTCTTCCCATGAATCACAAATGTATTTAATGGTGTCTAGAATGATGAATCCTTTTCAGGTTTTCAATTTACTTACTCCATCAGAGGAATCACTACCTATGGCAGTTAGAGCCTTATAAAATACATTTCTTAAATAATAAAACTTGAAATTCAAAACCACTCCTTGATCTATGGGCTGCAGAATGGATGCTTTAGCAGCATGAAAACACTCATCTCAATGTACATCTCCAGCACAGCTCTTGGGTGACCAGGTGCATTGTCAGTGAGCAGTAATATTTTGAAAGCAATCTTTTTTTCTGAGCAGTAGGACTCAACAATGGACTGAAAATATTCAGTGCACCATGCTGTGAACAGATGTTATCTAGGCTTTCCTGTTCCATTTACAGAGCACAGGAAGAGTAGATTTAGTATAATTAAGGGCCCAAGGATTTTTGAAATGGTAAATGAACATTGGTTTAAACTTAAAGTCACCTGCTGCATATTCCCCTAACAAGAAAGTCAGCCTGTCCTTTGAAGCTTTGAAGTCAAGCACTGACTTCTCTTCTCTAGCTATGTAAGTCCTAGATGGCATCTTCCTCCAATACCAGGCTATTTCACCTACACTGAAAATCTGTTGTTCAGTGCAGCCATCTAAGTAATTACCTTACTTAGATCTTCTGTAGCTTCTACATCAGTACTTGATGCTTTACCTTGCACTTTTATGTTCTTTCCTTAAACCTCATAAACCAAACTTTACTAGCTTCCAACTTTTCTTCTGCAGATTCCTTGCCTTCACAGAATTGAAGAGAGTTAGTTAGGTCCTTGTTCTGGATCAGGCTTTTGCTTAAAGGAATGTTGTGGGTGGTTTGACCTATCCACTAAACTTTTTCCACATCAGCAATAAGGCTCTTTTGCTTTTATTATTCATGTGTTTGCTGAAATAGCACTTTTAATTTCCTCCAAAAACTGTTTCTTTGCATTCATAATTTGGCTGTTTGGCACAAGAGGCCTAACTTTTGGCTTATCTTGGCTTTTAACATACCTTTCTTACTAAGCTCAATCATTTCTAGCTTTTGTTTTAAAGTGAGAGATGTGTGACTTTTCCTTTCACTTAAAAATATAGCTTTTAGGTTATTAGGTAAAAAAACAAAACAAAACAAAAACAATAACAACAAAAAAACCTTTAACTGCAAACTCTGAGTGTTTACTACTAGTGGATACCAGTGTTAATTATGCAGAGATACAGATTCCTCATTGAATGAGGTCTTTCTCTAGAAAATGATGCAAAAACAGTGTCAATGTTCTATGAACCAAAACATGAAAACCTATGATCTCATGAATTAAGAATGAATGAATGCACAAGAATTGAATTATAAGAGCATTTGATGTAAAGTCCCCACAGAATGACACCCTGTATATATTTATAAAACCAACAGCCAAACTAGATTTCCTCAGGAAGTTTTCTAGAATTATTTTTTAAAAAGAGGTACTCACAGATGCTCCTCCCATAATCTTGGGAAACATAACGGTGGAACAGCCATCTGGACTCTGTCCGAAGGTAGTATAGGGTGTTTGAAACCAAGCCTTTTCGTTGGCCCAAACCACATCACAAAGAGGCAATATGGATGCTCCTAGTCCAATGGCTGGGCCATTTACTGCTACAATAATAGGCTTCTTAAACTGAATAAAAGTATTCACGAAGTTTCTAAAATAAAAAATAAATGGGGAATTACTCAAAACATTGCGTATTTGAGCAACAAAGAAATCTACTATTACGGAATTAAATTTACCAAGATGAAAACTCTGTAAAAATCATTATGCGTTGAGATTTGTTGAAGGCCTTCCCTCAGAAGTTGTGGACCATGGATTTATTTACTGTGTGTTGTAAAGGCTTAACGATACCCTGGCTGCCAAGCTGGAAGTGGCTATTGCCACAGGACCTATGTGAAGATTATGGGTAAAGATTTAGAGGCTTGCCCTGAGAAAATCTGGCATGGGGCATAATACTGACACTGCCTGGTGTTGAGCCAAGACTAGAACATTGGGGTCATGAACCATGGGGCTGGAGTCTGGACTTGATATGAGATTTCAGACAGCTCACTGATTATTTGGAAACGACCAGTATTTCCTGAGTTTAAAGAGAACTAGACTGAATGGTCTGGGCGATGTAAAGACAAACAGTTTACAGGCTGGTTTAAAATATGAGATCCAAACAAGAACAGCTGAAACCACAGATATGATTTTATATTCTGCTGTGTGCTATAGAATATAATTATAGCCAGATTTCAAAGGACAGTGCAACTAGGGGTAAGGCGGCCTTCATAGAGAATGTGGATTTTAACAAAACCAAGCCAATGCTATTTTTAGATTTGTTTTAGAATCAGGTTGGAATACTAGGCTCCTTTTCAACACAGGATAGGTTGGTGCCATACCATATTGGGAATGTGCATCTTCTTTCCATCACTAGAATCTCATTTTATGTTGAGGTTGCTTTTCGTTATGATTTAACACGGTGAGAAAAAGGACAAATACACGCCAAAATAAATACTATATAATTTCTTTAAGGCAGTCTGAGTTCTAGATCAGAATCACAGAATTCTAAAATCTAAAGCTGATCCCTATCTTTGGTACTGAAAAAATAACAATCTAGGTGTACTCTACAATTCAGCAATTTAAAACCTAGAGCAATTGTTCTGATCATTTCTGAAACTCATGACTTGGTATTTTAGATGAATAACCCAACCCCCCTTCCTGAAACTGACATGAGGGGGCCATATTTTTTTGGAGGGTAGGCTAGGAAGGTATAGAGGTGTGTGTGTATATATGTGTGAAGAACAAGGGAAAGTAAGGACTGCAGAATTTGGCAGCTTGCAAGCCTATCTCCTGTGGCACACAGTCAGCTCACAGGCCTCAGCCTGGACCCTAAGGTCCTCCTAGGTTTGCTGGATTTTTACGTTGAGCGAAAATTAATTCATTCAAATGAATGAGTTGTACTAAGACTTTGTAAGTGAGAAAGCCTGAGGCATTGGTAGAAAGATCACATTAGGTTTTAATGATGCGAAGAGAACCAGACAACCTTTAAACAGGTCCTTGAAATAAATGTAGACAACCTACATGAAGCTAGTTCAGTTGTACCATCTTTTGAGGATTTTGAGTCAGTGATACATGAAGAAAACACATTTTCTATGCTTAGTTACTGATGACTCTTGAAAAGGTAACTGTTCAATTGTCTCCATGACATAAAGCAGATATTTTCTAAGTGTCTCTCCCCAGGTGCCCTGGAGTAGCTCCACTTTCACCTCCCTCATATGAACACCTGGAAACCACGAACGGGATGGCAGAGTAACATAGGAAAAATGATCAAATAGTGTAATAAGAAAATAATTCTATAGAGAAATGGCAAAAGAAATTAATTATTCCATGCAGCAGTGTTTTCTCTCATGTTGTATGTTCACGTAAAAGAAGAAAGTTTGCTTCTAAAATAAATATTGAAAAATCATAGCTTAGATTTTTATAGGCTGAGAAATATTATTCAAACTGAATTTTTTTCCTCCCTAAAAAAGTAATTTTACTTTTTTTGCGTGCGCCTGGAATGACAACTTAATCTGAATGCCCTGGCTATTTCTGGGTGGGGTATGAATTATTCAGCACCCTCTCAAGTGAAGACCATTTTCTCTTTTTAGAGGACATAATCTGGCCATTCTGGCATGTGAGCTCTGAGATACATATCAGAAATGAATATGGTCCACAAAGAAAATTGTTTTATTTAAAAACACAAAGACAAAACTTCATAGAAATGCTTTTCTGTTTGGTAGAAACTTCCCAGAGCCACAAATGCTTAGTCAGGTGTGCTGCACTTCAAGCCACACAGCTACCAGAGGTGGGGAGGTGGAAGCCGTCTTCAGGCCTGGGGACAAAGCCGTCAGGAGCCTGGCATTCAAGGAGGACCTGCCCACTGCTTTTGCTGGACTTAAAGTAAGTGTATTTTAAAACAAAATCAAAACGCCTGAATGTTCAAATATGCTCAATGCAACCTACTGAATTTAAATTTCAATGTCTTTTGAATTATCTACAAATTGAGTCAAAGGGTTGTGCCAAGTAGGCAGAGAAGAGATTATATTTGCCACAAAAGAAGTTTTAACAGACTTATATTTAAACAAAATCAAAATCAAAATCAAAATTCTATCCACTGTTTTGAACATTTACTACTTCACAGACATCACCAAAAAGTTAAACCACCTAAGGGCAAGAGTCTAAGAATTGCTTGGGGAAAATGTGGCAACCCGGATCCGGGTACTGATAGCTAGTTCACTGCCATGTCTAAGCTGAGCTCTTTTCATTTTGAATATATGGAATAGGACTGAATGGGGAAGAAGTCTGTCTTCAGGGGCATGTTTACTTATTGGCCTTGTTCTCTCTCCAGATCCGTCCCTTATCTTACTCTATGGTGGCAGAAGATGGTTCCCTCCTGGGGAGAGGAGGTTCCTAGTTTCCAGAGACTTCAAAAGTATAACATTATAAACTGATTCATAATCATTTTATCACTGTGAATATTTTTTATTACAATTTATTTGCAAACTGGTTATCACCAACAATTCTGATAACAGAATTAGCTGAAATAGATACCTGACAAATGAAATGTTTAAATCTAATCTTATTTCCTACTTTTCTTTTGGAAACTTGCTACAATGACATTCTTTGTACCCAAGTTTTAAGGAATCGAGATACCACAGAAACAAAAAAAATATGTAAGTAATAGTGTTATGTGTATAAGCCAATCTTATACATATAAAATTTAAATGCAAATGAGCGAAAGTAAAGGTTAAGTAATCTAGTGTAACTAATTATTTTTTGGAACCTGCCTGAGTACATTACATCGACAAAAACATCTTCATTTAAAGAAGAACCATCTTCATTTAAAGAAGAACATTTAGTTTCCCTAAAGCAGGATTTGGCTTTTTTCTAGAATACTAATTCAACTTTTAGTATTGAGGGAGTGAGGGAGTGACATGGGAGTGGGAGGGTTAGGAGAAGAAATGGGAGTGAGTAGCTGGTGAAAATAAACATTGGAAGTTACCTAGAAGTTCAACAAATGAGATCTCTCTTGATCAATCATTCCTCTGCTTTCTCTAATCCCAACAATACGAGCCCCAGCCATTGTTAAGGAAAATTCAACACTGATGACATGGGCTTGGGACTAGGGCTGAGGCACCAAAACAATTTAGAAGTGGAGCTTAGGGAAATGTCTATAGGTGAAGTGAACCAGAACTTAGAAGGGACTGGCTGACAAATTCTATTTCATTACAGCAGATGTCCCCAAATCACAATATCATGTATAAAGTCTGTGTGATCTTAGAGAAAACATACAGTCACTACAGGAGGCATAAGATTTTGCACTAGAAAAATGAAAATTAATTCACGTAATTCATCCTGAAAAGATGAAAGAGGTTAATATAATTAGGACTATCTGCAAGTTGTCTTAGAGGTACTGACAATTGGTCAAGGAATTATGTGCATGGTCAAGAAGTTTAATTTCATACTGAATAACAAGATGGTCCCATCTAGTATACAAGTTTGATGTTATTTAGGAGACCAGAAATAATACTTAAAATCAGTTTATAAAACTTTGGACTGTTTTTGAAAAATCAAAAAAATGGCAATGTTCAAAAAGATTAAGGAAGAGATAACAGCCTGTATGCATGCATATACAGTATTAGGAAACATATTAACTGTGAAAATTACTTAAGATGTTATAAAAGGCCAAAGCAATGTCCAAGGTGTATGGGGTTCCAGGACTCTTGTGATGCGATGTTCAGGACAGTGTCCATCAGAATCATCTTGGGAGATCCATCAGAAAGAGATGTCCTACCTGTCTCCACACCCATCAAAACAGAAAAAAACACCTCCATCAATACTGATGTGCACCTCTAGAACTATTTAGGGGACCAGAAAGCCCTGGGCTTAGGGCTTTGTTAGTGCTGAGGGTTAGCGTTTAGGGTCTCAGCCACTTGGAGCCCAATAATTATCAAAAGAGGCTCAACTTCAACTCTCCAATACCTGGGGGGTTTTGGAGAAGATTCAAATCACTTTACTGTCATTTTGCAAGTCTGTGAGCCTGTAAGTTTTCATCCTACTGTAAATTACACTTAGGGATATGCCATTTTAGGGAGGTGAGTAGGGAAGTAAGATGGTCTTTTTGGTTGGTGGCTGGGTTTCAATCACTTTAAATAAATAAAATTAACCAATAAAAAATTAAATTACTTTAAATTATACATATATAATAATTAGCATGAGAAGTGAGGTATATAAACAAAATATTTACCTGGACATGCTTATAGCAGAATTATATGGTTCTAGAAAAGCTTTTTGCACTGTTATATAGTGGTAGAAAAATCCAAAAACAGAAGAAATAGAAATATCTAGGGTCATATGTTAAATGAAAAAAGCAAGCTGCAAAACAATAGAATCTAATTGTTTATTTATTTAATAAATTTAATTGTTTATTTATTTAATAAATTTAATTGTTCATTTATTTAACAGAGCTAAAATAAAGCTTTATTACTTGTGTGTGTATGAAATACATATTTGAAAATGTTTAAGAAAAAGGTTGGAGAAGACAAATAAATGAACAGTGGATTGGGGGCAGTGAAAGAAAGAGAACTTCCACTTTTTACTCTACATTATCTAGTTTTATATGTAGTTGAAACTCAGGATGAACTTGAACAAAAATGTGTACTGACTGTACTAAAAAAAACCTTTTCACGTGATGTTATGAAACTGGCTCATCATAAAGCCTAGTCAATATATTTTAGAGTCAAGCAAATAGTAAGTTATTATGTGAAAGAGAATGTATCTTTATTTAAAGGGTGAAGACAGAACACACTCATACTACAAATAATGGAAACTCTGGCTATATGCTTTTGTATATTCTATTCATTAAACCTTCCCTGAGCATTCATTGGGTTTGAGCCAGCCTTGAAATTAGTTATTTGCTCAAGGCAAGGAGTAATTTATACGCTAGGCCTACAGAAAAGACAGATGATTTAATTAATTTTGCTACTGTCTCTCTCAGTAGAAAGAGATGTACATTTCATTCACAAGACTTGTTTAAGCCTGTTCTATCAGGTACTGGTACACTAAAAGCAAAACACTCAAACCAACGTTTTAAAAATACCATTTATGCATACCTGATAGCTTCTGCCATTTTAGTGCTTTCTCTTTTTCTGTCATCTGTTAAACGCCGTATAAAATAAATAAAGTCAAGACCACAGCAGAAGACACTGCCCACTGCACTGAGCAGTACGAGCTTGCTGTCGTCAGCAGCAGCTGTGCTCAGGGCACTTTGGACTTCTTTCATTACCTGAAAAGTCATCAAAAGTTAAAGTGGCGAAGAGTAGTTTTAATACAGAATTCTAAAAACATTTAATTATGGAATAATCTAGATCAACAGAAAGTACATTTATAACCTGATATTCCCTGTATTTACCATAACTTAAAATAACTCATAAATTTCTTATTTCTGTAGCCAGAGATTGGGAATGCTGGGAACAGATTATATAAAGTACAATTAGAAACACTGGTGACTCTAAGTTATCTTAATATTCTAATTATTGTGGCTCTCAGTAGATATGGCAAGTTACATATTATATCCACTTGGTATTTCTACACTTTGGACAGCAGGTGGCACATTCAACCAGTTGAAAGAAATTAGACCAGTTCCCTGTTTGTTTGTTTGTTTAACACCAGCCTGCCACACTTGAGACAGAAACCCCAATAGTTTGGTGCATAAATGCATTAGGTACAAGCACATGAGCATGGAGTCATTTTAGAAGGGCACAAAATCATTTGAAATGATCTCTATGAAGCATTTACAAATAACCAATGAAGGGGCTCTGCAGTCTATAAATATACTGGGGACAAGCCCCGAAGTGGTTTGTCATGGGACCCTGGCCAGACATACAAACTTGATGTAGTTTGGTTTCCTTGTCTGGACAAAAAACTTGACCTAGTTGCTCACAAGTGGAAAACTTAAAATTTTAAGTAAGGTACAGTGCAGGTTCAAATTTAGATACAGGTTTGATTTTAGATACTTCACAGAATTAGTTTTTGGATCTTTGCAAGCACTAATCTTCCTTGATCCTTGAAAGCTAACTTTACCAGGTATTATTATCAGCAATGAATGAATATGTGTTGAAATCACTATAGCTGTAAATTCTACTACAATGCTGAAGACTAACTCGGAATAATGGTAAAATGTTCTGAAGGGGCTGGGACCTCGGGGATTTTAATCTCGTCTGAACAAAGAACACTTTGAGAATCTGATGAAAGCTAAAGAAAACATGTGAACACACATTTCATTTATATATGAGACTTCAGGGAGACGGGAAGCTCCTTGAGGCGCCCCCATGCTCCTAGATTAAGAGCTCCTAACTTGGAGGTGAAAGAAGACAGAGGGATAATTACCACACCCCCTCCATTCAGAACTCTGGTTCCTGTCACAGCCCACACTCTTGAGAATGAAGATGGACATGTGACACACATATACTGTCCCAACTTCACTGCAGTAATAAGTGTAATAAGGAGCAAGACTACCACACTTCACTTCTGCTTCCTATCTCCTGGCAGTTATTGTGAAATGGCCAAGAAGGAGATTTAGAAAAAGCACAAAGAGTGCCATTATGGCAGAGCAGGTCTGGAAAACAAGGGCTTAGAGAAATAGGATGCACAAATCAGCCCAAGGAACATCTCTCACCTCTGGATTTAGTGAGTTATTCTCTGATGATTTTGTTGATAACAAGATGTGGGTGAAGCCATCCTGCTTCCTGACGACAATATCTCTGTATCTGTAGGCACTTTCTGTTTGCCTCACACTGAAACGCAATCGCTTGTCAAAAGGCTGGTCTCTTCTCTCATCAATAAATTTCCTTTTCCCAGCTGTCACTCCTGTAACAGATGTCTGTATGTTGGTTGTTCCATTGGCTGTTAACGCATCCATAAACGGAGATGTACCTGCCAAGAGTTTGAAATCACAGTGGTCTGTGATGTCCTGCTACCAATTCACTCCCCAGGGTCTTTGAATTAGGTAAAAATGCTCATTACAAACTCAGGACTTAATATCTTACTTAATGCAAGAATGTTAAACATCAGAACCTATGGAAAGTCTACTTTTAAAAGCATTTGTTTTCCATCAAAGTCTGAGAAGTATATTACCCTCTTGCTTATCTTGCCTAAAAAATAAAGATGGAAAGGCACTTACTGAAAAGAAGCTACAAAATTTGAGACTTTTGAAGAATGGAAGGAATTAAGAGATGGGGTCTCATGAACAGTATCTATTTCAGCCTTGAGAAGGTGAAAGAAAAAAGGAATTGATTCAAGAAAATATCTTATTATTAGAGCCAAGGTTATCTGCCATTTTCTTTTCTGAATGCAAGACTGACTTGTAGACACACAATGCAACTATCCGTTTCTGATGGTCTACCCTACTGAGTAGTGCTGTGGCCACCACTGCAGACCACCACCCCCTAGTGGGGCATGAGATACTCAGGAGTTCTTTCTTCTGATGCCCTGGGATATGACTACTTTTGAAGTCTGTCCACTGGTCCTAGTTCTACTACATTTTCAAATGCCTTTTAAGTAGCTAAAGGCAGTTCTCTTTCATGCCATAAAGAATTTTCCCTCCAATTTTCTACTAATTTTCTCTCCTGTGTCAGGCTCAATATCAATCTCATTGCTGTTTTTCAATATGTCTTACAGATACAGTCTTCTGAATTTAATACTTATTATTATAATAAAGTCAAGAATTTTATTTAATACTTTCATAGGATTACCAAGAAATGTCAGGGTAAGAATTCAAGTATTAGGTATATGTTCTCCTCTTAATTTATATGAATTGTCTATACATTATCTAACCTGGAAATGAGTATACACTACACAGCCTTTGGGTAGGGGAAGAAAGGGAAAGAAATGTTAAGAAAATCAGATCAAGCTTTACTAGTAAAATTAGCAATGGCTCAAGTTCTCTGAGGGGAAGAACATGATAAACTATGAGTTAGAAACATTTCCTTCAAAGAGAAAGAAAATAAGCCAAAGCCACCAAAGAAGACTCATGAATGGACATTTAGAGAGGTCAAACAATCTCCTATGTAAAACAATCTGACTTTTGTTCAATTAGTAGAAATACTTTGGAAGGTTTAAAAAAAATAAATTTAACTTTTTGAAAATTTGGAAGAGAAAATAATACATGTACATGGTTCAAGAACCTAAGAATATATGGTGAAGGACCTCCCACCGCCCCTATTTCCCATCTGCCCAGGACTCCCTACCCTCCAGTTAGCCACTATGTCTGGTTTCCAGGTATCCTACCAGAGTATTTTATGCAGTGTGGACCACAAAAAGATTCATTTGATGTGAACTCTGAGAAGGAATTTATCTGCTGAGATGAACTCTCCAACTGAGGGTCCAAATTTTATAAATATTAAGAGTCTAGTGGCCATTTACTGACAGGGGCTCCTCATGTACTCTGTGTATCGATTGGGAAGAACCTCAGACTGCATTCTTCTTGGCTTCCCACTTGCTTAGGCTGTCTGAGTCAACCACTGTAGGGAAACCCTGGTTTTGCCTTTCTATCTAGGACTGAGACTGCCCCATCCAATCAGAACTAGACAACTGTATCTTTATTTACATGTATACTGACCAATCAGAACTGCTCTATAATGACCAATCAGAATTGTACAAATTTGGAAACCTCATTTACATAAAACTGGACCAATTGGGAGCCTGGGTGGGAACTTCTCAATAAAAGGCAACCTCCCCTTTGTATCAATGGAGCACATTTTCAGTTTCCGCTGGAGGCTGCATTTTCCTGGTTTGCAATCTGTTTCACTTGAATAAAGAATCATTTCTGCACCTCTTTGGGAATTTTGGTTTACAGTATATACAAGCAAATAAGAATATAAATAATTCTTCTCCACCCCCTCTTTAAAAAATATAAATGGTAGTACAACAGACATAGTGTTTTGTCATATCTTGCCTTTTATGCATTTTATGATACCCTAGAAACTGTTGTCTATTCATAGTTTCCTATTTCTTTTCTAAGGCTGCACAGTAGTCTACTGAATGGAATTTCCAGAATAAGAATGTTTATTTTGCAATAAACATTAATATTTAACATTTTTTTGATATTACAAACAATGTTGCAATGTATAACCTTGGCCTCTGTCATCCCAATGCTTGCAAATCTATACAGTAAGTTTTTAAAGGATTTGTAACCTGGAGTATGCCTAACTGAAAGAACATGTGATAAACTGTTACCAGTAAGACAGCATGATGCTGAATCCTTCTGAAGAAGCTACTAAGAATTTTCTTTCTTTTAACCTTCAACCTCCAACCTCTCTTCTATCAGATCGTTTCCCCAACCGTGTTTAAAAACATTCTCCAAACTCTTTTACTCTCAGATATCCCCAATAATTTGCTCGTCTTCTCAGCACTGCCCTCTATTCTCACTAATCAGCCTAACTTTGTCTATACTTGCTGTCCTCACTTTTTCCTCTGTCCATCATTCTTCAACACACTCCAATTTGGAGCTAGAGTCGATGTTACCAGATAATTTCTTGAGTATAGAGAAATGGTAACAGATGTTTCTGAACCATTGAGTCTAGGTGCCTAGGACACAGGGGAGTCTGATATAGCCGAAGGAAAAAAATTTGATTTTATCCAAGGTTATTATTAAGGTGAAGAGGCTACTGAGCTCAGAAGTGGGAGCATGAGAAGTTGGAGATAAATACTTAGGAACTGGTGTCCAGAAACGATGACTGACTGGGAGTAGGAACTCCAAAGGGAAAAGTGAGCAATAAGCCTGCTGTGGAGTGCTAGGGAAAGGCATGGCCAAGAGGTAGCAGAGAAGCAGGAAGGCAACAGCAGGCTTCCCCCCAAAAAGGAGAGAATGCCATGGCAATGGGGACGTGTCAATAGTGGCATATACCTTAGAGAGGTGGAGGAGAATGGAGAAATGGTAATGGGAGAAGAGATCAGAAGTCATTAATAAACTTGGGCAAGTTGTTTCACCAGAGTGCTGAGAGTAAAAGCCAGACTACAGAGTTAAAGACATAAAAAAAAAAAGTTTACCTGCTGGAAAGGGATTAAATCAGGAATAACTCCATGCAGACACAAACTGGAAGGCCACACAACTTGGGAGTGAAGGTGATGTTTTACAAATGGAGACAGGCTGGAGGCTCTAGCCTTCTTGAGAAGTGGGGGTTCTTATAGACTACACATGCCAGTGTGCTAATAACAAGTGAGAGCTGTTTTGAGGTCTTTAAGAGTTACTAATGCTGAACTGAATTTTTAATTGGTACTGTATATCTAAGCAGAAGAATGATCCCAGCAGCATAGGGAAGAGGTGTTGAGCCTACATAGCTGCCTTCCCCCAGGACAAAGCCCTACTGGCTTTGGATCAGCCCCTTATATCCCGACTGTTCTTGCTTCTCACAGTGTCATTTCTTTTCCTATTTAAAAGCCACACATTCCTTAACTCTCCAAGAAGTTTTCCTGGTGACTTCCTTCCATGCAGGTAGGATTTCTAGGCTATGGGGTCGATGTAGCCTTTATATGTGAGTCAGAAGAAGCCCAACATTTTCTTTGAGGCACTAGGTCCTATGGAACTATCCATGGTTCTGCAAATTTAGAAATGGATTCATGTTGGCTCACGCTGACCAGGACTGTTGAATCTGGCCTTTATCCCCCTATTAAAACTGTATTCGCTCAATGGTGTCTATATGGTCCCTGCTGATTTCTGACCCTGTGATCTTGCCACACCCACCCCAATATAATTCTGGGGACCCTCTATTATCCACTTGTGGGGCCATGTAACATCTAACTGTGGCCTACTTAGAGAAGTGTTCACAGCAGGAGTGAGGCTCAGAATCAAAGACTGCCAACACTGAGCTAGGTCCTGACCCCCCATATACTACCTCTATTATTTATGTCCTTAGGCCCCTCACTCATGACAATCCAGCCACAGCATTTTTCCACCATCTAGGTTTGTGCTCACCTCAAGGCCTTTGCACTTGCTCTTCCTTCTGCCTAGAATGTCCTTGCCCTAGAGTGTCAAATGGCTGGTTTCTTCTACTCATCTAAATGGCAGGTCAAATGTCACCTCCTCAGACAAGCCTTCTTGGACTACCCCATCTAATGTGGGGCCCTCTCAATCACCATTTCACATTGTCCCTGTTTGTTCTTTCTCATTTGACTTTTATCTATAGTATATAGTCACTGTACTCCCCACAGTTCCATGAGAGCAGGGTCCCTGTCTGTCTCATTCACTAACATATCTCCAGTGCTTAGAAAACTCCTTATTTGCTAAACAAATTAATGGAAGGGACCTTACAGACACTTTAGGCCAGCTCCCTCAGCTTAGAGATGAGAGGGTAACTGGCCTTCTGAATGTCACACAGCTGATTATCTCATGCTAATCCGGGGACAGTAAGTGCTGCACTTTAGAGCAGAATCAACTGCTAATGACTAAACTAAAAAGTAAACACTGAGCTTCAGGAAAATATATCCCCCATAATGTAAACTGTGTGAGAATTTAGTGTGACTCATGACACCAACAGCGCCAATGAAAAAACAGAAGCAAAAGATGTCTTGGTGAATTGACAGTTGCTAGAAAAAAATATATTTTAGTTTCTCCTAATAAATGGGTTCCTTCTAACATGCGTGAGAACAAAAATGATACCCTCAAACATGTATTGTTAACACATTAAAACTGACTGCTTCATAAGCATGTCTCTCTAAAAAAGAACTGTGCCTCCTGCTTCCAACTACAAGGGAGAAACAGTATATGGATCTCTCCACTTGCCAGTGAGAACTAGAAAACTGAAAATAAGCCTCAGGAAGCTATAATTTGTGGGGCAGGGTACTGAAGAGGGAGCTACATGCAAAGTTCCAGAACTGCCCAGCGATCCTCCTGAGCTGAACACCAATCTCGGTATGGATAGGGTGAAATCCCTAATATCTGGCAGAAAACAATTACCTATAAATTGAGTAACTGCTAGAGTTACAAAGCCTAGGAGCCCTCTTCAGCCAGAGTGAAGAAACTTCACTGAATACCTAGGGCATTGGATAGAGACTCTAGAACAGGCACTAGATTAGTGGAGATTAGTGAAATTAATCTAGCTCTAGAATAAAGGATACTCTACAATTGTACCAACCAACCTTAAAAATAAGCCTTAAAAGGATCAAACCAATATGCAAGTGATGACTGGCTGCCAGAGCAAACCTAACACTTTGAAAAGCATATAACAAAATCCAGCACCCCAAAATGTAAAAGTCACAACGTTTAGCAAACAAAAATTACCAGACATGCAAAGTAGGAAAATAGGACCCATGATCGAGATTAAATCAGTTAATAGAGATCTGAAAATGAGAAATGATGGAATTAATAGAAAAGGACGTTTCCAAAACTGTTATAAATAACTTCAACCTGCTCAAGGATTTAAAGAACACCGCGAACATGAGGAAATGGAAAATTAGAAATAAAAATTCAATTGGATATGTTTAACAGATTGGATCAGAGAAAAGATCAGAGAAACAGAAGACATATATCTATAGACTCTATCCACAATGAAGCAAGAGAGAAAAAAGAAAAAAACAATGAACAAAGCCCAAGTGCTCTGTGGGTTAGTATCACGCAGTCTAGCATAAGTGCAATTTGAATCTGAGAAAAGGTGTATGTTTTTGCGTAAAAAAATACCTGTAGAAATAATGGTTAAAGTTTTTTGTATCTGATGAAAAAGAGAAGCCTCCATACCCAAGAAGCTTAACAAATATCAATCAGGATAAACAAAGAAAACCAAGGTACATCACAATCTGCTGAAAGCTAGTGATAAATAGAAAATCTTCAAAGCAGAAAAAGAAAATAAAGACATAGCAGATACAACAACAGAAGAATGGTATATTTATCTTCGAAAGTATACACAGCAGAAGAAAAAAAAATGGCATCTTTAAAGTGCGTGAATAAGAAAAATTCGACGTAGACAGTATATAGTGGCAATAATATCTTTTAAAAACAAAGAAGTGAAACTTTTCCAGACAAAAGCTGAGAGAATTTGTAGCCAGCAGACCTGTTCTATATGCTAAAAAGAGAGTTCTTCAGGTAAAATTTCAAAAATGAAGCCTGGATATATACAAAGAATAAAGAACACCAGAATTGGTAAATATAAGGGTAAAAATGAACCTCCAGAGACTGCATATCAAGTTTAATTAAGAGTAGAAAGTAGTAACTGACTGGCCTAATCACAAAAAAACCTCTCCCCAGCTTTCACATCAACCTAACAAAAATGCATAAAAACCACTTTGTATATACCAAGCAAATACATTATAACATCTTCCAGAAATTGATAACTTTTTGGAAAAATATGATTTTTTAAGACTGATCTCTGACATAGCAGAGAAGAAAAATTACTGAGGAAAGATAAAAGCAAAGTTCTGAACGAATTACCTCTAAGAACCACTTTGGGGCTAAGCAAGGTAAGGAGCAGGTGACTATGGAAGTTAACAGTGTCAGAACATCAAGGAAAGAAGAAAATTTACCGAATTCATTTGTGAAGATAATTTAACTCTGTCAGAACTTGACATAGATGACACAAAACAAATCCACACACCAATTTTACTTATTATTCATGGCATCACAACCCTATTTTATTAATACCAAATACTGTAAAGCTATCTACCTTCCTCAATTTTAATTCTAATAGACTTCCAATCACAATCTCAGTGGTTAAGATTCAGTTGAAGACAAGCTAAAAATTATTTGAAAAGAATGAGTGGAAAATACCTTGCTAGTTATATTATATAGCTATATTAAGAGTTACATCAAGTAAAGAGAAAATGACCAAATAGAATTAGCCTAAGAATGCTCCTACTATGACAAAAACACATTACAAATCAAAACAAGTTGATATGAACCATTCATTCAATAAGTGGTAATGAAAACTGGGTAGTTAATTTTCTTAAAAACAAAAGTCTAAGTATTTAGTCAATGCTATATACCAGAATAAAACACAGAGACAAACACACAAAGGATGTGCACAGGAAAATTCATATGATGAAATAAAAACACCAAAATAGGAAAAATTGATCTCACAAGTAAAAATGAAACAATCCTCTTTATCTTTAGATTAGGAAAACTTTATCAATATGGCAATTAACTCAGGGCTAGTGAAGAGCACACACAAAGTGGTATACTTCTAGAGAGTAATTGTTAAAGATGTATAAATCAACCTCTGCCCTTGTAATTCCACTTTCAGAATTCTAACACAAGGAAAAGGAAATCGTATGAGGACATGTTTTCACATATAAAAGGTATTCAAATATCTTTACTTTTAAAATGAAAAAACTGTAAAGAGCCCTACATTTAATAATAAAGAAATGGTTAAACGACTTATGGTGTACATCCATCTCACACATATTAGCAGCCATTATCATGTTTATAAAGATTAAAAAATATATATGGTCAATAAGTCTATTGTAGCAGCTATCATTTACATTACATGTTCCATATGTCAAGCTCTGAACATATATAATCTTACATAAGTAATCTTAACATACATAAATCCATACAGTACACCTGAAAGGTGGGTAGTGCAGATCTGATTCCCAAACTTGTCTTCTTTTGTTACCCCCCAAAATTATACATGAAAGAAATGGAAATGAAAGATAACAAAAGGTATATGTAATCAATGGTGTTTACATGACAGTTGATTAGGGATGTAAATATGTAAAAATGTTAATGGCTCTCTTCCTTAGTGATAAAGATATGGGTGACAAATTCTTGGTATTTTGTAAATTTTTACAATATACTATTGACATAATTAAGGTAAAAATCACTTGAAAACAGACTGTAGAGTCCAAAATCCAGGCAAAAATTGTGGGATATTATTTTTAAATAGGTAAAGATTTACTGGTATTTCTCTGAGTGCATTTCAGTTTAGGGTTGTTTAATCGAAAGTTGGTAAATTTAATAAGTTCTCGAGGTAGTATGGGTCTCAACCTCAAGAAAAGTTTGAAACTGGTTTTTAACCATCTTAGATGTTCATCGCCTAAATAACCATTCTGGATATTCTTCAGTCTATATAGCAAGTACTATGGTACCTACAGAACTATTAACCCTCCTTTATAGTTTAACATTTCAAAATATTGTTATCCACACCTACTGAATCGAATCCTATTTATACAAAAGCCTATTTTATTCAGATTATATAATCTGAAAACAGAATTCATTAATAGAAAAGTTTTATAAAGGAAGGCTTTAAACAGTATCCCTTTTCCCCAAACATGTTAAATGAATCTCTTATAAACAATTATAAAAGTCTCTGCTCCAACTCCTTAAATTACAGTTCCCTGTCCATAGGGTTTAAGGCCATATAAGACAACAATATATTATTGTCAGTGCTGCTATTATGTTTTGCTTCAAAAAGCACTGATATTTTAGGAATAATGTGAGCCCACTGCAAATTTCACCTGTGTTTATTATACCTGACTTTGTTTGGAGAAAAGCTGGTGACAACCACACTCGGGGGGATCTAGCTAGGCAAAAATACACAAAACCCACACCTCTAAGAGCTACCCCATCGACACCAAGTGTACAGACTTCCATGTGATTTCAGATTCCACTTCCCAGCATATTTCACAACAACCCAAGAGCTGTACTCCTCCTGACACATGCTTCCTCTAGCAAACCGCAGGCCTTTTTAAAGATAAAGTGCCACATTTATTGTAGTATTTGTTTTTCTTAGACATCGAACATGTCACCTTGTGCTACCATTTTTATTAGGGTTCTATCTTATTTTTAAATGTACCAATGACAAAGTTTTTGAGTGTTGGGCTCTTACCCCATTTCCCTCATAAGCCCTGTGGTTTTTCGTGCATAATTTTGCATAGTGCGATGATTTTTAGGCATGTATATGTTGTATTACAGCAGAACTGTCTGTTTCTTTTCCATGACTTTGTATCAGAGTCATTCTTTTTACCTGATTGAACAAAGAATTTATTCATAGCCACGTTTTAGAACTGGCCCTAAAAATAAAACCATCTAACTAAGGATTTGCTTCAAGAGGAAATACATAAACCAGCTAGCAACTGCTCAATGGGGAATAAGGATGGAAATGTTACAATCAAGCCCCACATTCAGAGAGAGCTTTGTTTTTCATCAGCCAAATTCTTCTAAGAGAACTTCCTAATGTTAAGCAGAGGCTCCATCCAAATCCCACTGTAGAGTGCCTGGACACTGCTGCCCCCACCCCAAACTATACAGGTAAGGAATCAGGAAGAGTGGGCTTCCAAAACAAAGGCCCCCAAGGCTTCTTGAAGCTTAAGAAAGATTCTCCAACAACAGCAGAGACCAAGCATTATGTCTTTGCGCTCCAAGGTGCCCTAGTAAGTTCATCTTCCTGTTTCAGTGGCTCTAACAATTGCTTTCCATGATTTGTCTAGATTAGGTCTTTTTCTTCTTGTTATTTCAGTATAGCTACCCTACACCTAATTTGATCATCAACTCTGAGGTTCTTTGTCTAGAGGCAGGTGCATCTTGTGTTCTCCTTATTCTACACAACAGTGCTTTTTCAAGTTCTGAGATACAAAATCAACTTCATGGATACCAATCCTTATTTATTTAAAACAGAACAGACTAGGAGAAACTAGAGACCACCACATACTAGCACCCAGGACCACCAGACAAAATGCACTCTTACTGTGGGTTTCACTAGAGAAGTTTGAGAATACTGCTTTAGACCACTGAGCATCAGGGCATGCAATGCCCATCTTGTCAGAAAACTTGAACTGTGAAGTCACAGATGGGGCTTCCTTGATGGCTTCAATCTGGACTCAGTATTTCCATGATGAACGATCTGGGTGCTCATTATACTGGGCTGTAAAAGAGCTAACTACCCTGAGGAGGGCAGCTCTGTGCCTAGACTTCAGCACAGCATCTGACACTTGGGATACATCTGCTAAATTAACACACCTGATATTCAAGTGCTCATGGACCTGATCTGCATGCTTTCTGCTTTCTTAATAGTGTCATCAAGGTCCCTCCTCTCTGACTCACTTCCACCCTGGGTGGTTCGAGGGGAGAATAGCACCCTGGGTCAATGTCCTGACTCTATGTCTAGATATCTGCAGGGTCACAGGCCTCTGGGAGTCACACTTTCTCCTCTCTTCAAAACAAGAAGGGACAGATGCATTCAATGCATTACTGCTACTCTCCACATTTCATCCAGTTAACCCCTTTCCTTAGCCCTGCCTCTGCACTATTCTCTCAATTTGCTTGATTTTCACAGTAACTTTTCTATATCTTGACTACTCAATCAGCTTCACTGCTTCTCTAGCTTCTAGTTTTGCTACCAGACACTGCTGAGGCCAACTCCATGGCCACAAAAGCTTTCCTCAAACCCCTTTTCAAGTAATTTCCCTATAAACTAGAACTCCAAAAACCTAATTTAAATCAAAATAGTTAAGTCTTTCCCTATGTTGGGTCTCATTCACATTTCTGACAACATCTAAGAATTAACCAGAAGTGACATCAGAAACATGGCGGAGTGAAAGACGTCTCCAGATCTCTTCCCTTGAAACAACAATAAGCTGAACATCTAAAACTCAACAAAAAACACCCAAAATGCACACCAGCACATCTAGAGGCAGGTGCATCTTGTGTTCTGTGCATAAAGCTACCACAGGTCAGAACCCCAGGTGTCAGGTGGTGGACTGGGAGAAACAAAAAAGCTGCCTCTGGCAGCCACTGGAGCTCCCTGAAGGAGGAGGGGGAAGGGAAAAGGTGTGGCGAGTTTCCTGAACATGCCTGCCTGGGAGAGTTGAGTTCCAAGCAGCCGGTGGCAGGGCCCAGACATCAGGGCAGAAAGCAGAGAAGTAGGCCAGCAAAAAAACAACAGATGATTTCTACCAGCTGAGGTTGCAAAACCAAGGCAGAGACGCAGCCCAGCCCCTAACTCCGAACCCAGAGGGCCTCTCCCTCCAAACCCTCTGAGACCGAACACCACGGAGCCCCAGGGGAATCTGAGCAAACGCTACTGAAATGTTGCTAATACTGACAGGGACTGAGACTGAGGGTAGTGAGCGTGATTAAATATCTATAAGAAAAAAAAGGTATTATTAAGAATTTACATTAAGCAGGGATCCAAGAGGCTTAGATGCGACCTAATGGAAACCAAAGAAAAACACCTTCTTTGCATCAGGCTAGAGAGAGACCTTTATATAATAAATCTTTCTGGGAAAAAAGCAGAATACACTTCCATTAATGCCTAGGTGGAGAAATAGTCCATTAAACACCACAAACAACCAAGGTGACAAGGCAGCTCAGAGAGAAAGAGAAAAATCTCCAGAAAATAAGCTTAAAAACATAGATATAAGCGACTTAAATAACAGAGAATTCAGGATTGTACTCCTGAAAAAAGTCAGTGAGATCCAAAACAATTCATTTCAACAATTTCAGGAATTGAAAAAACAACTAGATGAGCACAATGAGTTCTTTAGCAAGGAGAAAGAAACCCTCAAAAAGAACCGAATAGAACTTCTGGAGATGAAGAGCACACACAAAGAGATGAAAAATGAAATAGCAAGCTTGGGAATAGAGTCAACCAAATGGAGGAAAGGATCAGTGATATCGAAGACAGAAATCTAGAAATAAATCAGAAAGAAGAAGAGAGAAATCGAAGAATGAAAAATAATGAAAGAGAAATACAAGAACTAGCTGATATCATCAGGAGAGGAAACATAAGAATAATGGGCATTCTCGAAGGAGAGGAAAAGGAGCACAGATAACAAAGCATTTTAAGACAAAGAGTTGATGAGAATTTCCCAAATCTATGAAATGAGCTGGAGCTTGAAATTCAAGAAGTCAATAGAACATCCAATTATCTCAACCCCAAAAGGTCTTCTCCAAGACACATTGTATTAAACTTATCAAAAATCAATGACAAAGAAAGAATTCTCAGGGCAGCCAGGGAAAAGAAGAAGGTAACCAATAAAGGAAAACCCATTAGATTATCATCAGACTTCTCAGCACAAACCTTACAAGCCAGAAAGGAATAGAATCAAGTATTCGAACTATTAAATGAAAGGAACTAGCAGCCAAGAATAATGTATCCAGCAAAGCTCTCCTATAGATATGAAGGAGAAATAAAGACTTTTCCAGACATGCAAAAATTGAGGGAATTCTCCACTGAGGCCTGTATTACAGGAAATACTGAAAGGGGTCAGCTCACCTAAAACAAAATGACAAAACAAAAACAAAAACATATAACTAGGAGTAAGGCAACTAGCAGGCAAATAGAAGCAGAGAAGTACAACCCTTAGTAAGAACAGGGCATTATAAGCTTAAACAATAAGAAGAGGTTTGCTATAGCAAGATAGTAATGAATGTTCAGCATACATAGGGATAAAGTGAGACAACAATGACAGAAAAGGGGGGATTCAAAGATTCAAATTCTCAAAGGGGAATGGAGATAAGGCACACACAGAAGAAAATGAACTACTATATATATAACTATCTTGCACATATTCATAATGGTAACCACATGCTAGATTCAGAACTGAAGTATATAACATAAAAGAAGGACCAGACAGAAAATCCACAAAACCCAACCAAAATGAAAAACAAACAAAATCCCCCACAAAAACAGATACACAAGGACAATAAAGCAATGGAATCAATGAGCTACCAGAAAGCAAAACCTAAAATAGTTATAGGAAAATCCCGTATTTCAATTATCACTCTAAATGTAAATGTACTGAACCCATCAATAAAAAGGCATAGAGTTGTAGATTGAATCAAAAAATAAAACCCGACCATATGCTGCCTCCAGGAGACACATCTTAGCTCCAAAGACTCAAAGTAAAAGGGTGGAAAATGATATTCCAAGTAAATGGCACTCAGAGAAAAGTGGGAGTAGCGGTAAGAAACAGGATATTGGGTGTAATTCAAAAGAAAACTGAGACTAAAGTAGCCATAACATTTTCTCTAAATCAGAGAGTCATTAAAGTAGAAATAAATGAAACAGATAAATGAAAAAGAATGTGATAACTGCAAGAAGAACATTGGAAAGAATATAGGGAGATGCTAAATCAGTTAAAGAAGGGTATTAGAAACATAGAGAAACCTGAAATACCCAAAGATATTCAACATAATTACTTTTCTTTAACAAATTTAGTGAGTAAATCAAAGGAGACAGTAAAAACTCAGGTTCTGGGAATCAGCAGGGAATCCTGAAGTGCTGGTCGACATTGACAAGACCATATTGCTTTCCTCTTTATGAAACAGCAACTCAAGGAAACATGCTCACAATTTCAGTTCAACAGCCTCCAAATGTGGAAAGTCTAACAGTTGGTTCTTGTATTACTTGTATTTATAAATTTTTATATTTAATATTGTTCAGGAGTAAAAATGTCCACATTTTGATTAATAATCTTCCCTCAGAACGGACTTCCCATTCATTGACACTCTTCCTAATTTTTCTTCTTCTCTAAATGCAAGAGGGGAAATTCCAGTGTTCAGTCATAATAGTTTCTCAGTGGAGGTAACCAGAGGTCAGAAACACGGAGGCAAAGGAGCGGCAACAAACTATTCACGGACTCATCTGTACTTGCAGGGTGTGGTACCGTATCTCAAGAACTCTCTGTTTTACAAGATGAAAACCTAGGGTCCCAGGGAGCTTAACTACCTTGTCTGAGGTTATTGATTGACGGAAAGGCACATGCCTGTAGACCACATCCAGGTCCACCAGATGCACAAATGCCCCCTCTATCACACCTGCTGCAGCATTAAAGACACATACATATGAAAAGCTAAAGGGCAAAAGTAAATGATGTAAAAATGATTGATTAGTAATAAGAAATGTCTTCAAGAAGGTTAGGAGCATTTCCAGGTAATGTTGCTTAAGACTTTATAGAGTCGGATTTTAACTGGTTCTCAAGTACTTTTGCACATAGTATGTGCTGAATAAATATTTGTTGCAGAGAAGCGGTAAAAAATAGAATATGGCATATTCATATTAAGGTACTACACCATTAGCAAAGAAATGAAGATGGCTATATTCAGGGGACTCTCTAGTGACGCTTATCATTTAAAAAAAAAAAAAAAAAGGATGGAAAAGAATGGGCCTGAAGTCAGCCTTTTAAAGGTTATACCAAATTAAAAATAAAAAGTTAAAAAGACTATGGACTTAATGCTGGAGGAACTGGAGAAAGATTAAAGGGACTCAAACAGCTAACCTATCTACCTGTAACAACTAAAAATTTCCTCTTAGAAAAAGAGGAACGTGAAAGATCTCCTAGGGGCCAGAAAATGTGTACTAGCCAGCTTAAAAAAGGAAAAGAAAAAAAAAAATCAGAGGCTGTTTTAACTCCCAACACATATTTAATTGCTTATTAAACTTTACGAGCTCCAAAGAGTCTTCATTAATTTCTGGCATCAATCCATGAGGAAGGGCAGAGTCTAGTCACCTAGACAGAGAGATTAGTACTTAGTCACCACTAGTATTCCTGGTCCTGCAGAGAGAAAATATGGAAAGAAATAACCTACGTGCATATATAAATGCTTCCTCAAATCCATCTTAAAAGACATACATCTTCCAAGTCCTACGTATATATCCATCCACCTTAAAGCTGTAACTTATATTATCTAGTAACTCTGCCTACAACAGGGTAGAAGGCCACTATTTTTCAGAGGATGTTCAGGGATGTGTCACGTCAGTGTGATTTTTATTAAAAAGAAAAATCAAACTATGTACACAATTTAAAAACTGACATAATCTGATTAATAAACTGGTTTTGACATTTCACTTTAATCACTCCTGTGCTTTTATACCTAATACTGCTTAGAGCTATGGGGGGAGGGGGACTATCGGCTTTGCCATGAGAAAATCTTTTCCTGCAGTACTCTCAACTGCTCACAGGCACACCCATGAGACCTGAAAGCAGTTCCCTGTCTCCAGAAGACATCTATGAACTTTGTCCTTCAGAAAATTACTGTCCAGTGGCATCAGGTCTGTGTGGCCCCAGAGTTCATTTAGTTTGATACATTCATAGACAAAAAAGCAGATGACAGTTGCCAGGGGAATGGAGAGTTCTTGTTTATGGGTTCAGAGTTTCAGTTAGGACAATGAAAAGAGTTCTGGAGCTTGTAAGTGGTGATGGGTGCACAACAATGTGAATGTACTTAATGCCACTGCACTGTATACTTGAAAATGGTGTAAACTTTATGTTTTACCGCAATTAAAAATATTTTCCTTAGCTAGAATGTATTTAATTAGTAAATATAATCAATCTCTTTGAGAAGATCCAAATTATGGACTAGACTGTGATTACTTTCATTTCCTTGCTAAATTTCTTTGGTTTCCATGGGATAGGAAAACAGAGGAAACAAGGATGTAAAAGTCTTTTAAATATTGGAAAGGGGTTAAAATAATTAAAGATAAATTTCACAAGGATCTACAGCCAATTCTGAGGCTCTTAGTCCAGAGACAAAAGCCTAGTAAAACACATTACTTGTTTTTCTTTTTTTATGGCCAAGAACTGCTTTCTCCTAGCCAGTCTTGCATTTATGATGCACACATACAGATCCTTCTCGGAGAGTAGGATTCAGGCCTCATCAAGCTGTGCCTCTGGTTCTAAGCATTAGCCTTGCTTTTAAAGAAAGAGTTTGCTGACTGACATTTTGACAGGAGAATATAAAGAACTTGAAGATATTTGTTCCACCAAAACACTTCAATTAGCAAGGTCACTGTAAACTATGCAAACATCTATAATCAGTTTAGGGTACAACTAGACACAATTAACTGTTCTTGCCCATGTTTTAAAGTTTTATGGTATAAGATGAGTATTCCACACATTATATAAAGAAGAACCCTCTGTCAGCTTTCATCTTCATTTTGGGTTGTGCTGAGCTCCTCAGAGAGCATTAATTCTGAAGGAGATTTGGATTCCTAAATTTAGAAAAGTGACTAAGTCCTTAGTTGACCAAAGGAAATTTAAGCATCCATCTTTACTCAGTTCTTCAATATGTACAGTAGTAACACGGTTATAAAGCTATCAGCAATCAACATTTTAGAATCAAAGTTAAGAACACTGAGGAAATCGATATCCTTAAAAGTAAAGTGTATTATCTCAAGAGGTTAATTGAAAACCTTATTCAAGCATGATCAATCTTTATTACTAATGCTAATTCAAGCTATTAAGTTTCATTTTACTTATGACAAAATAGAACAAAAAATGAATAATTACTACCAATATAAATCCTATCATTCTAACTAAGCACATCAGAATAAGTTCCTAAAGTAAATCCAGTAAGGCAGGTGATACTTTAAATTTAGTATATTTTATTTCCTCATTAAGAACTTTAAAAATAAGTCAAATATTAGAAAAAACTTAACAAAAAATATGTATACTATGTCACCCTAAATTACTAAAAAAGGAACAGAAAATAATCAGACCCGTCTTCCTCTTTAGTGTTGAGAATGAAGGATTAACAAGAAAAACAAACAAAAATATGAAGATAACATTATCTACATGGCATAATTCTCCAACAGTGAAATCTTATTATTTATCATATCTACAATAATTTTATTTCCTGCAAAATGACTCTACTCTATTTGACATAGAATTGAATTCTCTCAATACTTTTCTTCATGTTTATCTTGACTTTCAGAACCAACCAGTTCTTTTAACTATTGCTTTAGTAAGATAATTAATCAATTACAATTTATCTATTTCATTTTAATAGTTCATGGTCATTAATTTCAAATCCTAGATATCAAAGGAAGATACTACTACCTTAATTAGACACATGTTGAGAGTATAAAGAAACCTCTACTCCAAATGAAATTCACAGTCTATACTTATTGCATCTAGTATATTCTAGATTAAAATGTGCTAATTTTCTACTCTTGGTGCAGAGATATCTCAGAGAGGGTAAGACTTCAAACATCTTTGGAAATATATTAGTACCTGGACTAAGTAAGGTTCAAGGTATTTGCTGACATTCACAGTAAGGTCTATTTCAACCTTCTATCTGCAATGTCAATAGTAACAGGGTAAGAATGAAAACCTGTCATCTATAATTTCAATCTTTTCCCAATTGCTACTATTTCAATCAGTGTGTAGAGAATTCAAACATCAGAAGACAATGTTAACTTCTTCATATAAACTATTGTTTTAAGTAGCCCTCTTTTCCACTCTTCACCTTATGTTTAAATTAGAAATAGTTTAAACTAGAGTAACACATTAATTTTAACTATGTTCTCAAATGCTATCATAATGACTTGCTAGAAATGCAGTTCCATATTAGTGTATGCTATAGACCCTGTAGGGCTGATAGACCATTAAAGCTAAAAAGGGTATGGTTGCTGCAAGCACTACCATCCCTCAACAAGATGGAGCTGGAAGTGAGAGCACCACAGGTAAAAAGTCAGTCCTGCAGTTGGTTGCCAAAAGTATAACACATATTTTAGCTTTGGAGTTTTATAGAAGCCAGAGCAAGGCTAGAAATTCCATTAAAAAAGATTCTAAGATATAAACAAACTTACTACTTAAGAAGACAATCTGGTATTTCTAAGACCCAAGAAGTTCTCCCTGAGGATGTTTAAAAAAAATAAGAGCCCAAAACACACACAGACACTCAGCCACCCCAATACCAGAAGGAACGGAAAACGATGAAGGACAAATACATGCATGATATGGCAGATTACAAACTCAAAAGAATCCTCAAGTACATAAAAGCAATGGTTTTCTTAACATTTCCCCATACACGAAGCTATTTTTTTCCCCCAAACAAGATGGAACCTCAAAAACAAAGCTGACCAAAGCAGAGGTGCTCTGGTGGGTGGGGGTACTCCTTGGCTCCCCATTCTCTGAGACCAGCTGTTAGAGATGTGGTAATGGACATGCAGATGGCTGACTTGCTCAGCAAATGCAGAAATACCACACATCTCTGGATTTATGAAGCACCATAAGAAAATGAAAACATATGATTTCATTTTAGTAAGAAATAGGCTGCGAGGAATTGAGAGATGCCTCTGTCCTCAGAGGTTGGCTGTTTGCCTAGAATAAACTACCCAGATAAAAGTGAATGGTCAGAATCACAGAATCAGGGGAGAGACAGGCCTGGGAGAAAGAAACTGCCATCTAGATCTTATCTTATTATCTACCCTTCTAGTCATTCTTTGGTTGGCCTTTCAATTAATTTTCAGACCATATTAACAAAGTCAAAATTTAATTCTCGATGAACTTTCAAAAACTTTCAAGAACCGTTTCAAGTATTTGTGACATTCACTCAGTCTAATAGTTCTTTTGGGTCAAGATTTCCTCATCTTATGACTCCTCAAAGAGAATTTACTAACAGGAACACAGATTTTACATAAAGAATACCTTGAAAATTAAAAAAAATTGAAATGCAGTATCATCTCCTAACAGAATGGCAGAAGTACTTAGTTTGTACCTAAAAGACAGTCATTGCAAACATGTTTACAGCTCCATATTTTCAATAGATATTTAAAATTAATTTCCACATATTGAAAGTTTGAAGCAATCAAGTTAATCAATCTAATATTAAAAGAAAGACACAAGACTAACTTCTAAAGCATAAAACCCCTAACATCAGTCCCATACACACTGGGTACACTCTCAAGGGAGGAAAGTAGTAAAATGTTTTTTGGAGGGTGATTTGACAACTTGTACCAAAAACATTAAACAAAACTCTAAACCTCTGATGAATCTAAAGTCCAAATCTAGGACTTTATCTTAGAGAAATAATCACAGGTATCTATTAGAATTTGACTAAAAGGAAGTTCTTTCCAGTGTATTTAACAGGATGTTGCTATAATTAAGACTGTGTGCAATTATGCTTAATAACACAGAAAGATGATCTATGAGAAGTCAAGCCTGAAACAAAGAGCAGTGAGACATGTGTTCTTACAAACTTACATGCAAAACACAGTGAGTAAAAAGCTATCTGTTATATTCTCTTGCCCACTCTCACCTACTGACTCATTTCCTAGTCTCTCAGCTACAAGGTCAATCTATTTTCTTTACTCTCTTCCTACACATTATGGATACTGTGGTATTGCTGTCAGGTTTTTATTGCTGTAGTAAAATATTTCTATACTTGAGCATGAGCTAACCATCTAGAGAAGTTCTGTAGGCCATGAAGCTGGTGGTGCAAAGGCTAAACCAGACCCAGCTCTGCCTCATCATGGACTACACCATCTATAGACCCAGCTCTAAGAAACCACACGAGAACGTGCTCCAATTACACACCAATTCTGTAAACCCTATTTTATTACAAACAAAAGTTAAATGGGGAAAAGAGATCCATAGTTCAGAATTAAGAATAGATCTGTCCACAGCTAAAAGGCTGGTTAAAGAGCTAGACAAACTACAAAATGACAACTTTTTTTGAACTCATTAGACAACTGAAATTCAAGGAAAGACAGTCCTATTCAAAGAAAAGATGGGGCGTAGAGGCTGTCTCATCTGTGGCAGAGTACAAGTGGGAGGCAGGGTCTCTAAAAATGGATAAGAAGGGATCAGCTAAAACTCTAAAGAACTGCTAACAACTGAGTGTGGGCTAGCATGACATGCAGAAGTTCACTCATAAGAAAGACTGAATGAGTGGCAGGAGATCAGACACAAACTTCCTCAGCAATGCAGACATAGAGGGGTCTGCCACTTTCAGGAAAAAGGTATGAAGACCCACCTGCCTACTCTGACTTTTTCCTCAGGGCTCTGGGGGAAGGGCAGCAACCCCTCCACTGACCCCATTAGAACCAAGGAAAGTGTGAGGGAAAAACTCTTACCCCTTGGGCAAGAAAAATCATCCTGATAAAGCTCCATTTACAAGGCTGAGCCACACATGGCCTAAGACTGAGATAGAACCAGAACAAATAACTGCCCCACTCCCACTCTCTCTTCCACATTCTTAACCCAGTCTATCAAGAACTGAGTGAAAAATATCTATAGCAATCTACCTCTAACGGAGAGGCTAGATCATGGAGAAGCTTTCTCTGATTCAGGCATATGGAGACAGCTGAAAGCTGATGGCAGAGCACATACACTGAGAAAAATCTCTGGCAAACACAGTAAAGCAAAACCCAAATTCAGCTTAACTCCTGATAGAATGACTTAATTCCCCACCTTAGCTGCCTATGAAGAAACATGCCCATTCCTAGGCATAAATATTATTTATGTCAGTCTCTCTTATTTTATACAAGATACCAATATTAAAAAGATGACCCAGATAATGGTACTATCTTATAGGAACATTAAAATAAGTATAATACATATAAAAGGATCTACTAGAAAAGGTGTACAACTTGTATAAACAGATGGAGCACTTCAGCAAAACTCAGAAACTTTAAGAAATAGGCCATATGTAAAAGTTAGAAATAACAATGAACCCTGGGGAGGGGAAGAATCTGATTTCCAGAATTGCCACATTTTTTATTTAAAAAGTCCTGTTTTCATCATCATAAACAACAAAAACAACAACGGCAAATCATAAGACATAGGAAAGAATAATCCAAACATATGGGAAAAAAGTAGTCAATAGACACTGTCACTGAGGAAGCCCAGATGTTGGACTTTAATCAGCTATTTCAAATATATTCAAGAACAAAGGAAATAATGTCAAAAGAAATAAAGTCTGAGGAAAATGCCTCACCAAATAGTATCAACAAAGACAGACTATTAAAAAAATAGAAATCCTCGAGTTTACAGTATACAAACAAAAAAGAAAAATTCACTAGAATGGCTCAACAGATTTAGACTGGCAGAAGAAATAATCACCAAATCTGATAATAGGTTAATTGAGATTATCTAGTCCAAGGAACAGAGAGGAAAAAGAATGAAAAAGAACAGAATCTCAGAGACTTTTGAGACACTATCAAGAATACCAAGACACACATCATGGGAGTTCCAAAAGGAGAGGAAAGTTAGGGACAGAAAGGATATTTGAAGAAATAATGGGCAAAACCTTCCAAAATTTGATGGAAAACAATCTGCATATACAAGCTCAAGAAACTTCAAGGAAAAAAAAATCACCTAGACACATCATAATCAAAACATCAAAAGCCAAAGATAAGAATTTTCAAAGTAGCAAGAGAAATGACACATTAAAGCATCGAGAGAACCAACACGTCATGTTCAACGACTCCTTGATAAGATTAACGTGGTTCTTAACAGAAACCATGTAGAGGACAGAAGGCAGGGGGATAAAACAAAAGTACTGAAAAAAAACCTGTCAATGAATAATTCTATATCTAGCATAACTATCCCTTGATAAAGAAGTAGAAATTAAGACATTCCCAGATAAAAAGAGAATTAGTGGTTAGCTTACTTGCTTTTACGATAAATACCAAAGGGCTAAAATTAAAGACAATAGATAGTAACACAAAATCCACATGTAAAAAATAAAATGCACTGGTAAAGGTAACCCCATAGGTAATTATAAAAGGGTAAATGTATTTTGGCTTACGATACTGCTTCTCTTATATAATTTAGAACACAAAAAGCAATAAATCTGTGTTAATGGGCATATATATGATAATACTAGCACAAAGGTGTGGGAGAGGGAGTGAAGTTATAATAAGAGCCAAGTATTTCTATACTACTGAACTTAATGTGATATTAATCTATACTACATTATCACAGATTAAAATGTTAATTACAATCCCCAGGGCAACAACTAAGAAAAAGCTAAAACTACATAATAAAAGAAAACAGTGAAATTAAAATGGTACATTAGAAAAGACCTATTTAACACGAATGAAAGAAGGCAGTAATGGAGTAACAGAGGGAGAAAAAAAGCATGCACTATTATAGAGAACAAAGAGCAAAATGGAAGACAAATCCTACCATATCAGCAATTACAAATAATCCACTTAAAAGACAGAGATTGGCAGAAAGGATAAAAAGACCTAGCTCAACTCTGTGCTGTGTATAAGAGAAATACTTTAGATATAAAAGACACAAGCATGTTGAAAGTAAAAGACTGGAAAAGATATACTGTGCAAAACAATAACCAAAAGAGACCTGCAACAGCTATACTATATGAGGTAAAATAGACTTTAAAACAAATAGTTACTAGAGGAAAAGGACATCTTATAATAATAATGTGTTAAAACATCAAGAAGACATAGTAATTATAAACAAACATGCACCTACCAAGAGAGCCCTAAAATGAAGCAATTTGACCTAACTGAAAGGAAACACAGACAACTCAACAATAGCTAAAGACTTTAATATTCCACTTTCAGTATGAATACTGAACTAGATAGAATAGACAGAACTAGACAGAGGGTCAGCAAGGAAATGGTAAACCTGAACAACACTATCATCCAACTAGACCTGATGGACATTTATAAAACAACCCACCCAACAAGCAGTATGACTTCTGAACATAGTGGATTGAAATTAGAAATCAAAAAGAAATAGAAATTTGGTTAAGTCCTCACATTGAAAAAAGATCCCAAATTATTAGCCTAACCATTCACTCTAAGAAATTAAAAAGTAAACTCAAAACAAGCAGAAAGGAAACAATAAAAACGAGCAAAAATTAATGAAATATAGAATAGAAATGTAGCAAAAATTAAAAAAAAAAACCACAAAAGTCGGTTTTTTGAAAAGATCAATAAAATTTACAAACCTTTTAAAATGACCAAGAAAAAAATTAGAACACTCAAATCAAGAATGGAAGAGGAGACTGTACCAATGATCTTACAGAAATAAAAAGGACTGTAAAGGAATATTATGAACTGTGTGTCAACAAATTAGATTACCTAGAAAAATTGAAAAATTCCTGGAAATTACTGAAACTGAATCAGGAAGAAATAAAAATCTGAATAGATTTATAGCAAGAGATTAAATAATTAACCAAAAAACTTCCCACAAAGAAAGGCTGAAGATCAGATGGCTTCACTGGTGAATTCTACCAAAAATTTAAAGAAGAATTAAAACAAATCCTTCACGAACTCTCCAAAAAACAGAAGAGGGGAAATATCTCCACACTCATTGCATGAAGTCAGTATTATCCCGATACTAAAACTAGACAAAGGTATCACAAGAAAACCACATCTCTTATGAATATAGATCCAAGATCATCAACAAAATATTAGCAAACTGAATTCAGCAGCATATGTGATTATTTTATAATACCACGATCAAGTGGATTTATCTCAGGAAGGCAAGGTTAGTTCAACATAAAAATAAATCAATGTAACCACGTGAAAAGAATAGAGGACAAAAACTACACGATCATCTTAATAAATGCAGAAAAAACATATGAGAAAATCTATGATTCTTTCATGATAAATACTCTAAAAAAACTAGGAATAAAAGAGAATATCTTCTACCTGATAAAAGGTATCTGAAAAATCCACAGCAAACGTAACACTTAGTGAAAGACTAAAAACATTTCCCCTAAGATCAGGAATAAGATAAAGATGTCTTCTCTATAAACTTCTATTCGGCACTGTATTGAAGACTCTAGCCAGAGCAACTGTGTAAGAAAATGAAATAGAAGGTGAGAAAGGAAGTAAACTATCTATTTACAGATGATATAACTGTACACATAGAAAATCCTAAGGAATCCCCACGCACATAAACATAACTATTAGAACTAATAAATGAGTTCAGCAAGGTTGCAGGATTCAAGATCAATATTCAGAAATCAACTGTGTTTCTATACAGCAGCAATAAGAAATGGAAACTGAAATTAAGAGAACAATCTATATTTACAATTGCATTGAAAAGATTAAATATGCAGAATTTTAACCAAGAAGTGCAAGACTTATACACTGAAAATAACAAAACCTCACTGAATTTCTAATTTCGACTTAAATAAATGAAAAACTTTGTACTAGAAAAGTTAATAATGTAAAGGAACAATTCTCACAAAATTGATCAACGTAATGCCTATCAAAACCCTAGCTGACTTTTGATAGAAATGGACAAACTGATTCTAAAATTCATATGGAATTACAAAGAACTCAGAACAGCAAAACAATCTTGAAAAACTCTTACTTCCCAATTTCAAAACTTACTATATAGCTACAGTAATCGAGGAACTGTGGTACTGCCAAGTGGACAGACATACAGATAAATGCAATAGAACTGAGAGTCTAGAAATAAATCCTATACATCTATGTTAACTGATTTCTGACAAGGGAACCAAGACCATGCAATGTAACAAAGAATACTCTATTTCAGTAAATGGTGTCAGGACAACAGGATACCTATATGCAAAAGAATAAAGCTGGATGCCTACTGTATGCCATATATAAAAATTTACTCAAAATGAATCAAAGACCTAAATGTAAGTGTGAAATCTATAAAACTCATTCTTAGAATAAGATAGGGGTAAACCTTTGTGACTCTGGATTAGGCTAAAGGTTTCTTAGCTATAACACTAAAAGCATGAGAAACCAAAGAAAAACTATATACATTAGACATCAAAATTAAAAACTTTTTGGCTTCAAATGACACTATCAAGAGAGTGAAAAAACAACCAAAAGAATGTGAGAAAATGTTTGCAAATCACATGTGTTATAACAGTGTAATGTCCAGAATATATACCGAGCTCATACAACTCAACAATAAAAAGACAAATAACCTAACTTAAAAATGGGTAAAGGATCTGAATAGATGTATCTCCAAAGATATGCAAATGAAAAACAAGCATATGAAAAGATGCTCAAGAGCATTAGTTATTAGGGAAACACACATCAAAAGGACAATGAAATACCACTTCACACCTACTAAGATGGCTATAATAAAGTTCTGTAGTTCCTGAAATATTAAACATAGCAATTCTACTTCTAGGTGCATATACAAGAGAAGTAAAAACTTGTCTGTGCAAAAGTATGCACACAAATGTTTACAGAACATTATTCATAATAGGTGAAATGTGGAAGCAACCTAAACGTCTATCAACAGATGAATGGATAAATAAAATCTGGTATATCCACACACACAAATTATTCAGCCATAAAAAGGGATAAAGTACTCATTCATGCTACAATGTGCATGAACTCTGAAAACATTATGCTAAGTAAAAGAATACAGACACAAAATCTACACATTTGATTTCATTTATATGAACTGTCCAGAACAGGCAAACCTATAGAGCCAGAAAGGAGATCAGCAGTTGCCAGTGGCTGTGAGGAAGGTAGAAAGGAGAGTGACTATTGATGGGAACGGGGTTTCTTTTTGGAGTGATGAAAATGTTCTAGAATAAATAGTAGTGATTGTTGCACAATTTTGTGAATATAAAAATTTGAACTGTACACTTTCAAAGAGTGAATTTCATGGCATGTCTCATTTTTTAATATATGAAAATAGGCACCTATTAAACCTCAAAAGATAGTTAATATAAATAATACAAATGTTTACATTCAACTTATATAAGGTATCACAAGATTAAAAAGTTAAAGTTTAAAATATTTGAATAGACATATTACTATTACAAGAAGGGAACATTTCAAGTCATTGTTAACAACAAACGAGGATTTGCATCTATGATACAATTTTGGTAATTTAAATCCAGCCATATATAAAAAAGGTAAAGCATCATCACCTAAGTTGGGTTTATTTTGAGAATGCAAGATTAATGGTGTTTTTTTTGTTTGTTTGTTTGTTTTTTGTTTTTTGGTGGGAGTGGAGAATGGGACCCAATGTAATTTACTTGCTTAATGAAATAAACAAACAAACAAAAATCTCAATAGATGTAGATAATATTCTTTCATGACGGAAATTCTCCTTGCCACATATTAGAGTAGAACTACCTTAGCTAGTGATAGTTTCAATTCTTAACTCTTCTTTGTATTCATACCCTTTTGCCATGGAAACTTGTCTATTGTAGACTGGCTGACTGCCACAGGCCTTGAATCTGGAAATAAGGGTTAGAAATGGGGTTTGAACAGGAGCTTGTATCTTTGCCACTGCTACAAGACTATGACCAGATTAGCTTGCTGGAGGAGGTAAAGAACCAATCTGAATCACCCAGCTGTTCCAGCTGAGGCCATTCAAGACCAGGTGAAGATTTTAAATACTTACCCTCATCTGAAGCAGTACAGCCCAGGCACTTGAGTCAGACTGTCTCGAATCCTTTCCTAGTTCTGCCATTCATTAGTTATGTGTCCTTGACCAAGCTGGTTAACTTTTCTCATCAACAAATGATAGGAATAGTAGCTACCTCACAGAGTTATTACGGGATTAAATGGTTGCTATGTGTAAAGCACATATAATAGTCCTTGACATTCATCAAATACTCAATGGAGGCATGCTAGAATTACTACATGCACAATATTTTAGTTTGCTCCTTTCAAATCTCCTTTGGAACTGATGTTATTTCTCATCTTCTGGACTATATTTCAGTAACATATATGTTCATCTTTTATAACTCAAGAATAAAAAAATTATTTTAAATAAAGTATACTATATTTTTTTATCCCTGGATTATACCTTCTGAAGAGTCAAATTCAATACTAATATGTATTTATAGCCAAAAAAAAAAAAAAGTAAGGTCTACCAGAATAGGTCCAGTGGAAAATTCCAGTTCATATTTCATTGTCTTGTCAATCTCAGTCAGCCAGCCAAAGCCAGACCCGGAATGAAGCCTAGTCAATATCAGAGTTGTCCATCAAACAACCCTATAAATGCTATATGCCATTGAAGTTTTGAGACCGTTTGTTACACAGCATTATTATGGTAATGGATAACTGATATGATAGTTACACAGTATTTAAAAACTCAACAGTAAACATTATTTTTAATGATAAAATCTTAAAATTTTCTTCAGAGATTAGGACAAAGACAGCATTAAATAGAACATGAAAACAAAATTTAAATAATATTTATAATAACATCAAAAAAAGTATTTTACAAAACCCAAGGAATCAATATACTGAAAGACATGCAAGGTCTCTACGCGGAAAACTGCAAAACATATTCATTAACTGTAAAAATACCAATTCTCCTAAATGATTGAATGCAATCTCAATCAAAATTCTAGTAGGTTTCTCCTTGGGGAGTAGAAATTGAAAAGCTGACTCTACATCGTACATGGACTTGGAAAGGGCCAAGAGTAACCAAAGCACTCTCAAAAAACGAGGATTCTCTACCAGGTATCAAGACTTAAAGGTACCATAATTAACAAAATGTAGATCTGGCATAAAGATAGGTAACAGAACAGAAGCCATAATAGAGTGACATGTACATAGATTGTCCCTGGCTTTATGCCAAAAGTGATAGCAGCAGTAATGAAAGTGGTATAAAATTTGAGTGTCACACATTCACCAAGGCAAATTACAGACCTAAATGTGAAAGCTTCTAGAAGGCTCTGGGGATTCCATGGCAAAAAGTATGAATACAAAGGCTTTGGGGATGTTTATATGTTGTCTGTGGTAACTTTCATGCTACAACAGTTGAGAGCTGAGTAGTTGTAACACAAAAGCCTAAAATATTTACTATCTGGCTCTTTACAGAAAAACTGTGCTGATCCCTAGGCTAGATTATTCTTTTATATCCAGTGTAATCATCCCAGTAAGGAACTGGAGAGAGAGAATTACCAAGAGGACTTGAAGAAGATAACTGTTTAGCTAATAAGAATATTTTAAAGTCCAGAATTATTTTATGAAGTCTAAATTTACCAGCTGTGCAACCAGATTTGTTTTCTGTTAAAAACAAACAGTACAATGTCATGGAATCACTGAAACTATCAACATAGACATAGAATCATGGCTCGTATTTAAAAACTTTTAACTTCAAGTGATTATAGGACTGGTTTAAAGAAACCACATTTACTCCAAAATAGATGCCTATAATCTCTTAATCAAAGCAAGCACACAGACTCAGGTGCTAGTAACATTACTGAGAGATGAAACATCTCCAATTCAACAGGTAGCTCATTATTTAGACATGATGCTGTCATCAGTACTTTGGCAAGCATGCCTATTTGAGGAGAAGGTATGAAGTTCCTGTTAAAAACAATTCCCAAAGTCTCTTTCACAGTCCCATAGAAATGAAGTTTATCCCTTTCTTTTCTGAACAACCCCGGCTCCCCTCTGAGTTGTTCCCTTTGTAAAGGTATTTGAAACTTCAAAATGAGTATCATGATAAAAAACAAATGAAAGCAATGGTAATTTTAAGAAAAAAACTATCTTAAAAACCATGTAATTTTGACTTTGATCATATAACATCAATGTGAATATTGGGTCTGCTTGTTTTAAGAAAGAAAAAAAAAATCTGTCTCATAGGACAGTATTATATAGGTAATTTTCAAAATCAAATGTGTTTTTGCTTCTTCGCTCTCTACCCACCCCCAAGATTCTGATGTTTCCTGGGAGTAGAATAACTTCTTTGCTTTCATAACAAAGACGACTAACCTCATATTCTTCAAGACTCCTATAAATCCTCAACAGCTTTTTCTATCTCAAGTTTTTTTTTTTACATTACATCTGTCTTTGCAGATACACATTTATATATATATATGTCATTGTGAAATTTGAAAAGCGAACTTATGTAATTATGTAAGATAATTTTACGTTAAAAAGCATAGTCTAAACAATATTCTTTAAAACTTTAATGTCAACTTTAAGCTGAACAGCAAGACAGGTGGCCACCAAGTATTTTTACTTGATTCCAAAGGCCCTCTCCCAGTGTCACAGCCTCTCCCTCCTACACATTTCTTCTCCCCAATCTCAAGCCATTCCACGTTTTTGGAAAGGATTATATTATTTCTATTTTATAGTCTCCAAAAACCTACCAAGTCCTATAAGTAAAAAAGAATACTTACAGTTACATCGACTTTTCATTCATAAAATAGAACAAGCAGTACAGTTCACTTCTAGTTCTCTGTGGTAACAGGACTTGGGCATAAAGTTAAGAACTTGAAAACAAAAAAAAACAAAGATGAGCCTTGCTCTCACCCCATTTCTCTTCCCATTACTCATTCACTAGTTTTATGAATGCCAATGCAAGAAGGATTTTGGTAGTGTTAAAATACACTATCCCTTGTGGTGCCAGTGTGATTCTGAATGCTTCAATTTGGTCATTCAACTCTGATATGCTTTTATTTCTTGTGTTTCTTATATGCCACTACCATCCCATCAAGACGACGCTGGGAAGTCTGTTTCTGGCTTCTCAATTCTACTTATGCTGAGATAAACTGCTAATCTGAGCTTCTCACCTCTCCACAGCATAAGGCTCTAATAAATTCTTAAAGAACCAGTAGTGTGCAGGTTATGGGAATGTTTCCTCTTCATTTAACAAACTTGAGGCTCTGTCTCTGCCCTCTGCTCATCACCCTGCCCCCACTCCCTTTGTTGCAGACTTGGAATATTTGGCTGCTCGCTAATTTAGACAGAACCTCTCTCCCTTTCACCTAAGGGTGGGCAGGCATATGGCTGGGTCACCTCTACTCAGTCTGGAGAGCCTGAGGGAGAAGGCAGCCTCTCCCTTTCAACAGGGCTTTCTCTCTCAAGGGTGTAGCCCAGAACAGCGTTAATCAGAGAAAGAATTCCATGCGGCTCCTCCCTACCTTCCTCCAAATACATTTAAAACAACCGCTTTGGATGAAGTCTTGCTTTGATTCTGATTACCAACCAACTGCATTTTTTAATAAGAAAATAGCCTTTCTCTACAGACAGGCAGTCATATACTTCTATGTTCCTGGGTACAGATGGGGCGGGGGGGGGGGGGGGGGAACGCAAGTAAGTATTCTTATTCTTTACTCCTAGAAATAGGGTTTGCTTTGAAATATGGGATTTGTATTTGATTCTTGTTACATCTTGGGGTAGGGGAGGCTTCTTCAAGAAGCTTTCTATAAATCTTGAGTCACCATGGCAGTTATCCCTCTACCTTCTTGCTCAGAGCACTTTAACCATGGTATGAGAGGACATGGATTTAAGATCTAGTTCTGTAATTTACTGGCTCTGTGACCTTAAGCAATTTGTACCTTATCAGTATACAAGGATCGATAATACTTATTTACATCACAGAGTAACTGTTGGAATTAAACAAAACATTCAAAAGTGATTCAAACCATACAAATGTCATATACTATTACTAACATTATTAATAAATATGCTCTTCCACACAAGGCAAATGACAGAAATCTGCTGCCTCTCACTAGAGACATTTCTTTGGGAATGATTGTTTAACCAGTCACAAGTCTACTTTAGTATAAACTGGGCCCCAAAACCACTCTGTATAAGTCCATTTCTGATTTTCATGGGTATTACTTATCCATGCATCTTTCTCTGTTCAATGTAAAGAAATTAGAGAGCCTCACAGAATCCTTAAATCACGTACACATGCACATACAAATATGATAATAAGCTGAAAGATATAAATGCTCCTCCTGATAAACAACCCACAATAAAACAAACAAAACCTGACATCTTGCCAATCTTCAGTTGAGTTAGTGATGGAGAGGACTGCTGAATTATCAGCACAAGCTCAGATACTGCATTTGCTTGCTACCTTGGCAATAAGCTATTCTTGCTTGATGGGATTTAGAATCTTCTTTCCATTAATTTTATTTTATGGCATAATGAAATGGAACCTAGATGCAGCTGTTGCTTGGCTTTTCAAAATGTGCAGTAACAAAAATAGGCCAGGTTGGACAAGGCCTCTCCCCTGTAAGCTCTTCCTCCAGATTCATGCCAACTTGCTAAGAGTTCTTGGAACCTCACACAATGCATGATGCTGATAGTGGAAAGTTCACCTGCCCCACTGTGCACTTTCTATGCTGCTTCTGCTAGGCAAGCTTTCTTCTTATAGTGGCTGTCCTTTACATCTTACAATGAGCTTCTCACAGAGACAGAGACTAGCCTAAATCAGGTTCCTGGGGTTTAAGCACAGAAAACCCTCAGGAGGCTGATTTCTTCTGTGTGAAGTCAAGACATGTGAATGGCATGTCACCTCACAACATCAGGGCTGGATGAAAAGGACTCATTCTTCTGTCATTTCTCAACCCCAATACCACAAATGACCCTTTAGGGTCTTTTGATGATATGAAATGTTAGTGTCTTGCATAATAAAAACCTGTACTTTTGCACAGGATACTTCGCTGAACAGAAAGCTTTAAAAGACAGTATTTAAAAACACTTCTGAAATAATTTAATAAGGAATAGTGTCAATGATTATAACCACACTGAAGAGACTTTCTTTCATTTATAGTCAGTGATCAAATGTCAAAATGTCAAACAGTTCATGTCATGTTTCCACTTCAATCCCTTCACCACACTGAAAAAAATCCAACTTCCTTCCCCTGCCCAACCAAGCCCCACAGGATTCGGCCCCTGACCATCAGTTCTTTTAACCAGCACTTTTAGTTCCTTTCTTTGCCACACAGGATGCTGCTCCTCTCACAAGCATCCCTTGCAGAAAGTGGATGACCCTCAAGGCCACATACAGATAATGATAGCCTGAAGTTGTCCAAATAAATGGGAAGCGGCCCTGCTTATTCCCAGAAAGAATGGGTCAGATCAAATTCTCCCAAAACAAAGCCAACATTTTTTCTAATGGTCAGGAGAAAAAAAATCTCCAACTTGGAAACAGGCTACCGGAGGCCCACATATCATTTCAATATCATGCAGGAGCACTGTGAGACGTGTCCACCAAGGATTGTCATTCTTTAGGGAAATGTACCTTTGTTTGATTATTTAGCATTGACTAGGGTATAACTCTGTAAGGGTAGATGTTAATTTTCAAAAACTAATAGTAATATAAATAAATAGTACTGCTCAGACACAAATGACGCCTGTTCTAGAGAAAAGACAATATCAAAGGTTAACTGTATGACATAAACAGGTTTTGTTATTTAACCTTGCAACTATTTCAGTGTTCTTTCAGTGCCTATATATATTCAGTCAACTGAATTTTCTTTGAACCAACTTTACCCTTTGACTTCTGTATTGAGTTAAGCATTTGACACGTATTCATTCTGTATTTATGAGTCAAGTTTTTACTTTCTGAAAATTATAATTTGACAGCAGATGTCCCGTAACATCCACAGATTTAAAACTAACCCTACATAGAGTTAAGAAATTACGTACAATTAAATGGATTTTAAAAATTATGGTTTCCTTCATGAGATTTTTTATTTATGTCTAAGGTGGGTTTTTAGAAACAGCATCCTCTAAAAACTTTGAGGCCTTGAGCTATCATTTAAGCAGATAACTTAATTGCTTGGATTTATGCCTCCAGACACACACAAAGAACTCCTTTAAAGAAAAACAGCCCCGTGAACCTTATATTTATTATGAAGAAGGTGGTGTGGATATATTTTGTTCACTGAACCAAGCAAAACTTGCTTGATGGGGATTCAGGGCAAAATTTTCTTTCAGGTCTTACCATTGGGCCTAGTTATACATTTACTGAGCAATGAGAGAGTGTGTGGGTATACACATGTGCATGTGATTCTGATTCACAGGTTCACTCTTTGGATATGCTACTAGATAGCATCAAAATCAAACTGTGGCCTGCCAGTGATATTCAATGTCATGGCACACATTCTCTATATTATCATGCCCTTGGCTTCATCAAGTTTTTTCGTTTCCATTTCTCTTGGGAAACAAACAAACAAACTCTGTATTTCCAAACTGCAAACTCTTAAATCCTTTTTCAAGTAAGATCTAATTGGTATATAAATCATCAGAAACAATCCACTACTGCCTCTGGAACCTTTGTTGATGCCTTTCTATCCAGAGCATCTCTCCTGCTGCTGCTGCTGAACAAACCATACTAACCTCTCTAAGCCATCAGAGATATCTTTCCCTCTTCACTAAGTTTCTCTAGATCTCAATGACACATACTCTCCCCTCCAGCCTCTGGAATACTTTCTCTTAAGTCTATCAGAGGCATTTACACATTGCCTTATGTTATACTTTCTTTTGTAATTTGGCTTCTCCCCACCCTAGCAAACACCAGCTTTTGAAGGGCAGAGACCAGTCACACATGTGTCATTGACTGGACCTCATAATATCTGGTATACAGTATGCCTTGTGCTTAATCAATCAAACTGAAGGTAGAAAGCAGAAAGTATAAAAGCAAATGGTGGTTAAATGCAGAGCATTAATTCATTAATGAGCACCTCCTCTGGCCAGGAACACAGAGAGAAAACCATGGAGTCTGCCCTCAAGGCACTTAGCCTGGAAGGAAGACAGAAACAGAACCACCATTTAAGGAATCTAAGCAGCAGGTAGCAATTGCCTGGGACTGTTCCTGTGCTAAAGATAAGGGAGTGAATAAATTCAAATGGTGCCTGACCACCTGCATCTTATTGTATTAATAAACATAGTAAGTGTGCAACTAGAATAGTGGACGAATGCTAGGATATCATAGACCAGAGATGGTCTATTTTAGATGGTGAGGGAAGGAGTGTGGGAAATCAGGGAACGCTTCTTGGAGGAAGTGCCCTCTGGGCTGAGGCCGGGAGGGTAAGGAATTAACCAGGTAAAAAAACAGAAGCATATGTACAGATCCCCAAGGAAGGAGAGAACTTGGCAAATTTTAAGAACTGGAGGAAGTCTAGCACTGCTGAAGTAGAGAAAGTGATG
This sequence comes from Pteropus vampyrus, assembly GCF_000151845.1. Classification (NCBI taxonomy): domain Eukaryota; kingdom Metazoa; phylum Chordata; class Mammalia; order Chiroptera; family Pteropodidae; genus Pteropus; species Pteropus vampyrus. Next base: position 3,398,193 of record NW_011888910.1, read on the forward strand.
AAGGGGCAGTCCTGTAGGGTTCTGGTGATCACAATATGAAGTTTGATTTTTCTCTCAAGTACTTAGGAAAGTCAAGAAAGAGATTTAAGCAGGACAGTAATACATGAATTATACCTACACAAAAACTTCTAGTGTAACACAGATTGAAAAAGACAATAAAGATGTTGAGTGCTTGGGCTAAGTGGTGGCCAACGGCCAGAGGTCAGGGAAGCAGATGGACACAGGCACACTTTGTTATGGAATGAAGTGGGTTTGGTGATGGAATGGATGGTAAGGATGAGAGAGAGAGCAGGCATGGACAATCTATGCCTCTGAGCTACTAAATAGATGCAGGCAGCACTCAAAGAGATGAGAGAGACTGGAATCCTCTGTTCTCCACACAGGATGGAGGCAGCCAATAATTTACTTGGTGTTTACAATGCTCATGATGACATTTATTACTTTAAAAAATTTATTACAAAGACGTAAATAATGACATGATAAATATATCTTCCCTTTTATATACTTGCTTCCTCTCTCCCTTTCTTGATGGGTTCCTTTAAAAGATTTCTCTCAATCTCATAGAATAACAAAACAAATGTTTTTAGATGAAATGTTTTCAGATGATGGAGAGGACCATCTCATGGCTCGGAGCCATGAGGAGTGGTGTCTGCAATGGTAACTGATCACGTATATTTTAATTCTCTACCTCTGCACATGGGCATGGAAATTTAAGTCCATATCTAGTTAAAGCACAGAACCCTGCATAGATTAATCAGATAAGCACAAACCAGTAAAGAATGGAGCATCTGGAAAAGACACAGAATGTGACCACGTGTCCTGAAAGGTTACTTCCTAAATTAAGCATCACAGCATTAATTAAAGTTGCTTAGCATATTTCTATGTGGATGTAAAAAGCTGCTGGTTGGAAAATTTACAGTGGGTCAAAATGTCAAAGGACAATGTGTGGGCTACTACTGGTGGCCCTGATCCATATTAAAGTTTCATTTACTTATAGGTGGAGGGGAGAAAATGAGAAAAAGACTGTGGTAAGCTCACAGGTCAGACATTGTCTTTTTAGTAGTACAGTACGGGTGACCCTTAAATGACATGGGTTTCAACTGCATGGGTCCACTTTATACATGGATTTTTTTCCAATAAATATATATAATACTGTAAATGTATTTTCTTTCTTAATATTTTTTCTCTAGTTTATTATAAGAATACAGTATATAATACATATAACATACAAAATATGTGTTAATGAACTATTTATGTTATTAGTAAGGCTTCCAGTCAACAGTAGGTTATTAGTATTTAAGTTTGTGGGGAGACAAAAGTTATACGTGGGTGTCGCCCTCCCCTCCCCACTGCCACTAGGTTTTAGGCTTAAGAAAACGGACTATGCAATCTTGGAGCCAAGGATAAATAAAGGCCAATTGATCCATAATTCCAGGGCATGCCATTCACTTCAACTACCACACACAGCAAGAGAAGCCTCTAAAGTTTGTGCAGCACTGGACTACAGCAAAAGAGAATAGTATAAAGCTGTCCAGGGGTACTGATTGTGTACTGTCACAAAGTAGCTTAACCTGCAAAGCTAAAACTAAGCAAACTAAAATTGAAAATAACTATCTCCTAAAGCAAATTTCTAAAACAAACATCTAGCTTTAGTCTAGACTAGTGTTTCCCAAACTAGGGTCCAAAGACACACTATCACAAGTCTGCAAGGCGAACAAGTTTTAAATCCTATGCTTTTACCCAAGGATCTGATGGCATGCCATGTGGCTTTCAGGCCCCTTCCTCATCAGGTTTAATCAGGCTGTTGCCAAGGATCACTTTCAGCTGTGATTCCTAATCTGCCGTCCATGACAATCACTTAAGAGGGACCTCACACCATCTCTGCAAGGTCGGGTATTCATAATGTGCAGCCAGGACCAACAACCACTAGGATTTTTAACACAATGTTTTTCCAACTAGGGGTGGGGAAAAGTATTTTCTCAAGGGCACTCCAAGTGATTGGCCTTTAGGGGGGTCCATATACCATGTAGACTGAAGAATCATGGCCCAGAAGCCCCCTGATAGCAGGAAGGGGTGTTCTTTTCTGTTATGGACACCTAATGGGTGGCAGGGAATACAGAACTCGAGGGAGAGACAAACTACAGAACTGACTATTCACCTTACAATGAAATTCTGGCTTAAGGTAAGAATGGAATGCTGTAAAGCAACAGATCAAGAGAGAACATTTAATCTAATATTTCATTTTATAGATGAGGATAAAAGCTTCTCAAAGGTCAAGATAGAAAACTGACCTCAGCACAATTGACTCAAAATATAAAGCAAACACCTAAAAGTCACGACTTGCTAAGTTACATAAATACAACATTAAAACACAGTAATTTTAAAATCCAGTTTTGAGCATCTAGGGCTACTTCAAACTGTGTTAGAGCCAAATTCCAACCATCTGACTTATATGAGCTCCAGTTTCTATTGTGGACTTGTTACACAGTAATGTGTGCAACTCTGAAGACTGTGGCAAAGTGCCACCCCAGGCAGTCACAGGATTACACAGACGACAGAATTAAGAAACCCCAGTGTGTAACTTGCTCATTAAATGCATATTAGAAAATCCCTCCAGAAAATTGGATTACTTTACAAGTGGAAAATTTACTGGGGCAACCATTCCTTCCACAAACAAAACAAAAACAAAGATCAGATGGAGACCATTCTTAAACCACTCCTCAGTTGTTGCTAAAAAGCTGTGGCAATTCTGTCCCATCAAGTGAGGTTTACCTAAAAATCTGAAGCTCAGAGGTGAATCTTGTGATAGGAAAAGGGAGAATGTTTTCATTTTCACTTTAAATCCATAAAATACTTTGAATCTCAGGAATCAGAAATACTGTATCTAAAGTCACACTCTGTAGAAGATGTACCACATTCCAAGACTGATGTGAGCTTTATGGCCTTGTCCTTTTTTCCTACAGCCTTTACACTTGTACTGCCCCAAATATAGACACAAAGAGAAGGCGATGCTGGCAGAGCACAGTCACACTCGCAACACAGTAAACAGTGTGATCTTCATAATCATGTTGGGAATATTCACTTTACGTTTTCGTAGTATTCCTACAAAACCAAAATGTCATTTAACCTTTAGAGGTAATGCCAAGTAAATAGCTACCAAAGCATCATCCAAAGAAAAAAAAAATGCTACAATTATAATTCTAACAGGCAACACGATTTAAAACTGTATTAGCAAGATGAAAAATATTCTCTTTCCAGTTTAAGAGCTTCAGGTAATAACTTGTATTACATTTCATAAATGTCATATAAATCCATGTGAAAGGTGGTTTCACTTACTGGGTAAAATGCAAAACCCTCCCCCCATTACCAATATAAAACTTAATTAAAATTGTGGGCATACTTCCTCATATACCATGTCATGTTACTATTTGAATTTAAGATTTAATTAGAACAAACTTTTTTTTAAGGCTCCAACCACTGTAAAGACATAGGAATTCCCACAACAATTAGTTAACACTAGACATGGTCCTGTGAAACGAGACAAGAGGTCTTAACTGTAAGGTGTCCAACACTCAAGAAGTCAGCACTAGGGAAGTAAGGGCTTCTAGATATGAAATGTGGTTCAGGCCTCTACATCCTTCAACTCTAACCCAGATAGAGCCCATGGCTTCACTGATTTAATTCTCAAGAATGAATGACATCCCCTCATTACTTCAAAATAATTCAGCAGTGCATCCTTTTCCACACACAGACTGCTTCTAAATACATCCCTTCCACCAGTATTAGGTATGGCAGAAAAGGCACTGAAATACTATTCTCCTTGGGGACAGACATGTTTTTCAAAATCAGCTGAGCAGTTTGGGAGACATTCCAGGCTTGTCTCACATGAGGAGGACCAACGCTCATGCACCTCACATCCCAAGTACTCAGACCTGTGACTGACCCTGACACGTGGGACACTAGGCTATCAAAGACCAAATAAGACAATCCGTTAGGTCAACAAGGACTCCTTAGTGGTTTTAGTATTCTTGAAAATCTTGAGAGGGTTGGAGAGGACAGAACCCAATACGCAAACTCATGTTAGTCAGTATCCCAATAATTTTAAACAGTTTCAATGAGACTGCGATACACAACCATTTTTAAAACCATGTCAACTATTTGCTTATCCAACTTTTACTTTTAAAATTCAGGTAATGCTGGGAGTTAGGGGGTTGTAAATTGGGCTGGCTAGGGCAATAGTAACTTCTTAATGCTGTAATTGAGAATGGGGTGAGGCATATCCAGGTACAGTTGATGACACAGGGACTGAAGAGATCTGCTAGTGATTAAGCATCTCTATTTTAGTGCATGGACTTTGTAACTATTATTTCTCAGCACAGAGGTGGGTGGGGGGAAGCTACATACAATATACAGCTGCATTCCAAGTGGCTGGTATGGTCCTTAGGTACAGTCTGCAGTTTTATGATAACATACAAAGTAATCAATGTCTTTTCTCCTGAGAGCATACTCCCTAACTCCTTTGCCAACCATACATAAGAACTTAAATAAGAAATTAAACTGTAAGAAGAAATTAGAGATGACTATGATTGAGAGAACTGGGTAGAAAGGGGGATGTTTTAAGGTATTCTGAGAACCTAGTATGCTGCCATTAAATTAAACAATTAAGTACAAACAACTCTTAAATAATGAATTAGGGATGGTAAACCAAATGTTATCATAAAAAACCTGATTATAAAGTATCATCTTCCCAAGAACAAGAGGGGCGGTAGTGTTGTGAATGAATAACAAATTCACTTGCCTTGAAGATCAAATACATAGCTCACAAAATGTGGAGTAAAAAATACTTGAGTTAAAATGTTTTCTTAATACTTCATATTTTGAATGCCTCAGTAGATCCTATTTATGATCCTAGACTGAAAAGCAATTACATTAGATCTTTATCACTTAGGGGAGATGGGTATTTACTATATGAGGGTAATTACATCTTTTAATAGAGATAGTTGATCTCATTAGATGTCATCATTTCAGAAAGAGTAGGTCTGCACAAGGATTAGTTTATTATTATTTCCTTATTAATAATCTGGTATACTGCTCTTGGCTTAAGGCATGCTGCCTATAATGCCAGGGCTGAATTTTTGACAGGCTTGGCCATGAGTGTGGTATGATTCCATCCATTCTGAACCATCACACCTCTGACTCATAGGGAGCCACTTTCTGTCAACTACAATGCCATTCAAGTGGACCTCTATAGTCGGAAACAAGGGTACTCACTATGAACACCTGCTATTCCAGGCTACATGACCTCCTAGTAGTCAGGGGCTGTATTTTATCAAGTTCTGAATTCTCAGCATTCAGCACAGGGTCTGGTACACAGGAAATGTTCACTAAGTGTATGATAAAGAAGCATGGAACTTCCAGATACTTCGCTGTGCAGAAGTGGCTAACTGTTGGTGTATGGCATGGAACACATTCAATCAGAAAACTAAAAGCAAGGTTTAAAACATGCCTTAAAACCAGAGAAGAAACTGTTTCAGGAACTGAGACTTCACCAAAGATAGTTAATCAGGAGCCAACAATTGTTCTTGAAGCCAAGTACAATGAATCAAGCACAACTGATTCCAGTTAGAGGCCAAAGCCACGGAAAGTAGGAGAGATAAGGTGAGCCAAGGGCCCCACTGGAACCAGATTCCTTGGGAGAAAGTAAATAGAAGCCTTCTTCTACCCTTAGCGACCAGATAATGGCAAGCAGCTGTGCACATTTTACAGCTCGACGAGTGTTCTTTTATCATTGGATTTGTTTGTTGATGTTGAATGAATTCTTTACTAGATTTTGCCCAGATAACACAATATCATATTAATTTTCAATAAATGGTAATTATGTTAAGATGAACCATGAATGAAGGAAATGTCTTTCCCACTCCACACATTTAGGGGCCACCACCACGGATGGGGCAGGTAGTAGAAAAACTAGGATGAAAGTGTTGGTTCTTAATCTCAATAAGTTCCCTGTACACTGGGGATACAGTAGTAAAGAGGTCTATGTCAACGTCACTTAAAAAGATACGTGTAAGCAGAGCAGGGGCCTGGGAACATGAGCACAGCCTGCAAACTTGACTGATTTGAAAGAAGGCACCTAAGTGCTTACGCAGCACGGGGGATGACCTGGTACAGCTGGAATCCCAAATAGGTGGCCCCTGACCCCAGCCACTGCTCTGACAGTGCTCCTTTGATGGCCCAGTGCACCAAACAAATATCCTTCTGTGTATGGATGCCACGGTAGATAGTCTTAGGGACTGTGCCACTTAAGGGGTGGTAGAAGAACAGCCACAAAGCAACTGAAAATAAACAACCATCTTTGCCTTAGCTCCATCTTCTTAGAAACTTCTGCGCCATGAGAGCAAAATGAAAGAAGAAACAAATGTGCAGGATGAAGCACAAAACAAAGATGATGTAGAGGTCCAAGTAAAACACTAGCTCGTGCACCCATGGCAGCCACAGAGGCAGAAATAAGAAAAGCCAGAAGCCAGGGATGTTGGTACAAATTGTTGGACTGCATGCCTGCTGTCTAGAACTTCTCAATGGATCTACAACATCTATCGCCATTGATTACCACAACCACTTTAAGAGGCCCACCTGACTTGTACAAAAGCAGTCCTTTTGGTCTTTTGTCCTGGACTTGTGACAGTTTGGACTACTTCTGTTCTTGGTTATGGCTGAATGTAACATGCGTATAATTAAATCATCTCTTTCACTATCTTAGCTGAAGAAAATAAGAGAAACAGCTAGAGAGGTAAAAGGTGAACAAAGAATAATAGTGTTCCAGAAACAAGTATTTAAAAACAAAGATGAAACAAGAAGTGTTGGTGAGAGTGCAGAGAGGTTGGAACCCTTGGTGGGAATGTAAAATGAATGGTACAGCAGGTACTGAAAGACAGTACAGCAGTTCCTCAAAAAACTAAACAAATGACCCAATAATTCCACTTCTGGGAACTTATCCAAAAACATTCAAAGCAGGATTTCAAGGAGATATCTGTAAACCCATACTCAAAACAGCATTATTCACAACAATAAAGAAGTGAAAAGTAACCTGAATGTCCATATAAAGATGAATAAAATGTGGTATATACATATCATAATATCATGAAATATTATGCAGCATTAAAAAAGGAAATCCTATCATAGGCTACAACATGGATGAACCTCAAGAACATTATGCTAAGTGACATAAGCCAGTCAAAAAAGGACAAATTCTGCATAATTCTACTCAAGTAGCTAAAGTACTCAAACTCACAGAAACAAAGTACAATGGTGGTAACCAAGGGCTGGGGACATCAGTGTTTAATGTACAGAACTTCAGCTTTGTAAAATGAAAAAGTTCTAGATCTAGTGTACAACAGTGAAGTTGTACAGTGAATGTTAAGTACATACTTAACATTCTCAACTATATACAAAATGTTGAAGATGGTAAACTTCCTGTTTATATGTTTGTTACCTCAATTAAAAATAAAAACAAAAACATAAACTAAGACATAGTGAATCACAATAAATGTGGCTCGGAGTGACCTGTTCTGATAAAGACTGAAGCACCAAATTTAGAAAATGGAAGGTAATCTGAATATCTGTGAAGCATCAGGACAGGAGCCAGACTGAAGACTGAGTGGGAAAGGAAGAGCAAGCAACAGTGGACTAAATTTTCTAGAAGTTTTGACTAAAAGCAAGAATTAAGGTAGAAATATCCTGAGGAAAAAGGAATAATGAATTCTAGTGCCTTCACTTCTTTTAGCCTAGCATTCTTTATCAGTAAAATGGGCATTATTTAACAGGACTTGCTGTAGTGACTAGAGACAGATGTAATGAACCTAGCACACTGCAGGGACACAATGACGGCAATCTGTAGGATCAGAATTGAGGCTGTCATGGCTTCTGTTTGGAGGCTGAGACCGCTGAGGTTGAAAGCTAAAACTGGGGTTGGGGATGAAGACTGACTCAGAAGCCCAAGTTTTTGAGGAATGCTGAAATAGGACTAAGGGGCTGGCCAGACAGTAATGAGAGAGAGAAGAGTCAGAAAACAAGCCTCAACACTGGTCTTCATATGAGCTTGGAAGAGACTACTTCTCACTCCCCCGCCCTTACCCCCAGGCCTGGAAGCCCTGCTAAATGAGTACTCCCTACTCCAGAGGCTGTGAAGGAGGAGGCCTGTGGAAGAGGGCTTCCAATTTCAGGAAGGCGGATGGGAAATCCTCTTTGAGGAGGGTAAGAATGGAATCTGATGAAGATACAGCTCTAAATGCTACAGGTGCACTAAGCTGGAGGGCAGATAAGAAGTGAGAGGAAGCCCATCCAACTGGAAAAAATTACAGAAAAGGCTTCAAGGCTTCATTAGAGACTAGAGCTTAGGAATCAAAATGAAGAAATGCAGAGAATCACCCTGAGGTCATTTCCATCTCAGAAGGACCAAGAGCCCAAGACAATGGAAAGACTATTGCTCGAAAACTCATTCTGGCTACACTGAGCTCTAGAGTGAATAAATATGGGTGAGGGACCCTACTTATTATCTATAAAATTGCCTCCTGGATGTTGTTACACTAGGAAAATTATTCACTGGTATTTTAAAAAGATTTTCTGCACCATTAACCTACAGATGTTTTCTTCAGTTTTTCCAGTTTGAAGAATTACACATTATCATTCTGTATTGGCATGCAAGCTCAAAACATGTGCTGGCTCTTACTTTCTTGGTAATTTCTCACAATTACCCCAACGAATCTTCTGTTTCATTTAACTCTTATTCTTTTTAGAAAACAAACACTAATAATTAAGGTAGAATGACAGAAATTCCTCCAACAACTCATTCATTCTTACCCAAATGTTAATTAAGCACCAATTTCACATATACAATTGGGCTAGACAATGTAGAAGATTCTAAAGGAAATTAAAATGTTTGCCACAGTGCTTTCCCATTTTACCATCTAAAGTACTGAGTTTGCCCATCTGTTCTGGATCTTTCTCTGTATCTTTTCCACCAGAATTTACTTTCTCAGAGATTCCTCTAGGGAATTACCTCTCATCCCTCCAGTCTACCAGGTATCTAAGCTACTTTGGTTAAGACTTCTCCATCTGGGGAAAAAAAAAAAAATACCTTAACAGAATTTGACTCCTTAGTGTTTTCCTTAAAGAGGTTTCTTGATAGACTGAGTTTTTAAATAGCCTTTCTTCATTTGTAATTAAAAATGTGACTGACTTTTAAAAGGTGACAAATCAATTTAGAAGATAAATACAATGCCTAGCCCCCCAAAACAGGACTACAAGGAAGTAGAAAGGAAGGAAAAAGAACATTCTACTTATATTCAAAAAATAGAAACTGAAAAGAGGAATAGAGTTCAATCTCATGGTGAGAACATGCAGGGCACAAGCATGGTGAGAGAAGATGCTTATGTACAGTTTGAGAGAACTACCCAAAAGCTAAAACATGAATGACATTAACTGAAATTATTAGTCAAACTATTCATATTTACCACTAATGATATATTCTGTGACTTTGGAAAGCAGGATTATGTTTTAGACGTACTTAGTAATTTCAATTGTGTCAAGACTGTTGACAGCAGTTGCTATTTCCATTTCTATTGTTAATAGCCCTGTATTTCCCTTGGGGAACTAGAATTTGGATGAAGTGATTCATCCCTTGGAACTTCTGGGAAAAAGAAGATTGTTTTCTGCCTGGTTTGCTGAAGGTTAGGATCCCTAACAGAAGCTGATAGCACCATGCTTCTATGTGGGAAGAGTTTGCCTGAATGAAGCAGAGAGCCAAGGAGAGAACCAACAGATTACATATTCGTTTGTGTAAGCCAATTTGAGCCTTCTCACTTGAGACAGGATAAAATTCTCAACTAATACAGTACTATCAATATTGTGAACTATGCTTATAAAAAGTCTCTTATCACCAATTAATACAGAATAACTAAATATTAGAAGTCGGGAGTAGGTTCTAACATGGACCCTATTCTTTCACCAACTCTACTGAGTGACTTTTACCAAATCACGTTCTCTTTCACAATATTCTTTCACCTATAAAACAGACATTCACTTAAAGAGGGAGAAGAATGTCGGAGGACCCTGAGACAAAACAAAGGCAAGAGAACAGCATGCTCGAACTTAGACTGGATGGCCTGTGCTGTGTGTGCATGCATGCCCAAAACAGAGAATGTCAGTAGAAGAATATTCTAGAAGACAAGCACCTTGATGCAGATTATAGCAATAAAAATGAGAATATGGAAAACAAGCAGAATTTGTAATAGGTGTTGAGCCCACTAGTAGGCAGCAACTGGAAATTCCACCTAAACACATGTTTTTTTTTCCTTCTGTCCTTGCACCAAACAGTCATAAAATTTAAGAGGAGCAGGAACTCAAATCAGAGAGATTCTCTTTTGACTTATGACCTAAGGAATCCAAATTCCTTTTAAATTATAAAACTCCAATAAAATACACTTTGGTATATTCAAAAGTGAGTATGAACCATAAAATTAATGCCAATAAAGTTAAGGTTTTCTCATTAAACTGTTAAAAATCCCTTAAGGCAGAGATTAGATGGCCCTATTCATTCTGACCCCTGGCATGAAAGTGTCAGTCCTTGAATGGGTGCCAGGAGGACCAAAAGTCAATGACCTCTTCTGAAATGCTCCCTTTAGCAGTCTGCACATCATAGCTTACACATAGATTAGTGTGGTCCCCGGACAAGAATAACATGCACATTAATGTAGTCTTCACACTTTGAAAAAGTTAAACTATCCTCATCCCTGCTCTAAAAAATAAATAAATAAAAAGGGCAGGGGATGGATAAAGGGAATTAACAGAAAAATAAATGCAAATAACCAAATATAACAAAGTTTTCATGTTTCGAAATTAAAATGATACAAGTTTTCTACCTTCTTGTCTGGTAGACATTTAAAAGTTGATCAAGAATAGGTAAATGGGCACTCATGATCTTACAGCTTTTTAGAGAGCAATTTGGCAGTATCTCTTAAAATCTCAAATCAGTTATAGCTCTTGTTTACAACAGCAAGTCTCTAAGTTAACTCAAAGGTTCAAGAAAAAACTGTGTGTGTGTGTGCGTGCATGTGAGTGTAAATATACACACACACAGCAGCGGAGGAGAGAGGAGAAATGATGCAAAATATAAACAACTGGTGAATGTGGAAAGAGTATATGGATTTTTCTTGTACTAGTCTTGCAACTTCTTTTTTAAGTTCAAAATTATATCAAAAAAGTTAAAAATCAAGTTAAAAAAAAGTTAAAAATGGAAGGTCTCAAAGACATGGTGTTAAATGAAAAAGGCAAATACCAGAATAATTATTTTAGTATGACTCCATTTCAAAGAGTGGAAATACATAGAAAAAGGTCTGAAATGCCATATGTTAAACTATTAATGTTTCCTCTAGGGAAGGAAATGGTATTCTCAGGGGAGGAGGAAGTAATGGTAAACTTTCCTATTTTACTCAAATTACTTGCGTAAAGATTCATAGAATTTATGGATTACTTGTGCTAAACATAGGAAGTACGTTAACATTTCTGCCACTGTAGCATCAATAAATTATACAGTGGATCATTGGACACTGCGGGGTTTTGGGGTGCCAACCCCTGCACAGTCAAAAATCTGTGTCTAACTCTGACTCCCCCAAAACTTAATAGCCTACTGCTGAATGGCAGTCTTACCGATAACATAAAGTTAACACATATGTTGTATGTTATATGTATTATACTGTATTCTAATCAAGTAAGCTAGAAAAAAGAATATGTTAAGGAACATAAAAAAGAGAAAATATATTCACAGTATTGTACTGTATTTATGGATACCATACATTTACATCATCTATAAGATGAATTATCTGTACCTCACATCAATAGTGTCTTATGATACAAAACACTGTAGAGGTTATATAATTACATATTACTGGACATCGAAAATGAAAAGATGTGAAAAAGTTCGTATTTATTTACAAGTACAGTGGTTCATGCATTGATAACAAAGCAGCAACGTAACTGCTTTATGGTAGCCTAATGCAGTGGTCCCCAACTTTTCTGGCACCAGGGACCAGTGCTCCTATGAGAACCTACTGCCTGATAATCTGAGGTGGAGTTGAGGCGGTGATGCTACTGTAGGGGAGCGGCTGAAAATACAGATGAAGCTTCTTTGCTTACTTGCTGGCCCGCTGCTCACCTTCTCCTATGCGGTCCAGTTCCTAACAGGCCATGGACCCCTGGCCTAATGTAATCAATATGACTGCTTCACAGTAGTAAAGAAATCTCCCAAACAATTCCCAATACATATATTGAAAAAAAAAGTCCATGTGTAAGTGGACCTGCACAGTTCCAATTTATGTTTTAAAGGTCAACTGTATTCATATACAAGGAAAAACTCTCAATATCTACAGCTGTGGTTCTCACTTAATGAATATACCTAGACACAGGTATCTTGTGGTAATGTAGGTGTGCAGGCAGGAACGAAAGACACTGTGATTTGTCATGATGCCTGAGGCCATTACTAGCATCTTAATGGCAGGACCAGGGATGTTGAACCAGGAAAGTGTCCAGGTCCAAATGCCAAAGCTACCCCTGCCAAGAAACACTGATAGCTAAATGCCTACTAAATCGCTGATAGCAGGTATGTACGATATAGTCATATAATAAATAGCCACAAAATCTTTTGGAAGAATGAAGTAGAGTTACTTGTGTGGATATAAAAATATATCCAAGAGGTACCATAAAAATTTTAAAACAGCTTAGGATGCAGAACCACATGACAGGTATGAGCCCACTGATATATTTAAAAGATGTGCATGTTTATCTAATTTCTGGAAGGAAAAAACAGTAGTGGTTGTCTCTGGAGAGTAGGAGGAGGAAGTGGGGCTTGTGGGTGGGGTTACTTTTCTTTTTTTCTTTAGGATGTTTTAAATATTTTATGTTTTCCTGTCATCTAAAAATTTTAAATTATTAAAATATTTATTAAATACAAATGCCTAGAAACAATTTTAAATCAGGATATGCTAAGACTAAACAATCTCAAAAGAGACTAGAAACTAAATATACCTAACTGTAAGAATCTAAAATATAACAAAAATTTAGTGGTATAGTTTTATTTATTTCCCATCTTGCTCTATAAAACCACAAACTTGTAATACAACACAGTATAGGATGGTAGTTATACTTTAGTGAGACTCTGGAGGGCTTGTTAAACAGACTGTTAGGCCCATTTGAGTTTCCAGTTCAAGAGGTATGAGTGGGGTTTGGGGATGTGCATTTCTGGCAGGTCCCCAGATGCTACTGTTGGCCTGGGCACCACAGATACAGGGTACTGGCGTGGGGGGAGGTGGGTAGAAAGTAAAAATGAAAAGAAAAAACAATCGCAAGTGCTCTGAAATGGGCTTGAGCTCTGTGGGTCAATACCTCACCAAGTCCTAATCATCCTTGAACAGACCATAAAACCTTGGAAGTGCAAAAGGAGGGGAAGTCTCCCCAAAGCAGCACAGTAAAGAGCTTGGCAGTCATGCATGGGCTCCTCCTGGTGGGATATATGATGGTTTTATTCCCTAAGCTTCTTAGGCCAGTTGAATTTACCACATTTAATTCATTTTTACATGAAATAGGAGATATGATTACAAAAAGAGAGCTGATACTTCAATGAAAACTATGTCTAATGTTTTGGAAAGGCTCTAAGGTTAGAAGTAATCGTCGAATCAGACAGAAGAAAATGAGAATGAAAAATTCTAGGACTGTGCACTCAGTTTTTTTAAGTATCCATTTTAAAGAAATCCAAACCAGAATTAATACATGATGCATTATGAGTGTGCATCACACAAAACCAAACTCCAATCAATGATCTATACTCAAAAGGGCTGGGTTCTTCAAACAAGTGGCAAATGAAAGTACCCCTTTTAAAGGCCTTGGCTCTACATCAATTACTGGCAAATAACTGCACATTTGTAAGTTTTCAAATAAACATTCCAAATGGTGACCAACTCTTTAACAGACTGCTGCCCCTGGACAGGAACATCTTCTGTATGGCACCTTGTGCCTAAAACTGTATTAGAATCTGAAGCACAGCTATGTTCGAGGACTACTGAAATTGCCTGAAAGAAGGAACAAAGGACCAATTTTGTCTGAGTGAGCAGATCATTTAGCCTGATGCTATTTATTAAATGCTTAAGGAGGTGGAGAAAAGTTGTCCACCTGCTTTCTTCAAAGGTTTACTTCACTTTGGTTCAATTTTAGCTTCTGTAGTCTTTCTATGTGTAAGTAGGTTTGTTCCTTGTCAGATAATACACGTGGAAGCCTACAGCACAAGGTGTTAAACAGGATGTGCCAACAAATGTCTGTTGGTCTGAAATTTAAATCTTTTTTGATCAAACCCTCATATATACACACTATATAGCCTGGCTTCAAATGTCCTCTTTTCAAGTGGACATTTCCTGTTGTGGTCCTGCTGAATGGCTACTGCCTCTGGGCACTGGTGTCCTGACTACTTGACCTTTCCTTGGGGTGAAGTTCTAATTTCAGCACCTAAATAATAAATGGGTTAAGGGGGCCACAGGCCTCTTCCTAGAGGGAGGCTGCTGATTTGGCACTTCAGCTTCCCTGATAATCACAGAGAAGGGAGAAAGAGCATCTGCTTCATTTTCTTACTGAGAGGAATTTACATTCCAGCTCCTCAGAAGGACCCAAGTTTTCTTGAACAATTTCTCCTGGGAGCTGCCTTGGATTGAAAGGCTTATGAGATGGAAAGTAGGTGGTCACACGTAGCGTGTCATTTTCCTCCTATATCCATTGGCTTTGACTTAATATCCAGCAGCCAACCCTACAGAATAATACTGGTAAGATTTAAATAGACCTTACTTTGAAATACAACATTTGAGCTTTTTTTCAAATGTTGTATTTATTGGATAATGATCAATTATATATTTGAATTCTCAAAAGAACAAAGTTAAGATAATCTAGTTTTTAAAAGCAATTGTTTCTTTTGTAGGATTAATTTATTAGGCTATTGAAAGAGCAAGAAAACATTGTCATTAACTTATTAATAAAGAACAGACAGAAGACAGCTATATCACCTAAATTTTAAAATTTCTCATATTTCTCAGTGAAGCAACATATTCATCTCTTAAATCTCAGTTTCATACTCAAAAGTTAAAAACTAAATACACATAAGGTTATTCTGTAAAAGTAATCACGTGTGTGTCAAAATTCTCCAGCAACATTTACTCTTTTGGTTAACAGATATTTAAATATCTGTTGTGTTTGGTGGCAAAATTATCCCTCACACTCATAATTAATGTTTTGAATAGGAGATGGTTCATCTCCCAACGATGCCATGGGTATCTGCTTCAATTAGTTTTAGAAAAACTAGTTTTCTTAAGTAGCTCTAAAATAAATGTGGAAAGTAAAAAACAACTGCTTTAAAAATGTTTGAGAGTGGACCAACAACCTAATACAGCTTTGGATACTACATGTCTTCATTCAGGAAAGATACACTCTGAGAGCGAATACGAGGTTTTCTGGAATGTTTCCGTGCTTCTGGCCCACACATACCTTGTCGTTTCAGTAGCATTTTCTCCTCCCGTTTAGTGTGGCCCAACAATAGGGCTATCATGACCCATTACCATCCTTCTCTTTAGTGAGCACTGGAATCATTCCCTCCACAAACATTGGCAGAGCACCTACTATATGCAGGCACCACTCTGGATACATAAGATTTAGCCCTGGCAAAACAAAATCCCTTCCTAGAGCTTACATTCTAATTAAAGGAAGAACAAAATCATCTTTCTACAAAGGGAAAAGAGTGAAGGGAAGCAAAGGTAGGGGACCAAGGTGTCTAAGACATCACTGGCTTTTGACATTGCATTTCTTTCAGAATGGCAGGCTCCTGTGGGTGGAGGTGTTGGTTCTTTTCCTTCCTTATCTACAAGCCTGGTTTAGATCATGACCATAGGGGGATGTCATTCACCAATGTCCTAAAAACATTCCCAAGTAATTTCTGTGCCTGCTCTCATCTAAGTGGAGCATATATAGGACTCAGGGCCAGAATAGAAAGGCAGTCAGTCACAAGGGCCTTGGAAATATAGTGTTACTCCAACCCCAATCTATCTAATTCCATAGGACAAGATAAAATAATTTAAGATTTTATGCTTGCACGTCCCTTGTAGTTTTAACCAAAGCCACTCTTAGGACATTTAAAATTTTTTGAAATGAGAAGAGTAATAAAAAAGAAGTCACCAGCTCTTTATTTAAATAGAAGCCATTACCTTTCTTATACAAAACTGAAGGCTTTTGCTGAGGGTCAAAAAGGTTTTGAAAATTGTGCTCCTTTCCCCCGTCAAAAGATAGGTAGATACAACTTTTGTAGAGAATCAGAGCGGAACCACAGAACCTTTTGTGTCCCTTTGCGTCTGCCACCCCCCACCGCCCCTGCCGCAATACTGCCCCAGAACTGTGACTTCCTAGAGCAGAGATTAGCAAACATTTTCTGTCAAGAACCAGACTGTCAATTTTTTTTAGCTCTGCAGGTTACATGGTCTCTGCCCCAAAGACTCAACTCTGTCCTTGTAGCCAGAAAGCAACCAGAGGCCGTAAGTGAATGGATTACCATTGGCTGTGTTCCAATAAAACTTTACTTATGGACATAGTAATTTGAATCTTTTGTTTTCATGTGTTATGAAATAGTATTCCTCTTGATTTTTACAAACAGTAGAAAACAAACAAAAAAAACATTATTAGCTTACAGGCCATACAAAAACAGGTAGTAGGCTTGGTTTGGCCCACAGGCTGTAGTTTGCCAACTCCTACCCCCAGAGAGTCAGCACAGGCCCAATCCTTATTTGTAGCACCAGAGCCCAGCACAGGGCCTTGCCCTAAATAATCAATAAAGAAGTAGATTCTTGTCTAGTGGAGGCAATAAGCAATGTTGACAAGAACATGGGAGTAGAAATGAGAAATGTTCTGATTCCATCTCTGCCTTCAGTTCCGTCTGAACATCACAGTCTCTCTGAACTTGACTTCCCTATCTGTAGAACAGAGCATGCAACTAGATGATTTATAAAGTCTCTTCTACCTCTGAACCTCTATGGTCCTTCATCTACAACGAGGTAAGAGAAAACTGTATCAATGAGCCAGACAACAACATGGGAAATCTACTCTGTAAATGAGCTCACACAAGTTCCTTCACATAGGTAAAGGCGAAACCTTTGTAGTAAGGGAAGAGGAGGAGTATTTGAGTAAAGTGTGTATCTGAAAATCATTAACAAGATGGCAATTTACTGGCCAATGCTGAAATCACATATTTTAGTTTATATTCCTCTTCACTGCTATACAAGGGACAAGGCCAAAACTTTGATGGCACCACAGCAAGATGGTTAGAGTAGTGTCTTAGATAATATTTCTCTTTAGGGGAAAACAGCTACCCAAACAAACAAACATCATTTTATTTCATTTTATATTAGTCTACTAAGCATTAGTGGAGGGAGAGACACACAGGTAAAGAGGCAATTACAATACTGTAACAGAGGGTAAGAGGACCGTAAGAGATGAAAGGACACAGGAACTGGTGGTGCCTGTACCAAAAGGAAGATTCAGAGCTGATGAGGCGAACAAAGAACAGGAAAGGCATGAAGCTCCTGGCAGAGAGGATGGCAGGAGTACTGACATGGAGAGATGGAGTGAGAGAGGCAGGTGAGTGCTGAGCAGAGATACTCAAAAGCACACCTGCTGAGGTGATGGTGGTACAATCAGATTGGAGACTGGAGTTCTCCTCGCCCATCCAAGAATAGATGGGAGTTGTCAAAAGGAAGGAAGCATGGAGAGCGATTAGAAAGCTATGATAGGTAATAAGTCACCAGGGCCTAAAGTGAGGGAGGGTGAGTAGAGCTTACTAACAGAGAAACACACTTAATAGAATCTATACAGATCGGTGGCTAGCTAGACATGGGAAAGTGGAGAGAAGAAAGTTGTCTATGCTAATTCCCAACTGTGGTGTTTGGGAAGGTCATGGTACACTCAACTACGCTGTAGAATCCAGGAACAGGGGTAAAAATAAAACAGAAAATACCACCCATGTTGAACAGACTCCTACTCTGAAAAAAGGACAATGGTATTTGAACAGCTGACTATTTACAAAAAAACAAATTCAAGTCCTGAAGGCTCTACTAGGCAAACTCTCAATTGATTTCTGGTTATTTAAATGCATTAGCAAAATAAAGATCATTACTTCTAATCAATACTAGTCACATTTAGAAAATTCAGGTGGATTCTTAAAATGAGACTCAGTGTCTAAGATGTATAAAGGTAGGTAGATGGCTTCGGAAAGAAACTTCCTGTAGAAAAAAATACTAACCATAACTTATTTAGAGTGAGATGTTGTTTAAAGCACATCAACACGGTGGTAGTTTGTGGGTAGACAATTAAGTAGGGATAGCTAGTGCTGATTTAAGAGATAAATCCTGAAGGCTTCAAAGAAAGAAGAAGCTGGCAAAATCACTCAAAGGTTATAGTAAATATATGTTAGAAACTGACTCTGCAGGTTCCCCACCCTCTAGAATAGGATCAACTTGAAGGAAGGAACACTTATGCCAAGTAATAGTTTGTGGCCATTGACAGAGATGATGCCCACTGAGCCACTCACCTGGACACTCACCTTTTCCATTAACGGCTAATCCCGTGGCCATGGCTGCAGTCACCGGGCCAGGCACCTGAGGCACTAGTGGGTGTATTCGGGGCCTGCTTCCCATTCTAGCTCGCTCTGCGCCTGGGCCCAATAAAGCTCCAACCGGCTTTTCGGCTGCCACTTCTGGCGCCACCGTGTCCTCCTGACCCTGCTCAACGGGGTCCAGTTTTTCAGGGCTCTCACTCTGAAAGCCATCCACTGCGGTCCTGCTCTTAATGGGACTCTTAGGCACAAGTATCTTTATACCTGATTTTGCTAGGTCCATATTCTTCCGGTTTGAGAGAGATGGAGCTGTGTTTTTCCTGAACTTCTGGCTGGAAGCAAATAACTGACTGTTTTTGGACTCGTGGTCTTTGCCAATCACTAGTGATTTAGGAGAGGTTTTAGAAAAGTTGCTGTTGGTGGATCTGGAAATCTGTTTCCTAGCATTGTTTGGAGAGGTCCTATTTGTTCTGGTTAATGTGCTTTCTTTCTGCTTTTCAGTATGGTGTCTATTAAAATCATGAATATATTCCTCACAGTTCACAAGATGCTGTTCTGGTTCCCAAGTGTCATCCTCACTCTCATAGCCTTTCCAACGAACCAAATATTCTGTCTTCCCTTTTTTGTTTTTCCTTTTGTCAACAATCCTTTCAACCTGTTTATAAAAGAAAAGAAAAAAGTATAAACGTAATATCTAAAAAGAAAAAAATACAAGCTTAGTAACAAAACATCAAAATAATAAAACCCACAATAAATAATGAAAATGATCTTTTCCCTGAGCCAAATCGTCTGAAAATGGAATAGTAACAGAGCACTTGGGATTTTAGCAATTTCCTTAAAATTAAGTAAAAATGCTAAAATTTTATGTTCAGAGTATATGTACGTGCATTGAGTATAGAGCTTTTTTCTTTTTTTGTAATTCAAAGGAGGCTCTTTATATTTACATTAAGCCCTGACCATCTGAGTTGGTTTTCACAGTCACAACTGGAACATTGCTAGTCATCTATAGCCTTTTGCGTCGTCATCCTTAGGTTACCAACAGCAAGCACTCAAGCAATAGCCTGACTATGGTAAGTACACCAAGCTATGAAGAGCTAAGAGCCTTCTAGAGTGTGGAACTGGCTTACTGAGGAAACCTGATTGTTTTGCAAGTATCCTTTAGAACAGGGGTCCCCAATCCCTGGGCCATGGATGGTACAGGTCCGTCGCCTGTTAGGAATCAGGCCACACAGCAGGAGGTGAGCGGCAGGTGGGAGAACAAGAGAAGCTTCATCTGTATTTGCAGCCACTCCCCAGTGCTATCATCACTGCCCCACCTCAGATCATCAGGCATTAGATTCTCACAAGAGCACTGGTCCCTGGTGCCAAAAAGGTTGGGGATGGCTGCTTTAGAAGTACTCGGTTAAAATGAAAAAGGTCAACAGAAATCGTAATGCTTTATTGGTAATAAAGTAGTCAAGAACGGTCAGGTTATTTACCTTTAAATCTTGGTTTTAAACTAATTTTACGCTAACATCTTTAGGGGAAAATGTTCATCTTTGAATTTGAGGATGAATATATCCCATATCAAATTTATGAATTCACACAACCTTTCCATAGAACATTATTACTGCGACAAATTCTACTACTTTAACATCCTAAGTGTAAATGGGAAATCTTCTATGACTCATATAAACAAAATATATTTGATATAGTCTCCCCCATGTTATTGGAGAAATATTTAGAATCTGTAATTTCTCCAGTTAACATAAAAACCATCAGCTTGCTTTCCCAATGACAGCATATACCTCCATACCTTATACGTAGAGGCCTACAGTCATACAACTCTTTAAAGACACAAAGGTCTAAGCCCATCAATTATCGAGAACATCAACAAATTTTTGGCAAAGTTATAGGTTAGGTCAGATGACATGACGGTGTATCTAATTCCAAAAGAACAAAGTCTAAGTGAATAAATTACAGACACTTTTAAACCATGGGAGAATACCCCACCCCATCATTTCTCCTATTCTCAAAATGAAAACAAAAACCAACCGAAAACACTCCAATATATCTACCTGGGCTATAGAGAATTAGAGTCCTTAAGCACAGAAAAGCCTAAAATAAAATACACATTACTGCTCCTGTTCAAACAGGATTAAGGGTAAATAAAGGCCTTATTTCAGCAGACTGCAGATTCCATGCCTAAGAGATCACCACAATCAGTAAGTAATGTCAGATCTGCATATGTGAGTCTAGACAGTCCATAATATAGAAGAGAGAGCTTTGAAAGTGATTTTTCCCCTGCTCCTTTGCTTGTGAAGAGTTATGTATATGGGTATAAGTATTTCAATTTAAGTAAAAGATGTACTTCTGGAAAATTCCATGCAAATCAATTTCATGGCAGAAATAATTTAAAAGTTTAAATACAAAGGATAAAGAGATAATCTCATAAAATAAAACTATGTTTAATACTTATTTTCTTTCTAAATCTATTTCCATTCCAGAAACATGAAGTACAATAAAACAGCATCTCATTTTCCGTTCTTCCATTTCCTTAAAGCGGAAGCAGGGTTCTGTCTGGGAAAGCATGACGAGTATCTTTCTCCTCCATGGCTGATACCCCAAGAACCTTCATGTGCCAGTTCCCCCAACCAGTTTGTTTGTTGTTCATTCTGTCTGTCTGTCTGTCTGTCTGTCTGTCTGTCTGTCTGTCTGTCTGAGGAAACCTGGAGGAGGTACAACAGGGACCAACTCAGCAGCTGCAGTGGATACATGTGCTGTGTTTTCTGTGCACTCAGTGGTCGGACTTTGTTTAGACACTAAAAAGAGGCAATAACACGGGACATATTAGATCAGGGGTTGGCAAACTTTATGAAAAGGCCCACAAGGGCCAAGTTGTCTGCCAGCCACTCAACCTTGTTAGCACAAAAGCAACCACAGTTGACACTTAAATGAGGTGACATTAAAAAGAAAACAAAAAACTATTTTATGAACACCAAAATTGGGATTTTGTAATTTTCATATGTCATAAAATATTGTACTTTTGTTTTTTTTTCAACTATTAAAAATGTAAAAACCATTCTTTGAGTTAACCTGCAGGTCCTAGCTTGAAGGAACAATAGAACATTTGGTTGTAGATATGCTGCCTAATAAATCTTGTGGGGGACATGGTTTACAAGATACATAAGGCTGACAAGGAGACAACAAATATGACTTTGAAGTGGCAGGTTTATAACAGTTACACTGGCACTATATAGAGGGTGGGAAGGTTTGGGCCAATAACCACCACAGGCCTCTAAATACCAACTTCAGACTAAACTGGGCACATTCCACCCCCCCACCCCTCCAGTCCTCATTCAAGGACAGATGTCCTTTACCCTTCAAAAGCTTAAATGTAAAGGTCCTGTCGATTCCTGGTATGAGTGGCTAAAATATATTAATCTCCCATAAACAGGCATCACCTGGATTCAAGAAAGTTTTTTTACTGAAATATTAAGCATAAAGTGATTTGGTGAGGGAGGAAAACTACAAGACAGACACATGAATAAAATTTTCTTTGGGTTTTCACTCCCTTCTCCCACCAACATAACTTTCTGAAAACCACTATCAATGTACTTTCTCAAAGTATATATGCAAGTATCTACTTTTAATTACAGAATTTCAATGCAAAGAATTTTATAAAAAGCAAACTCTTGAAATATAGAACTGCAGACGAGTTCTACTAAGATTTTTAAAAATCAAGACAAAATGAAGACAGACAGACATGAAAATATCCATATTACCTAGGTATTATATTACAAGGTTACCCACAATGACAAGTGAAATAAAATTCTTGCAAATTCAAATCATAACAACCTTCTTTGACTACCGGTGGCACGGTAAATTGACCAAAGTTTTCTTGGTTAGGATTTCCTTCTAAAATTCAATCTATAAAAAACAAAATGTGAAACAAGTAAAACCAGGCTTTCCTTAATATTACAAAGTCCTCTGATGGCTTGCAAAGCAGTGAAATTAATCAAAAAGGATAATTCCAAATCTCTAGCCCACTTTACCTACCTCAGAGAACACTTCAGTATCTCTAGGCCCAGGAAAGCGCTGAAGACAGAAAGAAAAGGATGGATAAAAGGTTCACTAACACATGAACAAAAATCCATGTGGAATCAAAACTGGTTTAAGAGTTCAGTAAGAAAAGGAAGAAAGAGAAACTCTGCCACTGTTGCAGTTAAAATACCTAACAGCCAACATATAATATCAGGACAAGGCATGTAAACATACTGGCTTATAAGAAAAAGACCAAAGTTGCAAAATAATCACAGCAGGAAAAGTTTGTCACATTGTATCATCATCAGTAACTGTGTCAGCAGTCATATTGGTTGCTAATTCTTTCTCTGCTTCCTACCAGAACAGTGAGAGTAGACTGCCAGGATAACTTTGAAACCATAAGCAACGATGAAAGCTTTTCTCAGGTTTGGGTCTTATACCAAATGGCTAGACAATTTGGAGTAACAGAGCTTCACTATGGAAAACAAACAAACAAACAAAAACCTTGCTTATATCAAATAATTCTGGTAGACTTTAGAAAAGCAACATGCTCTTTAGATGAAGAAGACCTGTTTTCCACCAGCCATTTGAAAGTTGTGTTACCCATTAAAAACAGGAAAAGTTGCCTTAACCACTAAGAAGAGCTGTTAACTACTTAAGAACACAGGCAGCTGGTTCTACTGCAAGAAACAGAGGAATAATATAAACAACTATTTGATGGCACTGGAAATAAACCAAAAGCCCCAAACTGAGGAGATTGGACCCTTGAAATAAGGGAACCTAATGGCTTCTGTGCTCCCCAGTCTGCTGCTGGTAAAATTCAGGAAGGAAGTGCAGTCTTATAGGCTTCAGGTATCAGAAGGCAGTCAGGAGTTTAGATAGAGTGCGGAATGACTAGAAATCTAAGGAGATCACAGACAGAAGGGCCCCATGGAAGGGCAAGCTCCCAAAACAACATATCAAACCCCTCAAGCTCTCAGCAAACTCCTGAATTATACTAGGCCAGTGGAAAGTAACAGTTGGTATATTGGGGACACTCAAGATCACCCCCAAGTTTGATGATTCACTAAGAGGAAACACAGGATTCAGCATACAGTCCTACTCACGGCTATGATTTATTACAATAGAAGGACATTAAGCAAAATCAACAAAAGTATAAAGTACATAGGGGAAACGTCAACTGCAAGCTTGCAAAGGTCCTCTCCCAGTGGACACACAGGACGCATGCTTCATTCCTCCAGCAACGAGTTGTCACAACACATGCAAGTCTTTTCTGCCAGAGAAGCTCATTAGAGTTTCAGTGTCCAGGATTTTTATTGGGGGCTGGTCACATAGGCACCCCCTCTGCTTAGCATGTATCAAAATTCCAGATTCTCAAAATGAAAGTAGGCGTTCAGCATAAACCACATCAATGATCACTGTATTCAAACTTAGAAAGGAAAACACTCACCAGCTAGTGAGTAGAGGATAGGAGAAGACATTATATATAGGGCCACAACAATGGAAGTCCGTTGACAAGCCACTGAAGGAGAAACTGTCAATTCAGACTTTTATATCTAGAAAAAAATATATGCTCAAAAAGTAAAAGCAGCATAAGGAGCTCTGTAGATAAAATTCCCAACCAAATAAGCAAAGCTGGTGAAACTACTTAAAACAAAACAAAACCAAAAAACTAAAACTAAAAGTCTCTGAAAATTGTTTTAAGGCTATAGAGCAAATGAAGAAATATTTATTCAAGAAAATCTACTAACACACAATAAGAACAGAGAAAGTTTGTAACTTTTGAGCCATGACCTACTTCCTTCTTCCCCCCATCCTCCAATTCAGAGTAACAGGAGCTCACTACCCTCAGCTTACCAGGAGAGACAAGCCACCAGCATTTTTCCCTCTCCTACTCTATCTAAGTAAAAGAGGCAAAATTCCAGGTGAGTATGACAGGTCAGGGGCTCCTTTCCTCCACCTGGCCTCTACTCATAAGGAGGCTCTGCCCCAGGAGTGGCAGGGTAAAAATACTGGGGACTTTGAATGCTCTTGCCCAATTTCAAATTTGGGAGATGCAAGCTGAGATGAAAGACCAGAGGCTACCATCCTACTTGGCACCCAGACTAGTGGTTCAGAGATTTTACCTGCGGGAGAGGTAATCCATAAGAAAAGGGATCTGTTGCCCACAATAACTGACTTTGTTTGAGATGGTGTGGGCAGGGGCTTTAAACCAAAGGATGTTCTTAAAAATAATAAGAGCAATAAGCTAAACCACAGATCAGCTAGTTCACCAGGGAGAACCAGGGAAAGAGACAGCTAAGAAGAGCCTTCCTGGGGGTAAGAACAAATCTCAATTACTTCTGCTTAAATTTAACTGTATCAGAAAGCTGAGCAATTTATCCACCAGGCATTGTCAAAAACTATAGAGTAATGAGTGGAGTCTAACACGTTAGGTATAATACGAAATAAAGTCAGAAGCTTAGAAAGATCAGGGAGAGTCAGAGAGAGAGCCCTACTCAAACCACTGCCATTGAAGGGCAACCATGTGCTCATCCAAAGCTGAGCCCAATAGGAGTCACATCAAATGTTATATCATAGAGTGGATAGAGACCACTAAAATAGTCTAGTCAAGGAAATAACAACAAACATAACTCCTGGAGAGGTCAAAGAGGAACCAGTATCCAGAGCTGATGCAACATATAACCTTAAAATGGCCAGTTAAAAAATTAGAAGACATGAAAAGAAACAGGAACAAGTGGCCCATACATAGGGGGTAAAAAATCAGACCAAAGAAACTGTGAGAGGGAGAGCTACCAGTTATAACAAAGACTATCAATAACACAGAAATAAAATGAAATATAATACCATGAACAACTGTATGCCAATGATTTAGATAACTCAGATGAATAAACAAATTCCAAGAAAGACACTTAACTACTGAAACTCGGGATAATCCAAACGAATCTATAAAAAAGAAAAAGCTTAAATTTGTATCAAAAAACTTTCCACAAAGAAAAGCAAAGGACCAGATGGCTTCACTGGTGAATTATACCAAATTTTTATAGAAAAATTAACATCAATTCTTCATAAATTCTTCCAATAATTAGAAGAGCGAATACTTCACAATTCATTCCATGAGACCAGTGTTACCAAAACCAAGATATTAGAAAAAGCTAGAGATCAGTATCTTTTATGATTAAAGACACAAAAATCTTTAACAAAATACTAGAAAATCGAATTTAGCAATGTATAAAAATAATCATGACCAAGAAGGATTTAACCCAGAAATGCAAGGTTGGTTTAACATCTGAAAATCAATTAATGTAACAAACTGTATCAACAGAATAAAGTGGGAAAATCGCATATCATCTCAACAGATGCGAAAAGAGCTCTTAAAAATACAACACCGCTTCAGAATTAAAACACTCAACAAACTAGGAACAGAGGGAACTGTATTCAACCTGAAACATAACATCATTAATGGTGAAAGACTGAATTCCCCCTCCAAACCACTGGAAACAAGACTCTCCACTTCTATGCAACACTGTAATAGAGTTCTGTCTGGGAAATTAGGCAAGAAATAAAAAGGCATCCAGATTGAAAAGGAAGAAGTAAAATTATCTATTTGCAGATGACATGATCGATATAGAATAATGTTAAGGAGTCCAACAAAAGCTATTAGAATAAACAAATTCAGTAAGATCACAGGCCACAAAAATCAATATACAAAAATAAATTGTATACAGTAGTATACTGCATCAATTGTGTACAGTTGCGGTGATCGAATCAAACATAAAATTAAGAAAACAGTTCCATTTATTACGGCATCAAAAGGAAAAAAAAGACTTAGGAAAGCCTTTTACACAGAAAAGGTCAACTACAAAACATTGTTGAAAGAAATTAAAGACCTAATTAAAATGGAAAGACATTGACTGCATGATGATAGATCAGGAGATGTAATAACTTAATATTATTATATTCCCCAAGTTAATCTAAAGATTCAATGCAATCTCTACTAAAATTCCAGGTGATTTCTTAGTAGATTCTGGCATGCTAATCCTAAAATGATTAGAATTGCATATGGAATTGCAAGGGACTGAGAATATCCCTTTCAAAAGGAAGAACCTTTAAAAACAAAAAAGTTGCAGGACTAACATCTGTCTATTTCAAAATTTACTATAAACCTACAGCAATCAAAACAGTGTGGAACTAGCATAAAGACAGATGTAGAGACCAACAGTATAGAATAGAATGCCCAGAAATAAACCCTAGGAGCCAATGATTCTTGATAAGGATGCCAAGGCTATTCAATAGGGGGAAAGGATAGTTTTTTCAACAAATGATGCTAGGACAACTGGATATCCATATGTAAAAGAAGCAAGGTAGATTTTTACCTCACACCATATACAAAATTCAACTCAAATCGATCAAAGATATATATGTAAGAGTTAAAAGTATAAAACTCTCAGAATACATAAGTGGGTTAGGCAACGGTTTCTTAGACATGACACCAAAAGCAAAAGCAGCAAAAGAAAAATAAGTGGACATCAAAATTAAAAACTTCTGTACTACAAAGGACACCACCTAGAAAGTGAAATGGGAATTTTGCAAATTATCTAATAAGAGGCTTGTATTGGTAGTATAAAAAGGCTTACTTCCAACACTCAAAAGCCAAGAGTTTATTAATGGCAAATGTCCGAATAGTTAGTTCTCCAAAAAAGATATAAAAATGGCCAATAAGAACATGAAATGATTCAACATCATTAGCCACGAGGGAAATGCATATCACAATGAGATATCGCTTCATACTCACTAGGTTGGCTATAATAAAATAAACAAGTATTGGTAAGTATGTAACCCTCATATGCTGCTTGTGGGCATGTAAAATGGTACAGCCACTTGGAAAATGGTCTGGCAGATCCCCCAACAATTAAATATAGCTTCCATATGACCTAGCAATTTCACTTTTAGGTATCTACTCAAGAGAAAGAAAATTTCTGTCTCCACCAAAACTTGCCTATGTTTATAGAAGCATTATTCATAATAGTCAAAAGGCAGAAACAACCCAAATGTCCTGATCAACAGACTAACAAAATATTGTATAACCTTATGAGGGAGTATTATTCAGCCATGGAAAGAAGTGAAGTATCAACACATAAAACAACATAGATGAACCTTGAAAATATTATGCTAAGTAAAAGAAGCCAGTTACAAAAAATACATATGATTCTATTTCTAAGAAATGTCCAGAATAGGCAATTTTAGAGACAGAAAGCAAATCAGTGGTTACTTAGGGCTGGTGGGAAAGAGGGATAAGAAGTGGGAAGGAAAGGAAATGGAGGTGGGTGCATAAGTTGGTGATATCTAATGGACATGGGTTTCTTTTTGAGGTGATGAAAAAATGTTCTATAACTGGCTGTGGTGATGGATGCAACACTGTATAAACAGCCACTGAACAGTACAATTTAAATGAGTGAACTGTTTGGTATGTGAATTAACTTCATAAAAGCTGTTTAAAGAAAAGCAGAGATAAAATAAAGGTATATTCAGAAGAATAGGAGCTGATTTTTTTTTTTTTTTTTTTTTTGCCACAAACCTTCGAGAACCAGGAAGGGTCTGAAATTTTACCAATTTGCAATCTACCGAGTTAGTTTTCAACATTTTCATGGATGAGCAAAATACAAGACTCCTCCCTCATCAGAGAAATAATACTTTATTACTCAAAGCAGTATCGACTGTCGAGAGTATCAGCATTTGTTTATATCAGTTACCTGAGCCCCAATTCCTACAGGCAATATAAAGAGGGCCAAGAGACAATTGCTCATGCAGTGGGCTGCATTACAAGAGAGGAACTCTCAGCATGGGGAACCAAATCTCTGTAATGGTCAGTGAGCACGCCTGACCTATATCTGTCATCCGAAGCCGTAAGCAAACCTACCCTAAGGTCTGAAGGAAGACACTATATCCTTGACTCCAGGGCTGTTTGCTGTACCAACACTACTAAAAAGATTCCAGTGCAGTCAGAGTCTGCTCTCAAGACATACACAAATGTAAAAGATCCTTCAAGAATTTCTTCCCAACATCTGCCCCTCTGAGGACACCACTCCATCAACCACTCTGATCAATGTGACCAATAGAGAGGCTGGGGACAAGTAGAACAGGATACATTAATGATTGCATGGACTCTGTCTTGGACCACAAGGAGGAAATCCAGAGCAATTCTATCATCCATAAAACCTCGGTTAGCGAGTTAGGGCTGACTTGAGTATCTTCCAGAGCAGAGATGTTTTCAGTACTTACTTCAGAGGATGTCAGGGGCAAATTTCCTACACCTTTTCTATGGCTCTCATAGTAGGGCCTGTGGGATGTATGTATATAGTATGTCAATTATTCCTCCAGGAACTCACACCCCGCCGCCTCCCCACCCCCCCAAATCATGATTTGCCTCATTTTAGAGAGCTCTTCACAGTCTTATGAGGATTATGGTTGTTCTTTCTTAAACACTTTAGGGTCTTCAATGATCAGCCGTAAGATGCAAGCCACCATGTTTATGGGAGGGCAACATGTTCATATCCGGCTTCCATACAAGTATAGTCTCAGTGGTGCACATGTTGATCCAGGAAAGTGTTGGTTACAACTTCTTGGGTTCCCTTAAATGAGCCGTCTACCAAGGAGGCACAGGTTGACAGTGTCTCAGCAAAGCTTTCCAGATGGCTATAGAGCTCTACAGCTTAGTTCGCATAACTGTCTTGTCCTTGTTTCTGGAGGCGCTGCCTCAGAGTAGTCAGTCCAACCTGTCCAGTTTGTCGACCCAGCCATCTAGGTGGCATTCATCCACACCATGAATGACAATGATGGCTATGAGAATGGGGTGGGCAGATACCTAGAGGTGTTAACAGGTATTTTGTGTGGCAGATACAGGAGCTGAAGCCCTCCTATGCTGCTTCTGACAGATGTCTCAGTATGGTTATGAGGCATGCACCAAATCATTGTCAGTGTTCTGGCCAGGAATGACAGACAGAAAAGTTATATTTACGTCTCTAGTAAAAATTTGGGAGAGCCACACCTAGGTTCTTTTATTACTGAGGAAAACTCTAGGAATGGTTCTGAAAGACAAGGCTCTTACTTTTCCTTCCTTCCCAGTACCTCCTGAGGGGTAAAGTGTTCCCTTTCCAAGTGATGCACTCACTCCACCACCACAAAACTGATGTTCCCATTACAGTAGCTATTTTTACCTGTTTATCAAACATATCCTACCCAGAACTTTTGTAAAGGCAGGCCAGGTACAAGAGGGATATGGGCATTTTTATGTAGCTTACATACATCCATTACGTCTTCTACTTTGGCCAACGTGGACCCTGTAGGGAATTTACTGAGTAGCAGTACTAAACTATAGTGCTTATTATCCTAATAATCTTGGCTCCTATTAGTCCAGCAAGAGAATTCAGGTGACTAGAGCGGAATTAAATTTGACTTCCCTAAGCCCTCATTGCCTGGGCTGTCACTCAGAGGCAACTGCAGCATCCTGGGTTGCTGTTAGGGAAAAAATAATACCCAGGAATGGTTGGGATGAAATCCAGAATTTTCAAAATAGGTATACAGAAAATCTCTCACGACTTTTGTCTTAATCATAACCCAGGAAACAACCAAGAGGATATGAACCCTGCCTGGGGATAGCTGCATTCAGTGACCAAACTGCCTCACTGTGTATAGACTGGCAGCGCGGTGGGGAGTCAAATTTTTTTGCATGGATTTTTGAGGAGACTATCCCAATGTTCTATGAAGTCATATGCCTGTAGATGGTAGGGAACATGAATGGTAGGGAAGGTCCATGAATACCTTAACGCTCAGTCTATTACTGAGTGGCATTTATGATAAAGCTGCACCACTGTCACACTGCAAATGGTCTGGAAAGCTGAAACCATGGCACAGATTAGTTTCAGGGGCCATCATTCTATGCACATAGCTGCCTGGTCAGACTGGAACAGCAACACTGTATGTAGCCTGAAAAAGTTTCACCATTGGGGAGGTACCCCTATTAGCACTGAATAAGGCCTTAAATCCCATATAATCAACCTGACAGAGGGCAGCAGGGTTAAAAGCCCATGTGATGTGGTTTTCCATCATCAAGCAACTGAGTAAACTTCTGTCAGAAATCCAAATCAGATAGGGAGTGGTTGCCTGTGCATGAGAAACATGGAGGCCTTTACTTGAGTATAGTCTATGAGGGCAGATGTACTGCTATGTCTCATGCAATGACAGTTTGGATGGTGCAGGCTCAGTCAGCAGCATGGTTCCAGCTGGGCTCACCAAAAGCAGGCCCTTACCAGGGACATCCATCTACGTGAGTGATACAAGACAGTCTGTAGTTTCCAAGTGGTAGACCAAAATCTAGGCAACAACTCAAGAGTCAGCACCAATCTCACAAGGTTTATCAAGGGTAGTACTGACCGGAGCCATGAGCTGCCTTGAATTTTGCCCTATTCTGCTCACTCTCCGTTCTGGTGATGAGGCTGAACTGCACGCAGCAGCACTATCAGGCCTGAGAGTCACAAGACCTCCATGGGACATGAGTCAGTTTTGACAAGAGCCCGGTAGCCAGGTAAGAGCAAGCTAATAATAGCTAGCCACTTTCCAAAGGGGGTATACTTACAGCCAAGACGGCCACAGACTGCTGGACAGCTTCCAACACAACCAGCTGGATTTGGCCTCAAAGGATGCTGAAATGTGAGTTAGCCTATTTAAAGGGCCACGCAGAATAATGTGCCCAAGCAAGGCACACACTGTCTCCAATACCCAGAATCCATTAAGGTGCTAGTCCTTTTCCATGTGGCAGCTAGAGACAGAAGTTATTGTTCAGTACATAAGGGACTGTGGATCGTGAGCCTGCCCATATATTCCTAAAAACCTTTACATGGCAAGGAGGCCTCTCAATGTTATTGGGATCAGCCACCTTTGCTGGTGATGATACCGCAGTCAGGGGTTTTGAGACCAAGGCTTCTGACATGTCTACCAACAGGACATCACCTATATAGTGAACACTATGTGAGAGGGTAGGAGCACTCACTCTAAAACCTAAGCCACCCATTACTGGCAAATGACGGGGGCTTATATACCCCCATAGTACTACAATAGACACATAGCTCTTTCCAGCTGAGAATCCTCCTGAAACCTGTGGGATAGGGAAGTCCAAGTAGGTAATGCATCAATTCCTATTATACATTCAAATGTACACCAACAACATTACACTGAATTGACCCAGTGGGCTCTAACCACAAGGTCAGGTTAACTTTTTTCCCCATTGCATGAAGCTTGACCAAACCTCATGCGTTGAATTCAGACGGCACCTGCTCCCGCAAGATTGGGTAGGATGGTGTCTTAAGAGGCTGTATCCAACAGAGCCAAAAACTGTTTGAGGTCCTCTCTCCTACAAAATTCCTTAGAATACCTACAGGGGTGTGTATGAGTTCCCTTTGGGTATGGAGAAAGTTCAACTTGACCCCAAAACATGACCCTTTTTTTCTGTAAAGCGGCTAGGGTCAAAGTAGAGGTGGAGAAAGGGCCAGGGCACAGAGAGATGGAATGGTGCCAGGAAACAAGCACATTCACCTTGCAGTTGAGTGGCACTGTGACTACTCATAGCTCAAACCAACTTTCAGTGTTTTCAGTCCACTTGAATGAAGCCTTTTACCAGGTGACTAGGTCTTTACTGACATCACAGATTTCAGCTCTCTCTGCACACTGTTTTCCAGCTGGGGCCAAAGAGTTTGCCCATTTTGGCTGATTCAGGCTTGACTTACTCAGTAGCAACTTAAAGGCATATAATTTAATTATGGGCATTTGCTGTCCTACTGTCATGACAACCTTTCACATGGTTTTAACAGAAGGGCCACAAAAGAATTTTACAGGCAGTGGGGTTCACTGCAAGAATTTTTCTCAAACTTATTTGGGTTTCTCATTCTCTAGTAGGACACCTTCATCAGCACTGAAAATTTGATCTGGGGCAGTGAGAGTGTGAATACTAGTCAATGTCGCATCAATGTTGTTAAAAAAGAAATTTTCCTAAATTTGTCTATAGATGCAATATCAATAATAATCCCAGTAAGCTTTTATGTAGAAACTGTCGAGATGACTTTAACATTTGCATGCCAAGGCAATGCACCTGAAAAGTAACCCAAAACAATCTTGAAAAAGAGATGAAAGACTCATACAGCCTTACTTAAGACCTACTTCCATAAAGCAACAGACTTCAAACAGGGTGGTATTTATACAGGATCTATAGGACTGATGAAACAAGAGAAAGACAGTGATCCCAAAAGACTCTCATTTATATGGCCATATGATTTATTTTACTTATTGTGACAAAGGTTTTCAAAGCAATCCATTTGGTTGAGTCTTTCCAATAAATGGTGCTAGAATACTGGATATCCATATGTTAAAAAAAAAGGTAAACCAGACCTCAACCCTAATCTCAACCTTTATACACTGAAATTAATTCAAGATGTATTATAGGCCTAATTATAAAAGTTAAAACTTTGAAGCTTTCAGAGCAAAATACATAGAGGTCATCATCTTTGTGAATTGGGGGTATGAAAAGGTTCTTTCGGTCACAAAAAACAATAATCAACAACAATCATGAAAGAAAGAAAACTGATCAACCAGACTTAAAAAAAAATAAAAAATGATGCTGAGAAAATGTATAAACATGCCATAGACTGGGGATGTAACATCCATAAAAAATATCTCCCCAAAGACTGGTCTCTAAGACTAATAAAGAATTCCTAGAATTCAATAATGAAGAGACCAAATAAAATAAAAAAGTGGGCAAATGATTTGCGCATACATTCCCCAAAGAAGATATATGAATGGCCAGTAAACACATTAAAAAGTGATGAACATCATCATTTATGAGGCAAATGCAAATTAAAAATACAATGAGACAGTACTACACATCCATTGAAATGGCTAAAATGAAAAAACACCAATGGTGAGCAACTGGGACATTCACACATTGTTGGTAGGATTTTTAAATGGTACAGCCACTTTAGTAAAAGGTCTGACAGCATTTTATAAAACGTTAACAAATATCAACCCTAATGACCCAGTAAGTCCAATCCTACTAACTTACCCCAAAGGAATAAAAACATAAATTTACAAAAAGACTTGTATAAAACTAGTTACAGCAGTTCTGTTCATAATGGACCAAACCAGAAACAGCCGAAGTTTCCAACAATAAATGACTGGACAAACTGTGGTATGTACATACAATACTACTCAACAACAAAAAAATTAACTAGTGATTCATGCAAGAGCATGGCTGGGTCTTAAAAACATGCTGAATGAAAAAATCTTACTGAAAAGACTACTACTTATATGACTCCACTTAAACAAAAATTCTTGAACAAGTCTCCTTACCCCTCTCCTCAAAAAACTATTCTACAAAAAACAACAAACAATCAAAGGAGCAAGCAAACAAACAAAAAACAAAAGTTGGTAGGAAATTGATTGGGAAAAGGTATTGGTGAAATTTCTGGGGTCGCAGCTCTCTAACTTAATAAG
The DNA here is from genome assembly GCF_000151845.1 of Pteropus vampyrus. Lineage (NCBI taxonomy): Eukaryota > Metazoa > Chordata > Mammalia > Chiroptera > Pteropodidae > Pteropus > Pteropus vampyrus. The sequence goes on from NW_011888910.1 coordinate 3,432,442, forward strand.
CTTTGAGGCTGCATAGGTATATATGCCTTTATTAAGTTCAGCAACTGATACAATATTTAAGAGCATTGCATTGCTAGAAAATTTTACATCAAAATAAAAAGGCTACAAACAAATACTGAATAGTTAGGGGGAAGAGTACTGATACTGGCATTTACTTTAAGGGGTGTCAACAAGACGGACTGATACCTGGAAAATGGAATAAACAGTAAAGTGTTCATTGAAGAATCTATGTAGTGGGCACATGAATGTTTACTGCAAAATTCTTTCAACTTAGATGTTTAAAATTTTTCGTAATTAAAAAATGTTGAAGAAAAGTCAATATTCATTCTTGATTTTAAAAACTCAAAAGTAAAGGAATCTACAAACTAGAAAAAAAGTGAATTCAGTAAAGTCACAGGATTAAATTTTTAAAAATCAAGTTAATTTTTTAAAAAATCAGATAATTTTTATGTAGTAGTAGAAAATAAAAATAATCTTTTTACAATATAATCAAAAGCTAAATTTATTAGGAATAAATTTAGTAAAAATGTCTAAAACATCTACAGTGAAAATGACAAAACATGGCTGAGAGAAATTAAAGAACACCTATAAACTGAGAGCTATACTGTGTTTATAAATTGGCACACAAATATTATTTATCATTCATTCTTCTTAAACTGATACACAGATGCAACACAATTCCAACCAAAAACCCCAAAGCTTTTTAAAAAGAAACTGGCAAATTAACTCTCAAATATTATATAATAAACTTAAGAATCTACAATAGCCAAAACAGTCTTGAAAGAGAAGCACAAAGTTGGAGGCCTTACATTACCTAAATTCAAGAGTCACTGTAACAGCTAAAATTAAAATGACAATAATAAACGATGAAAATGTAGGATAACTGGAACACTCCTTCACTGCTGGTGTGTAAAATGTCACAATCACTCTGGAAAATTGTTTGGCAGTTCCCTAAACATACATCTACCTCAGCAATTCTGCTCCTAGGTATTTACCCAAGAGAAATGAGAACATATGTCCACAAAAAGACATGTGCAAGAATGTTCATTGCTGCTTTATTGTAACAGCCAGGTTCTGAATCAGCCCAGGTACCCATGAACAGGAAAGTGGATAAACAAAATGAAATATATTCATAGAATGAATTGCTGCTCACAATAAAGTACTACTACTGATTCTCGCAACGTGAATAATCTAAAAATTATCATGCTGAGCAAATAAAACATACTATACGATTCCAATAGTATGAGGTCCTACAAGAGGCAAAATCAGCCAGTGGTGAGAGAAATCAGAACACTGGTGGTTGTCTGTGGCTGGGGCAGGAGATGGGGCATGAGGGAGGAAGAAGGGAATTTGGGGTCACAAGGAAACTTTGAAGAGGTGAAAATGTCCTATCTGTCATTTGACATTTGTCAAAACTTCTAACTGTACACTTTTAAGTTCTATGCATTTATTTTACATAAGTCACACCTCATTTAACAAACTTAACAGAAAAAAAACAAGGCAGCTCTTAGACTGAAATGAATCATGGAATGAAGAGATGCTTCTGGCAGGTAACATCTAAACTGCTGCTGGACTTTCAGAGACCCATAGCCTCATCACAGAGCTTCCTACACAAGCACACAGTCAACCAGCTCCTACAGCAAAAGTGGTGGGGAAGGCCTTGCTAATAAGCCTAATGACAAAGCTAAGTGATAACTTTCAACAGAAACAAAAAAAATATATATTTTTTTAAAAAGGACCACCATGAAATACAATTGACAAACTGAAAAGTATGGATTACGAGGCTATTAATTTTATTGCATAAAAAAGCTCTTTCAAACCAGTAAGGCCAACAGTACGATAGTGTAGGCTAAGAATTGTAAGAAATGCATTAAAAAAAAAAAAAAAAAAACACCTCAATAAACCTCTGAATGTTTAACCTCACCAAAGTTAAGATAACATTTTCTGTCTGGCTTCAGGGCGTGAGGAAACTACTTTCTTAACTGCTAAAGGTATATAAGCTGTGTTATTTTATGGAGAACAATTTAAATTTGAATATCGAAAGAGTTTAAAACAATCTAATCCTATATTTGGGAATTTAACTAAGGAATAAACTCAAGGAAATAACTGAACAAATGCTCACAGATGCTCACTGGGCCAAACAGAAGAGCAGATGAGGTGAAATCCATGTGGCTGTAGTGTGTGTGACTGCACACCCGGAGAATGTACCTACTTCAACTGCTTCTAACCAGGTACTTAGGGCCTTGCTCACTGTAAGGCACATAACCATAGGTACACTGAATTTCAGTTTTGAATGCCTTTAATGATTCTGTTATTAATATTAAAGAACATAAAGAGAGAAATCCAAAGTAATACAATAATAGTAGGGGGTTTAATACCCCACTCACATCAACAGACAAATCATCCATACAGAAAACTAATAGGAAAATAATTGCCTTAAAATGTCACATTAGACAAGATAGACTTCAAATGGACATCAACAGAACATTTCAACTGTATAATACACATTTTTTTCATGTAACAGAATATTCTCCAGGATAGATCACATATTAGGCCACAAAACAGCCTCAGTAAATTCAAGATGGAAATTATATCAGCATCTTTTCTGACCACAATGGCATGAAAGTAAGTATCAACTACTAAAGAAAACTGGAAAAATACACAAATATGTGGAGACTAAACAACAGGCTACTAAACAACCAATGGGTCAAACTGGAAACCAAATACTATTTTTGAAACAAATGAAAAGGAAAACACAACTCTTCAAATTTATGGGTTGCAGCGAAAGCAGTTCTAAAAGGAAGTTCACAGTTATACAGGCCTACCTCAAAAAACAAGAAATTCAAGTCTTTCTCTACACCTAAAGTAATCAGAAGAACAACGATGAACAAAACCCATGTAAACAGAAGAAAGGAAATAGCCAAGATCAGCAGGGAATAGACAAATCAGAAATCGAAGAAACAATAGAAAAGATCGATAAAAATAAGAGTTGTTTCTCTAAAGAGAAACAAAATCGAGAGACCTTTAGCCAAACTCATCAAGAATAAAAGAAAGGACTCATAAATAAAACCATAAATGAAAGGGAAGTTACAACCAACACCACAGAAATACAAAGAATCACGAAGAATACTATGAACAATTATATGCAAACAAATTCGACAATCTAGAAGAAATGGATATATTTCTAGAAGCATACAACCTTCCAAGACTGAACCACGAAGAAATACAATATCTAAACTGACCAATTACTAGCAATGAAATTGAAGCAGTAATCAAAAAATTAACAAAAGTCTAGGACCTGACGGCTTCACAAGTGAATTCTACCAAAGATTCAAAGAAGAATTATACCTATCTTTCTTAATCTATTTGAAAAAACTGAAATGGAAATACTTTCAACTCATTCTATGAAGCTGGCATTACTAAAAACAGGCAAAGACATCACAAAAAAGATAATTACTGGCCAACATCCTTGATAAACATAGATGCAAAACTTCTTAGCAAAACATTAGCAAACCAAATTCAACAATACATTTAAAAGAATACAGACCATGACCAAGTGGGATTCATCCCAGGGCTGCAAGGATGGCTCGACATCTGTACCTTAATCAATCTGATACATATATTAACAAAATAAAGCATAAAAACCCTATGATGATCCCAATATATACAGAAAAGGCATTTGACAAAATTCAACATGCTTTCATGGTAAAAACTCTCAATAAAGTGTGTCTACAAGGAACATACTACATAATAAAGGCTATATATGTTAACTCACACAACTTAAAACAAAACAAAATCATCTAAAAAAATGGGCAAAGAAACTGAACAGGCATTTTTTTCAAAGAGAACATATACATGGCCACAGACATGAAGAGATGGTCAACATCACTCACTAATCATCAGGGAAATGTAAATCAAAACCCCAGTGAGATATCAACTCACACCTGTCAGAATGGAACACACACACAGAACATTATTCAGCAATATAAGAGAATGAAATCTTTCCATTTGTGAGAAAATGGATGGACTTAGAGGGAGAGTATTATGGTAAGTAAGTCAGAGAAAGACAAATACTATATGATTTCATTTATATGTGGAATCTAAAAAATAAATAAATAAAAATAATAAAACAGAAAGACACATAGAGAACAAGCTGACGGTTGCCAAAAAGGGAGAGGGGTGATGGATGGGAATTTTATAAATTAAAAATAATAATAAGTTGACTAAACATATATATAAAACGACAACTGACAACGGTTAATAAATGTAAATGGGCTAAACAGACCCAATATAAAAAACAATGATTGATAGAATTCTGTATTATTATATATTCATCAACATATTCTTGAAGCAGTTTGGTAGAATTAAGATATAGGAATTTTAAATGGCCATGTTTTCCAAAGTGTTAAATGGTAGTTAACTTTCTAAACAAAAAAAAAAAAAAAGGAGAAATGCTACAATTTAAATTATTAGCAACTACGAATTTCCAGCTGTCCCAAGGAAAACGCACAGAACAGCAACATCATTATGCCCATTTTTTCTTCTCCCATACTAACACTAGATACTCAGACAATGAAATGCCTTTCAGTGTATATATAAGAAGATGTATGGAGATTATATATTTGTTATCCTCCCCCTGCCCAATATGAGACTCAGAAATCTATAGGCATAGATTAAATGGATCTCTTTTACCAAGTTTTAACATTCATCCTATCTATTCATATTTTCTTATATGACTTACACAAGTAAAAATGTTTTAAGACTTTTTTTAAAGGTTAAGCCATTTAGAAATTTTACCAGTAAGCCACATCTCTGGTGTTTTGTTCTGAATGAGTAGGATGGTATCTGGTACAAATGAAACCACTTGCTTCTTGCATACTTGACAAACAAATCACAAACTGAATCAAATCTATACATGTACTGTATAAACAAGAGTGAATCAGAACTTTTCCTGCACAGCTGCTCAACTGAAAGACTATAAAAATGTAGATCATAACAACTCTATTATTCTTTAGACATCTCAAAATAAAATAAAGCATTTGTGAATTTTCACTGACAACAGTAACCAAAAATGCTAAATAGAGAGCTTGAGAAAATAATAAAGAAATTCCTGTTCTGAATTAGAATGGCTGCTACTATGCTTTACTGTCTGGCTTTATTAAATGGATAGAGATAAAGTTGAAATTGTTCAGGAACTGAAAACAGATAAACTAGGATTTCTGAGGTTGGAAACATTCTATTTTCATAACAAAACAGCAAAGTTAGAAACTACAGTGCTCCTGGCAAGCCTCCTCATATTTTAAATTATAAAAACCTTGTGAAAGTGTTCACTTTCAAACTTAATGTTCGAGGGGGTTAAAAAAGCCAAGCCTAGATGAAAAGGCAGGTCAAAATTAAGTTAAATAAGTAAAATATATACCAAGCACACAGAAAGCACTCAGTAAAAGTAACATTTGTGAGAGATTTCACTGATGCAGTTTGATGAAAAGCTTTCTCATAATTTATAAGCTAAGGGAAAGGATACCTTTGTGTCAAAAACCTCTGCTAATAGGAATGAGTACCTCCACCAGAGGAATAAAACCCACTCTGGTGAAATGCAGCAAAGCTGTTCTACAGGCCCTAAAGACTATTAAAATTATACATGAATACACTTACATACACATACTCAGACCAATTACAAACAAAGCATTTAAGAACCAGAATATAATTGCTTTGGCCAGAAAGTAAATCTCAACTACTGCACAGAGATCTCAGGTGATGCTACAGAAACCATCTATATTCCAGTATCACAATGTAGGCTCCCAGCAGCATCTGTCATAATGCCAATGGGGAACACTAGTGGTCAGTACAGATGGGTCATGGGAATTTTAGTTTTTTCTGTCATTACATGAATATTAGAAATATAACATGAGTATTACAGGCAGAGTGTGAGCTAGACAAGGGGCACCAAATAGTTTTTATGAGAAAGCGTCCCTACATATTTTCTCCAAGGCACCTGAAGGGGTGACCACTAGGGTGAAGGGAATACTACCAAATATGATTTTAACAAAAAGTCCCAACGAGCTACAGACTATCATGGAAGTGGTAGTCAGTATCTGCAGACTCTGACAAACTAGCTTTGCTATCTACAAATAAGAAGTTCTGATCTTGAGACCCTGACAGTCTAGCTGGAGGCCCCTGAACCAGATGGATTCTAAAATTTAGGTCTGCTAACCATAGCCAATCCAATAAATTCCACCAATACATATGGAATCCCTACAACACATCAAGCTTTCTTCTTTTGCTAAGTATATAGGAGAAAACAAAAACAGTATTTTTCCCTATTATTTTGGAAATTACAATCAAATGAAAGGAGTGAGTCAAAATAAATGTGGAACATATATAATTATTAAGAAGAGAAAAACCACAGGAAGAGGATAGGGTAACAGCAGAGATGTTGCTTAGGAGGATGGGAGCCGTGAGGATACCTAGAAGAACGTGCAGCCAGAGGGAAAAGTGATGTAAATCATAAAAGGCAGGAGTGTGCCTGGAGTGTGAGTGAGGAAAAGGCCAGGAAGGCTCAAGTGGAGTTAATAGGGGAAGAATAATGAAAAAGAGTAGGTAAGAGAGGCTGGGAGTGGGGGTGGAGGAAGCTGTTTACTGCCTTGTAACCATACTATATTTGGGGTTTGCTCTCAATAAGACTAAAGTCATGCAAAGTTTGGGACAGAAGAACTGTATCTGTTTTATGTTTCAGAATTAAGACTCCAGCTACTTTGTGGAATTAGGAAGAACAACTGATAGGTTACAATAACAATTCCAGTGAAAGAAGATGCCACTTGAAATAGAGTGGTGATGTGGTAGAGATGTTAAAAAGAAGTTAGATTTGGAATCTATTTTAAAGGAGTGCTAATAAGATTTCTGATGTACTGAGTGCAAGATATGAAAGAAAACAGAGACTAATCAAGATATCTGCCCTAATAATTGGAAAGATGGAGCTGACACTTACTGTGATGTGAGAAGATTTATGATTTCATTTTAAAACACATTAAAAGGAGATGCAGAATAGACCATTTAACTCAAACATGTAGAATGCAGATTAAAAACAGACATTTGAAATTTGTAGGCATTAAAAGTCATTAAATCCATGAGATAATGAAGGGAATTAAGTAAAGATAAAGAAAAAAAAGAGGAGTTTGAGACAGTTCTGAGACACTCGAACATTTAGAAGATAGAATGAACAGGAGTATCCAGCAGAAATTGAGAAAGAATAAGGAGTGATGCTGGAGGAGAACCAAGAAAGTGATATCCATATGTCAAGTGTTTGAAGGGAGGAGGGGGATGGTCAGTTAATCACGTCTAATCATCTTAACAGATAAAATTAAACCCGGAAGAGTGATACTTCAGTTATGGAAGAAAGAAGAGGTTGACAAATCCTTTCCACTTAAGAAACAACTATAAAACTTGACAAAGATGTCAAAAATAACCATTTGAAGGTTCTAGAAATACAACGAAGGCATCGAAAAAGGCAAACAATAGATTTAAAAGCATATATTGATTTTAAAAAACTGTTGTACTTTGGGTAAGAACAGTGGAGGTCAGTGGCCTTGCTGTCTGGAGTTGTTCTCCACCACAACATGGTAGTTCTACCATTGTGGAACTGGCCTTGAAAACTTGCAGCTTAGCTGTTAATGGGACTGATCTGATTTGAAGCAAATGACAGAAAAACTATGCCAGGAAAAGGCTGCAGCTCTCCTGGCCAGAGGCTGAGGTCCTTCCTGACTGTGGCAACTGACAGAATGGCAGAATAGGCAGAAATGCAAAAGGAGACTCTGGAAATGAGATAGCCATTGAGGGATTTGATGAACATTCCACATGTCCCACACATACAGCAGATACTTAAACATGTTAGTAGAGTAAAACCTGCAGCAGCCTTGAAAGCTGTTTGAACTCTGAGTGCACCCCAAGTCAAACACAGACCCAATGCAGAGGATGGAAGCCTCATGATTAACTCGACTGTAAAAGACACCACATGTAATAAAGTTGTGTGCCCCTTTACAATGGGGATACTTGAGAAATATGTTGTAAGGCAATTTTTTCCATATGTGAACATCATACAGTATGCTTATACAAACCCGAATGTTATAGCCTACGGCACACCTAGCCTACATGGTATAGCCTATTGCTCCTAGTCTACAAGCCTATATAGCGTGTTACTGCACAAACAAGAGATTAAATCAAACACAATCAAGAAACACTAAACACAAGATGTATGAGACTGCTTTGCGTAACACAGCATACTGTTTACAGCAAACTCTTTTTATAAGGAGAAAGAGTACACTCTAAAATAACAATAAAAAGTGTAGTATAGTAAGTACATAAAACAGTTAACATAATCATTTATCATTATCATGTATTAAGTACTGTACATTATTACATGTACTGTATCTAATTGTATGTACTATACTTTTTATATGACTGGCAGCATAGTAGGTTTGTTTATACAATCATCACCATAAACATGCTAGTAAAAATATATGGTGTTATGACAGCTATGATGGCTACAATGTCACTAGGCAACAGAGATTTTTCAGCTCCACTATAACCTTATGGGACCAGACCTTATAGGCAGTCTGTCCCTGACAGAAACATTGTTATGTGGTGCATGACTGTAATGATTAATTTACAGTAAATACAGGGGATAGAAAAATGAGTTAAATGACACAAGGATGCAATTGGCCAGACCAAACTTGGCAAGTTCTACAAGACAAATGACCTAGCTCCTTCAGTAGATGAGTGGGATGAGGAAAAAAATGAAGGGAAAATTGAAAAGTATTTAAGAGCTACGGCGACCAAATGCAAAGCAGTCATGTTTTGGTTTCTAATTAAAACAAATCAACTATAAAAACTGCATTTTGAAATCAAATTTCAGTCAATGTTATTGGTATAATGGTATTATATTCTTAAAATACTTATAGGTTAGAGATAAATACTGAAGTATTTATGGAACAAATGATAATCTTGGATTTGCTTTAAAATATTCCTGAAACAACAAAGGAAACCAAAAAGATACATGTGATAAGTTAGAGATAAAACATGAATGGCAAAATATCTAACTGTTGACTCTAATTGGGCGATGAATCATGAAATTTTATTATACTATTCTATTTTTAATATTATTTGAAACTTTTTATAATAAATCATTTAACAATAAAAATAAAAACCAAACCAGATCAATCTAGTCTTTTTTTCTTTTCTCTGGAAGTATCTACAGTCATGCACCGCTTAATGACACATATACTTTACCTTTTGTACCATATTTTTACTGCACTTTTTCTGTTTAGCCATACCCTGTTACAATTGTCTGCAGTTTTCAGTACCATAACATGCTGTACACATTTTTAGCCTAAGAACAATAGGCTATAATCATCTAGATTTGTGTAAGCACACTCTATCATGTTTGCACAACAATGCAATCGCCTAAAAATGCATTTCTCGGAATGTATCTCTGTTATTAAGCAACATATGACTGTACATAAAATTTAGAGAATCCATGACTTTGAATTTTTGGTAGAAGACATCAGTGAACTCTCTTGGCCTGGTACCAGGGTAGGGTGGGGGTATATAGATTGCAGACTGTTAACTAATTCATTTTCTTTAATGGTTTCCTACTCTTCTTGAGTCAATCCAGGTAAGTTATATGTTTTCTAGAAAATTGTTTGTATTATAAAGTGAGGAAAGAGTGAAGATAGGGAATATATAAAATGAAGTCACTCTAACCACGATAAAATTATTAACATTATGAATGCTGAGGCAGGAGGAAGACTCCATTCTTGTTCTAACTAGTCTGGGAACTTAAACTATTTTTGAACTTTCCAATCCTGCAACAATGCCTGGATATACATCTGAACCTCCAGATAACCCTTTGATTACCCCTGTGAGGGCTCACATATCCAGACCACCTGATTATCCTCTGAAGGACTTACATTTACATTCACCTGACATCCATTATCCAGACCATCTGACATCTGACTAATTCCTGCCCTAGATCAATCCTAGGGCTAAGAATGAAGGACTGATGATTCTCAAGAATGTACTTTTTACTATAAGAACTTTTCTTTCTTCTTTGGAACATTTCTAAGTTTTTGCCTAGCTGTGTTCCCAGTTTGAGAACTCCTAGACCCTTCGATAAATTTTATCATCTATTTCTAGCCAAAGCCTCTAGACTCTGAGATTGTTCGGCAAAAGTATTACAGCATTTAACACTTTTGGCACATAATTGTCTGTAGTTTTCTTACTTTTAAAATACTTGTTGTACCTACAGACATGACCTGCTCCTTCTAATTCCTACTGCAGTTTATTTAAATCATGTTTCTCATCCTTTACAAACTGCACATTTCATGCTTTTTCGAAGAACTAACTTTTGGGACTACATCCTTGTTTTGGGGCAACTTTCTATTATCTCTTATTCCTTTCTTTTTTATTTTTTCTGTTCTTTAACTTGTAAGGTTGGATACTTAACTCATTTAAAAATTTTTAATAACCATTCACTTCTAGGTGTTCTTAATTCCATATGATTTCTTCATTGACCTAGAAGTTATTTAGAAAATGTTCAAATTTTCAAAAATCACTAAATTAAAAATTCAGTTTCTAATTTAATACATTATGATCAGAGAACATAGTATTTAATATTGCTAATATCTGCTGCTTTGTGGCATAGTTGTGTGGACAGTTTTTGAAACGTCTCTTGCATTTTAGAATAACGTACCTACTTATTAAAGGGAGAGTTCTTTATATTCACTAGCTCAAACAAAACTCTAGCTACGAAAATCTTCTAACCTTTCTAATTTCTCTCTGCTTAATCCACTAGTTATTTATGGAGGACTCGTTTAACAATTCCCACTGACTGTAGATCTGAAATTACATCAGCTTTGTCGTCCATATTTTGAAGCTATGTTATCAAAGACAAGTAGTTTAAAATTAATTTCATGGAGAATTATTTTTTGTCACTATAAAATGACCATGTTTGCTCCTTAAAATTATGTATTATCAAATCTGACTTTTAAATGACATGCCATCTTTTTTTACCTATTGTAATTAAACATTTGTTACTGATATTTATTTTGATCATGTCGACCTATTTACCCTTGCTTTTTCTTTGTTCTTTTCCTCTTCTTTCCTATAATTTGTTTTTTAGTGGATCCCTTAAATCTTTAACATGCTTATGTTTTATTAAAATCTAAAGTTATTTCCATCCTCCAAAATTATAAAAAGATAAAACATTACTCCTGATTACCTATATTCTTATTCTTGGTACAAATTTCAGTTGTATTTTATTATGACCAAAATTAGCAACACTACTATTACTGTTATACAACTAATGTGAGTTTACTTGCTATTTCCAATTTCTTTGCTTACCAATCGACTTTTATATTCTATGTCTTTCTGGGCTCAATTTTTTCTTTTGAAAGAACACATTTTGGTAATCCTTTTAGCGAGAGTCTACCAGTGACAAAATTTTCAGTACCTGTTTGTCTGAAAGTGTCCATTTCGTTTCTTGAACGATATTTTACACATTAAAGTATTCTAGGCTGGCAGCTGTTTTCTCAGCTCCACCTACTGGCTTCAGGGATTGCTGTCAAAGTCTGTAGTCAGTGGCACTTTCATAGGTATTGTCTTTCTCCCACTGTGCTTTCAAGCTCTTCTTTGCCTTTGGTGTTCTGCACTTTATTCTATCTAGGTCTGGATTTAATTTTGCTTGGGTTTTAGTATATTCAATTTGAGGACTTAAAAAAACTCAGTAACAGTATCTTCCTAGCCATTATCTCTTCCAATATTATTCTCTAGTCCCTCTGTTCTCTCTTCTGAAACACATATTGCCTTAACTTGGACCTTCTGTGGCTTGCAACAAGGCCTTGGGGCCAACACGAGGCAAGGAAGTGGGATCTAAGTTTATCCTAACACAGATGTTAAAAACCAAGTCAATCTGAGATAGAGTTCTGCATTAAATATGTTTCACATAGCTATAAAAATCTGAAAAAGCATTAATGTTTTCCTAATTTAGATGTGACACAAAACAGCTTTCTAAGGAACAACCCTTTATAACCTCACACTTATGGGAATTAACATTTTGCAAAAAAGAAGAGGTTGCATCAAAGCTAGAGTTATTTGTTTAAGAATGCCACTAAATGTAAACAGCAAGCAATACCTAGTTGCTGCTACTTCCTTTGGGAGGATCATTCTTTATAAGATCTTAGAGTAAAACTGATTTTTGTACTCCGAAAACAAGGAATCACCTAACTCAACTTTTCCTATTTTTGATATGAGGTAGGGAAAGATGTTAATAAAGTAATCCATCTGAAATGATTTCTTGCTCAAACTAACAAACACTGACTAGGCTGAGAACTGCCAGGTCTTGAGTACCAAGTTAAACCAGAGAGCTGCCATAGATAATTTCAAAGATTACTGCCACAGAACTTCTGCTATAAATGATCAAATGGCCTAGGAATTATAAACTAAGCAAATTAAATAACTGTCCTGAAATGAAAAGTCTGTATAGTTAGCACACTGCCCGACAGTAGGTATTCAAATGTATTAACTGGCTTGACCCTAAAGATAGAGAACTTTGAGATTTTTATTTTTATTAGCTCATGTTTACAGCTCCAAACTGACTTAGTTGCAGAGAATACTGTTTGAATGGATATAATACTATTTACTGTGGGTTTTACATTTATATGGCTGGAGTAAAAATAATTAGTATACACTGCATTAGTATACCAGGTGGAACTAGTGTCTTAGTCATGGGCATAAGGCCTACATTATAGGCTTAAAACCAAAATCAGAGTAAACACTCCTGCTCCCTCTCAACCCCCACCCCACAAGAACAGAAGACACAAAACATTCCTTTCAAAGCTAATATACACAGGCTATATCAGGGATCAGATGTAATTACAGGGAAGGGGGACTTTTTACTTTTCACCCTAGAGTTTGTTTAATCAGAGTTGTTGGAACAACAACAAAACAGACCAGGCACACACACAAACCTGCTTGGTAACTCAAGGAGGGCTATCTGGCACTCAACAGTTATTTTTGTCTCTGGTTCCCAGGGGTTCTCTTACTTTCTGTGATTTAATACAGAACATACATTTTCTGTTGGCTGCTGAATTTTCAGGAGATAGTCAAGATAACTTAACCAAACTCATGCACCTTGTAACCCAGGTGCTTAAAGGTCTGAGCTAGGGCTGTTGGCCAGACCTTGGCCATGTTTGAGCTCTCCCTCCCTGCATCAGATTCCTTTGCAGACCAAGAGGGCCAGAGCATCATGGTTCACCTTTGTAAGTGGAGGAGTAAAACTGAAGACAAATAAACACCAGGGAGCCACTTATAAAGAGCACAATACTAACAAACCCAACAGAACATAATAGTTTTCAAGGACGCTAGGAAGCAACCTTTTCTATTACTCTTTAAAGAGCAATCCCATAAAATTAAAATATCTTTGACATAATATAGAAATAGCTTTACTAATGAAAACATATTCTTGGACATATTGCATAAAACATGGGCTATGTCTTAAGATGTAAATTTCCCTTTCCTATCCCACAAGTCCCTTCCTACTACTTGAGCAAAGGTGAACCATGATGCTCTGGCCCTCTTGGTCTTCAAAGGAATCTGATGCAGGGAGGGAGAGCTCAAACATGGCCAAGGTCTGGCCAACAGCCCTAGCTCAGTCATATGATGACCATACATACATAACATTTAACATACATAACATTTTGCTCATAGAATTATTTTCTATTACATTTATATATTTTAATTGTTTTATACTTTTAGGTCCTCTGCATTGGAGAAATAAATAACTGCTGTTAATTAATTAATCCCACCCCTTATACTATTCAGATTATCGGTAACGAGCTCTAACTGAAAACTCATCACTCATATGCTAACACCTGCTGCATGTTACAATATCATGAACCACTAACATAAGCTCCAATATAGTAGGGTACAGGGAGACAGGGAGGAGAATATGGTTGGCAAGAGTGGCAATAATAATCATATGCATTATACATGTGTAATAAAACACTAAGGCTGTAGTTAAAAAGACAAACAAACCAGGAAGCATAAACTTGAGATTCTTATAAATTTTATGTCTATGAAAAGCATATTATCAGTCTGGCCCTGAGATAGTGATTCAGAATTTTAGTTTGCTACCTGCACTCACAGTGCAGTGTTGAGGACAAACAGCAAGGAGACAGAAGGGGTGGCGCTGGCAAACAGATACTTTCATTCAGCAAATGCCTAACTTAAATTTTAAAAAGCTCTCTGTAAATGGGGCATCTAAAAATAACAAAACTATCTTCTAAATAAGGGAGAGTCCCTAAAATGCAAGTTTGCAGAACTAGCACTAATCAAAATAATGTAATTACCTAATAACAAGAGTAAAACTGGCCTTTTATGTAATAGTCACAGAGAAGGCAGCCACCATTAAATCAATCTTCCCTTATAAAGAACACAATTCTCATAATTAAGCTCACATTTGCAATAAAATTACCTGTCTGTTGTAGTCCACACCTTCAATTGTGTGACTTCTATTGTGTGGCTCACTGAAAACATCACAAAGTAGAACTCATTAAGGAAAGCATAACAAGACACTAGCCACCAAACCAAACCAAATCAAACAAAAACCTTACCATAAACAATGCTTAAAGAAATAACATAACAATAAAATATGTATAAATGTACTCTTAACTCTAGTACTATTCTGAAAGTACTCTAACAAATGAATCACTGGTAAATAAGATAAGAATGATCTAAGGATAGATCATGGAACTGGCATTTAACATACTATTAACTAGTAAGTAATCAGCATTTACCAAGTGCTTATTTGACAACTGCTGTTTTAAGTTCTTTACGTGTATTAACACATTTAATTCTTGCAAAACCTTATGAGATAAATCATATCTATCACCCTGTTTTTACAGAGGAAGAGAAACTGCAGCAGTCCTAGTTCAAACCTAAGCAGTCCAATTCCAAAGTCTAAACACTCTACTTTTATGCTGATGGCAATAAATTTTAAGTCTGTATACAAATATTCAAAGAATTCCAACGTATCCTTGAATTTAAAAAAAGGTCACAGAAAAACACATGATATGTATATACACTGCCACAAAGCCGGGAATTCCACAGACAGAGGCCAGCTAGGCCTAGTGTTCACCCTACCAGGCTCCATGTGGTCTTGGCAGGCTACTTAGACTCCACAGCTGGGTAGCCAGATAACAGTGTATCTACCTTTAGGGGTTGCTGTGAGAAGTTACTGATGCGTGAAGGTGTAAAGCATTTTGGTGTCTGTCACCTACTGAAACTGAATTTACGTTATCCATTATTACATATGAATAAGGAGATAACTGGGAAGAATGATTAATAAAACAGAGTGTTCCAGGCTGACTTAGATTTTACAAGTTTCCCCATCCTTGGTGTAACTTACTTTACTACCTGAATTTTCTATGTAAGTATAGTTTTTAAAATACAAAAACCAAAGCTATTTTTATATGAAGGAAGAAGGAAGAAATCAGTCTCACTTTGGACAAGGAGCGTATTTTGAAATAGGAGTCAGAAAAGAAAGTGAATGAATGAGGCTTCTAGGTGAAGTTTTTGCATTAAAAAATAAAGCACAATTTTGAACGGCATGGAAAACAGTGAAGGATGCAAGGAGCTTTGAGGCAGTGCAATCCGTAAAAATAAGTAAATAAGCTGATTCACGAAGTGGACAAATCTTTAGATTGAATGGAGAGACAAATCTGCACCTTTAAACCATGCTATTTCACCAGAGAGGTGGTCTTTCTTCTAAACAGGCATGATAAGTATCAACAAAAGCTGACTGAATTTCCTCAGAAAGAGTTCAAGGAGAAGCAACAAACATCAGAATCCCTATAAAGTTAGATGAGAGAAGTCTTAACAGGACTTTTTAAGAAGCAAAAAAAAGATGGAAGAAAGAAAGAGGGGGAGCAGGGAAAGGAGAAAGAAAAATTCTTGAATCTAATGACAGATTTTATTGAAATAGAAAGAATCAATAAATAAGTAAAATTGTGTGAACAAGTCATCTCCCAGGATTTACCAACTAGGAGACTTTTAGAAAGCATTCACGCATATCAAACAGGCAACAAAAATTATCTAAACACGCTACCTTAATTTAAAGGGATTTAGAGGACCAACAAAGCTGCAAAGAAGGTCTAAGTTTGCTACAGGGAAAGTTATCAGAAAAAAGTGGAGTCTGTTAAGTCCATTAGACATATTTTTCAAGAATCTTCAGTTAGGTTAGCCTTAAGTAGAGAAGTCCTCCCTTAGAGTAACATTTACAGCAGCTTTAAAATATTTAGTCTCATATATGTGAAACTATTTTATATATAGACATTTTTCATGATAATTGGGATACTTCTTAAGATACTACTGGGGAGAGAGATTTATTTTAAGCACAAAATTTTACGTTTCTTAAGTTCTGAAGATGAATGATGGTGATGGTTAGCACAACAATGTAAATGTACTTAATGTCATTAAACTGTACAGAAAAAATTATTAAGGTGGCAAATTTTGCGTGATGTATATTTTTACCGTTTTTTAAATTGTTTTTTTCTGATTGGAAAAGATTCTATACTATTATAATGAACCACATATGACTGAGGAGATGTGGAGAAAAGGTGCTTTTCTGTTAAGTTCATTATTCTCTCAACTCAGGAGACTTTCCAGGGTGGCTGATACGATTGCATGTACAAAAATATCATATCTGTATTTGTCAGAAAAAGTTCGGTGTTCCTCTTTCAAACTATAATGAGGAAATGTATGAAAATTATAAATTGAGAATCTAAAATCTTCTTGACCTTTCCAATCAGGTGTAAAAGGCATCTCAAATCTCATCTACCCCAGAGCTCCTAATGTTCCCACAACCCCCAACTGATCCCACCTGCATTGTTCCCCATCCAGGTTCTCAACTCAGTCACCAACTCCTCTTCTGCTCTTTTCTCTCACATCCACATTCAGTCTTTTCAAGCACCTTTCAATATTCCCGCAGTCATCATCCTGGTCCATGTCACCACCACATGTCTCCCTGCTTCAGTCCTTGACACCTTTAGGTTATCCCCGCTTAAGCCCTCCAATGGTGCCCCCTCAGTCCTCTCCTGATACCAGGGGGCTTTGAGGCTCCTCCCACACAACACGCACTTTCTCACTCAGGGCCTTTGCACTTCCTGTTGCCTTTGCCTCTAAAGCTCTTTCCTTGAATACCTGATGGTTAAGTTAACTCTCTCACTTCCTTTAGATTTTTACTCAAAAGTCACTTTCTCAACAAAGTTAAGACCCAAGCTATGGTACCTAAAATTTCGAACTGTATCTCAACACATCATATCCTCCTTTTCGCTTTATCTTTCTCTTCTTGGAATTTATCACAATCGGACATACTACATTATAATCTTATTTGTTGCCTAGCTTCTCTACTAGAAGGCAGGAGTTATCTTGTTCACCGCTACACCTTGATGTTCTTTATATATGAGTTTGTGAACACGAAGGATGCATGCTCACTTGAGAATGTGAGATTCCTACAATCTATATGAGTAACGTAGTTCAGATCTCAGTATTCTTAATCTGTCAGACATTAAATGTAACTCTTTTCTTCTAACTGTTCAAGGTAAGCATTTAGCCAGGCCCAACCTATCTTTCTTAACAACAGACAGACAATGAGCATAAAAACTGTGTGTGAAGAGGAGACACTCTAATACTGCACTTGACCAGGATAAAGCAATGGTTCTGAAACTTGGCTACTCTGCAAGTGGAGTTATTTTTTATTCTAACTGCAGGTAAAGACTCATTAATGTGTCATAAAATCAATTCTATTGATGACCTTTTATAAAATGAACTAGAACAATTATGTTGCTTATAGTAGGATTAATGTTCTTTGAAACTTCACATTTAATGTTCTTACATGTGTACAGTAAGATGTGATACAAAATATATTTCTCACTGTGGGCTGCGGTCAAAAAAACGTTTGAAAAAATAGTCCACAAATAATTTTCAAATGGGTTTATGACTTCTCTGGCCTTTCCCCTCAGGAGATATAAAAGCTATATGGAAAAATTCTGCAGATGCACATGTGTAATTTTCTAGGTGGAGAGTCCATGCCTTTTTGGCAGATTTCAGAATGGACCCATAGTTTAAATAGGTCAAAAACTGCTGAGATAAGAGGACATTAATAGAGAAAAGGGTAAATTACTTTACCAAAGGGTTAGATACTGGACTTTCACTGGTACTTTCTTCAGACTCCATTGTGGATCAGTTAATTTATATAAACCATCCTTCAATCTATCTATACAGTCAATCTAAAATCTTAAGCTTATTATACATGAAATAATTATTTTCTTTCATTTAATCTTAAACTAGTCTTGTCTGTATAAAGACTAGGTCCAGAATTCCAGTATTTGGTAAATAAGCTCATATTTACTTTGTCCATGTATCTAATGACTGCAACCAGATCTTGTCAAATTTCAGCCTTAGCCCTCTCTACATGAGTCTTGGCTGATGATTATCAGAGGCCTCATTAGACTTGCCCTTCCCTTAATTTTAGCTAGCTTTTAAGACAAGTGACCAAAGAACATCAAACAAATCAGTGAAGAGGTGCTTCAGGCATCTCCCTGCTACATATACCCCGAGGGGTACAGACTTTGGAGGTTATAGGCTCTTGGAACTAGAACTAAATCCTCCTTGGGCTGCCACTAATAGGTCAGAACTTACCTTTTAATTATATAAATGCTAAATGAGACCAGCTTTCAGCTGCCAGTCTTGGAAGCACTTTTCTACTCACAAAGAGCCATGAGACTGCCTGGTATTTTATTCCAAGTGGCTTACCATTTCACCATTTGAGAACACCGTAAACTGGGGATGCTGAGATTTTAGAAAAATTGGGATAATGAGGAAAAACGTCTTAAAGAAGATGAGCCCTGAGCTACACTGGGCAAGATGGTGTTCGCTTGGATTCTTATTTAATCCAAGCCACAATTCCAGTGAGGAGGAGAAATTCATCTGCTCAAATGTATATCAAGGGTTTTTATGTGCTAAGCACTAGTGCTGGGAGTTAACACTTTATTTGTTGGCTGGAAGAACTGGGCTGCAGAGATGGATGAGTAAGGCACAGCTCTGCCCTCCAGTGGCCTGATGGAGGGGGCCACGTGCACACAGCGAGTTGCAACTTAGGAGAAATTCCAGGAGGAACACTGGGAGCAGGGAAACCTTATACCAAGAATCAGGAAAACACATTTCCAGGAGATGCCCATCTGTGATGACTTAAAAAAAAAAAACAACAACACGAAAATCAGAGGAGGATTCCAAGGTGAAGAAACAAGGTATGCAAAGGCACAGAAGAGCACATCAAACAGGGTTTCTGCAAGCTGTTCTGTTCTGTACCTGCAGGTGTTTTGAGTGGAAAGGCCAGAGGCTAGCTCGGAGAACAAATCTTAAAAGAGCCAGTGTGCCATGCAAGAGGCTGGAGTTTATCCTGTAAGCAAAAGTGATATTTGCCTTTAAAAAAAAAAAAATGGAAGAAAGAAAGACCCCTCTGACAGGAATATGGATACTGGAAGGAAAAAGGCAGGATGTAGAGTAAATGCAGTAATTGAGGATTTGAAGCAAGAAAGGAGTTAAGCTTATTAGAGAACATTCCAAGGCTTCTCTAGAACTATCCTTGGTACTGCAAGGGGGAGGCAGGTAATATGATCCAACTGCAATTGGTAACATGAGTTTGGAGGCCTGAATTGGAAGTATGGATTCAGATTCAGGCTTTGCCATTTCACAGCTGGTTCTAGAGAAGTCACATTGCCCTCACTTCACCGCTCTGAACTTTGGTGTGCTCATTTTACAGAAAAAAAAAAAAAAAATACTCATCCTCAGGCAGGGCTGGTATTAAGTCCAAATGTAGTAATACTTTTAAAGCAGTACCTGACATACAGTAAATACTAAGTAAAGTTATCTATAATTAGTACTCCCATCAATCACACGGGGAAGTATTAGCAGAGTCAGTGCTGTCTCACTGTACCAAATGCAAGGAAAAACTCAAAGACTACTATTGGTGGGGAGGAAGATGTCAAAAGAATAAAGGAACCTACAAGAAAGGGTTCCCACTGGCCCTTTGGACAATCCAAACAAAAATTACATTATCAGAATCACTGAGTAAAAATCAAAAGTCCACAATGACACACACACACAAAAAATTAAACCCTCACTTATCACCAGTGAAGGTAACTTTTACACCAAATCTAAACTTTGAAAATTGGTAAAAAAAAATTAAGTCCTACCTTTCTAGGAGGAATTGTAGCTTACCCATTTATGAGAAAACTCTTCTTTACAAAATAATCCTACCTACTATATATACAAGAAATGACAGAATTAGGAAATCACACTGTAACACTCACTGAAGATTCTGCAAGGACCATCGGTGGATGCTAAACTCACATGTTGAAACATTAATGGAAACGGGATTTCCACGTGGTGCCATGTCACCTTGCCACGTTATCTACTAAGATCAGGGGGAATGCACCCCTTCAAAATGGAGACACCACTACCCAAATCAACAAACACGGCATCCACCAATGGGACAAGCTGCCACTGTGGGCCTGGTGACAGGATGTGGGACAGCACAAAAGAGCTAGACATTAACCTAAACTTCCAATTTACAGGAAGTGCAAGGGTAGAGAAATAAGTAACAAAACACCATAAGAAAACGATTAGATAAATCCAGAACTAAGACATTTGACAAAGAAACTGGTCTGGTCATATCAAAAAGTAAAGGTAAAAGTAAAAGTAGGGGGACTGTGCTAGAAAAGGTATCATTTCAATCGCTGGTTGGTCGTTTCAACACCCGCTGTCTGGGTATCATTTTCCAAATATGATCATTAGTTTCTCATGGCTAAATATGAACAATGACAGCTATATGCTTCTAATGAAATAAGGATGAGAAAGTCTGAATATATACAGAGCCACATTCTTAGGCCTGTCAATATCAGAGATTGCCCAGAAGAATTTTTACCAAGCAGCGGGTAGATACAATGCATCCTCAAAGGCAGTGAAGAGTTAAAAGGAATCACTGGTTTCCTGCAGGGGGTCAGTGAGTGGGTGGCTGTGGTATGTATGTTCGCACAAGCAAATGATCTCTAGGTTTCTACCTTCTCTAAGACCCCTTACCTAGAGACAACCCCCAGACTCTAGCTTCTTGCACCCACAAAATAGGAAGAAGTGCTGTAAATCTTGCCTGCCACAGTGAAGACAATGCAAAGACTCACTCCTAACCCAAAAGGAGAACTCAACCTTTTGAATGGCAGACTCATGCTTCTTCTAAGAAAAATCTTCACCTATATCAGTAATGATAGCTAATAATAATCAAGCACTTCATATACCTATGTGCCAGGCACTGGGTTAAGTCTTTAATATGGATCACCTCGTTTGAGTCCCACAATCCTGTTATATCCATTTTACAGATGAGAAAACTAAAGGTATCATACAAGTTGAGTGACTTGCCTAAGGTTATGTAATGAGCAACAGAGCTTGGGAATGGTGGGCTCAAATTACTTTCTAACAAATATGATGTCTTTTGTTTTGAAAGTGAACAAGAGGGAACTATGTCGATCTATCTAAGAAAGTGCTGTAACTGTCATCCATGGAGGTACCTCCCCAAAACAATGTCAAGATTTTGTCTGTGTCAGTGAGGGCACATCGCTTGCCGCCCGAAACCTTTAAGGGCCTAAGATTAAATCACAAATCCTAGTCAGTCTTAACAAGCCATAGACCCAAATACTCAGTCTGAACTAGCCATTAAAACATTGCTTGATACCTATTATTTTCCCTCTGGTAAGCAAAAGCAGGATTTTCTACTTGTTAATTCAATGAAGAACTCTGTATTGCCTATTACTGCAAATTACTCATTATTTCAAATGATGTTTTAACTCCTAAAAATTTTTATTAAGTACCCAAATCATTTGTATCCACCTCTCTCCACTCTCCCAAAGGGAGAACTAACCTCATTTACCAGCCAGCATTTCATCAGCTTACCTAAATTCTGTTTGTGGTTTTCACAATCTGACTAACTGCTTTTAATTATCATATAATATATTTCATTTCTATTTCCTGATCTACACTGTCATCACAAAATTTATTAAATTTAGTGTTCTCATTGAACACTTACAAATTTAGAGCTATAAAATTTTTATAAGGAAAGGAACTCCAGTAATACTTTTAAAATGGATACTTACAAATTACTATTTTAAGTGACCCCTAAACCATTAATGGAAAAAAAAAATTACATTGTGTTTCTTATCACAACCTTTACTAAAATATAAATTTTTTGACTAAAATATAAACTCTTTTCTGGTTAACAAAAGATCACCAAACTGGACTTTTCAATAAAATATAACACACAGCAATTGTGAAAGGTACTAAACTCCACATCTCTTCAACCATACTTCAACTAGAATGAGGTAAGAAGGTTTTTTTGTCTATTTAAAACCTAGCCATATCCCTACTACCTGGCCCACAAACACTCAGTAAATATCTGCAGAATTAATCAAGGAAAGAATCACAATAATGGCACTTAACCTGTAGCATTATTGTGAAGATTAATAAATAAGCTAATACTAAAGAAAAGTTAACATTTATCATTACATGCACTATTTATAAAGGCTTTTTACTAATAATATTCCTTATACCCACACAACCCTATAGAGTAGGTTGAACATGTACTATTTTTAGCAATTTATTCGTGAGAACATAGGTTCCAGAGTTAAATGACTGACCTTAAGTCACCCAGCCAATATACTCTGTATTGTGGCAGGGCTTCTTTTGTAACCCTCTCCCAAGTCCTATCCCCTTTCCCTGCTTGTTTTTTTCTGAGTTCTTAGCACCAGCACCCCAGTGATCATGGCAGTTTTATTTCTTGATCCTGCTGAGTCTACCTGTGAATTTCATGAGGGCACGAAGTTCATGTTTTGTTTTCTGCTGCAATCCCGTGAACTTTTAAATGTCTGGCACACAGCAGATGTAAAATAAATAGGAATTATCTCACTGCTTAAACTTGGGGAGAAGGATTTCGTTCTGACATGACTAATTTTACCATTTGGGGGAAATTTTCTATTAAACGTTAAAAATAAATTAAATAGACGAAGTTCTTTGAACAGTGAAGTTTATGTTCCAAAACACTGAAGTGAGGAAAAACAGTAAGAACACTTACTTAATAAGAAATACAAACACTTATTTAAATGGCTGCCTCAAATAAATTCATAAGTAACATATCATGCTTGAGATTTTTTAAATCTTTGAAAAAAAAGAAACCTGCATAAATATCATTCTGTTCAACACTGACCTTACTTTCTATAGCATCCTGTTTATAATAATTCTGTTACCCTCAAAAAGCATTTATACTTGGCAGATAACTGCTAATGTATGCTTTCATAAAGATTCATTTTGCCCCAAATCAGTATTATCTGTTTTAGTAACTTGCCTATCACTCCACATTTTTAACAAGCTTCAACACCATTACAAAGCCCCCACACTTACCAATACAATGGTGCTTTACGCATTTGTTGATTTTAAGAAACACTGACACCTGACTAGAGGAATTTAAAGGATTATGAACGAAAGCAAAATGACTTTAATCTAGATGTCCGCAAACAAATCAGGACATTTAAATAAGACCTCTTTTCTAAAGTAAACATAGTTAAATCTAAAATTTAATCAATAAAAACAACTGACACAAGTTAATGACAAGTGGGGCTCGATATATTAAAATACTGGCTTTTTAAACCCTTTTTCTCAATTACAGTTGACACTCAGTATTATTTTATGTTTCAGGTGTACAGCATAGTAGTTAGACATTCATATAATCTATGAAGTGATCCCAATTAGTCTACTATGCACCTGGCACTATCCATATTTATTACAATATTATTGATTATATTCCCTATGCTGTACTTTACATCCCTGTGACTAGTTTATAACCGCCAATTTGTACTGCTTAATTCCTTCACCTTTTTACTCAGACTTCTAAATTCCAACTCCCATCTGGAAACCATCAGTTTGTTCTCTGTATCTATGACTCTGTTTCTGTTTTGTCTGTTCATTTATTTTGTTCTGCATATAAATGAGATTTTATGGTATTTGTCTTTTTCTGTCTGACTTATTTCACTTAACATAATACCTTCTAGGTCCATCCACGTTGTTGCAAATGGTAAGATTTCTTTTTTTTTTTAATGTAAAGTACTATCTTTTTCACCTTTGCTGTTACATAAGAAATGTTTAAGAAAATTAGTCAAATATTATTAACAAAACAAACCATGTTTCAAATATCCTATATATGCAATTCTTTTGCTCTTTGCCCCTATCACCTTCACAAAACAGGCCAAACTGCATGGGTGTCCTAAGGGGTTTCCCAGAGAAACCTTAGGCAACCACCTCAAATTGCCATCATACAACTGAAGCTTAAAGGTAAGTACATTCTAAAAATCAAATAAAGAGTAAAACACAAACCATCGGGAAGCTAAAAACAGTCACACAACTAAAATTGTCCTGTACTATTTATTACTCTCTAGAAAGAATTCCTCTCCTGAGCAAAATATCTGCCTTTTCATTGAATTGAATGAAAAAATTCGGGTTGGCAGACCAGTTTGAGGATTCCTTCCTGCCTGGAAGACCTTCATTGTTGCCATTCCAAACAAGACGTACGTAGTTCTCATATGCTGGCTCATTTATGCATTTGTTAAAAAGAACATTTTCTGGATATACCTTTGGACCCAGCAATTGCACTTCTGGGTATTTATCCAAAGAAAATCAAAACGATAATTCACAAAGATCTATGCACTCCAATATTCATGGCAGCACAATTTACAATAGCCAAGATATGGAAGCAACCTAAGTGCCTATCAACAGATGATTGGATAAAGAAATTATGGTTCATATATACAATGGAATATTACTCAGCCATTAAAAAAAAAATGAAATCTTACCATTTGTAATGACATGGATGGACCTAGAGGTTATTATGCTAAGTGAAATAAGTAAGACAGAGAAAGATAAATACCATAGAATTTCACTTATGTGCAGTATCTAAGGAACAAAAAGAACAAACTAATCAAAAGCAGACTCAAAAATATAGTGGATAATTCGGTGACGGACAAAGGGGGGGTTGGGGGGTTGGGAGAATAGGGTGAAGGGTTAAAGAAGTACAAATTAGTAGTTGATAGTTGGGCACGGGGATGGGGAGCACAGCAGAGGGAATACAGTTAGCATTAATATGATGGGAAAGTGGAGGGCCAGGGGAGGGAGAGAGCAATAGGGGAGATGGTTTTATGAACAACATAGATGTCTAACCAATGTACTGTATACTTGAAACTAATTTAAATAAATTATTTAAAAAAGGAACATTTTCAAATCTGTAACAGGAGGCATGCATCTGACTCTAGGTACTAGCAACTGATTTCAAACTGACTGGGAAAGAGTATCAGGTAATTCTGACTATTTAAGGTTTTTATAAAACTCCCCAATTTCTGCAGAAATGTGCCATAGGAAAAAAAATTTGAAGCATCAAAGAATCATTTCACTGTATTCGAACTTTACTACAAAGTTCATTTATTCTTAAACAAATACTGAGTGCCTACTATTTGCCAGATGCTGTTCTAGACCTTGGGGTATCATACAATGGACCCGGCTACCGCAACCCCTACCAAAACAAAATCCTGCCTCATAAAGATTATAATTGTTTCTGTAGAAAGCCTATCATTATTTCAAAGAATAATAGGTAATTATGGCTAAATTTTACTAAACTTCAATATTATAAGCAATATAATGTTTTTAAGCCAATGTTATCCCAATAAATTTAATATATAAAAAAGAAAAGTCCAGTTTCAACACTGGTCATTACCTGACTTCTACCAGATCTTAATTAAAAGTGTGAGACACGTCCAATTGGCATGAACTCTCAGAAAAGCTTTGGCAGATCTTTTCTAACCATTCCTGTATCAATCCTGAGATGCAGAAAAAACTTGAGAACTCCTGCTGACAGTTCCTGATTCTATCCCCAGAGAGCTGGAGGATTCCAGCATCTTCCAGCCTTCATTGTTGAGTCCTATCCTGGTTGTAGAAAGATAAGTTGCTAATGTGTTTTAAAATAAAGCAGTGGTTCTTAAAGGAGGTGTTTTTCATACTTTCTAAAGCACATTAAAAGTCTGAAATTAAAATGATACTCTTTCCCAATCAGTTAGAAATCACCACACTGATTAATCTTGGAGAAAACTGATGCTTTCAAAGCAGAACTTCTTATATACAATGAGCTACATGAAGTGACACACAAATCCTACTTTGATTCACTTTTAATTTTCAGTTCATGACAAAGAGGAACAGTGGAAAGATCCTTGTCTTGAATTTTATACCTACAATCATCACTAAACAGTCTCCATGAGTTTCAGGTTAGTTATGAGACTTAGACCCTGCTATCACAAGATGCTCAGTCTTATAGAAAAATGGAATAAAAAAGCAATAAATATAATTTCAATTCAAAGATGTACAATAACTGTCTTCCTGGCTGATGGAAGAATGTGGAAAAAAGACATTCAGGGCCACTAAATAGGACACTGGGGAACTACAACAGGTGGTGTTATACTGAAACTGGAGGAGAAAACAGTAGGTAATGAACTAAGGAGATAGAAAAGCACCTCAATCTCCCACTTAGTAGCCTTTCCCCATGATTTACTGAATCTAAATCTCTAGGAAAGAAAACAGAAATTTACAACTACCCTCCCATGCCAATGATTTTGGTACACACAATCACTGCAGGACCATTAGTGACATTCATAAATGGTCAATGCTGGGTCAGACTTGGGTCTTATTAGCTCACATAGTAGAGTTGTGTAAATGTAGCGTGTGGAATAAAAATGAGAAGAGTAACTTAAGTGGACCATTGTTGAAACCAATTAAGAAGCTCCTCTGCTGGCCAAATTGGGAAAAAGAAAAGGAAGAACCATCCAAGTTAGAGAAAAGCTTAATTTTATGGATTTACGTAACATAACCATATGTCCTGGTTTGCCTAAGACAGAGTAAGATCAGTAACACAGTATATGACAAAAGTATGTGAAAATATACCAAGAATAATTACTAATTTTTATATCTGTATGACCAATTTAATTATTTAATACACAGCAGTTTGCTTCTCTGGATAATTTAATTTTTGAAAATAGTTTTTTGAATAATTATTTTGCAAGTCTATCATACAATAAATTTGGTCAAAAATATTTAGAGTACATAAATTTTTTTCTTTTTTTGCTCACATGCCTCCATTTGAAAGATAAATTGCATAGTCATTCTAATTATAAAACTATGTGAACAGTGTGTGCAGAATCAAATTGGTAAAATAAAACCAACTGCCAATTTATATCCCTGAACATGTGACACTGCCTACTCAGGTCCATGCCAAGAATGGTTCATCTACCTGATCTGGACACTTATCCATTCGACAAGGAGTTTCAAGATACTGAGAATACAGAGGTGAATAAGAGAGACACTGGGCCAATGTGTGAGCAAGCACACAACCCACCCCCACCACTCCATGCCAGGGGCACCCACAGAAAACAAACACCATTTTGTTCCATCAAGCTTCCTTATCCCCAGTTCTCTCACTACATCCAGGACAAGGTCTACCCTCACAGGGCCATCTGTAGCAAGAAGCCAGAAGCAGAAAAGGTGCTCCCCTTTCTGCTTTTCCACCTTCTCCTCTGTATTCAGCATTGGCACCTTCTCAGGTGCATCCTAAGCCTCTGTCTCTTAGTCACACTACAGACTATCACACTAAGAGCCAAACCTGCCCTAAGATGCACTAACTATAGTTTTCTGCAGCAGCCCTTCCTTTGCATAACATATGTGCTTATTTTTTCCTTGTTGTACAATGGTATAAATAGAAAAAAAAAGGTTTTAAACTCTCATTTTTCCCCTATCCCTAACAAAGAAAAAAAAAAAAAAAACACCAAAAAAACCCAAAAAACAAAAACAAGAAATCCTTTAAAAGACATAAAGAGCCAAGTGTTTACTGCAGAAACAAGAGAGAAGATAGTGTGAGCCATGCTCCATAATGGATGCATAACAAGTGGTACCACTGGAAAAGAGAAGTAGAGGGTCCGATTCCTATGATCCTTGAAAGAGATTCAAAACAAACAACAACAAAAGGTAAACTAAACCAAAATGCAAATGTATCACACTGGTTTAAAGTCCCAGCTCCTCTAGGGCGCTGGAAGTCTGAAAGCACATGTATATAATATATATTAATCAAAATCCCCTTCTGGCTCGACAGTATCTTTTCTACTTTACATAGTTATTGGTAACATTTGTGGTGACTTGGAAACTTAAGCCTTATGAATAACACTAATTTAAAAATTCCCATATCGAAAGCACCAATTTCAAAAAAAGTTTCAGAACACAAACAATTTATGAATTGCAGAGTGCCTACAAGTAAATGGGCTGTTACAATGTAACAGTGTAGCCTGCCTGATCTAGAATATAGTAAGAGCTGATGAAGCAAAACTATCAATGCCATCCAAGATCTACATTTATGGCAAGGAAGTATTTCTCAAAGCATGATATATGACCTACTGATGGTACACAATATAATTTTTAGATAGCACAAGGATGAACAATTAAATTTATTACGGCTATATTTATTTCAATGCGTATTAGAAAAATCGTAACTAGCCTCAACTGTTTAATGTAAGTTTAAAGGTGTATTGTGGTCTCACCTTATGCAGACCCCCTGAATTATAGAGAGGGTTCTAATGTACACCTTGACTATTTAAAATCTTGAAAGACCTTCCACCACAACCATTCATTCAGAAGTATCGACAGGCTTGAGAAAATGGCAAGACAAGAAGCTTCTATTTCTCCCTGCCCACTCCCCTACCCTCTGCCAAAACATCAAAAAACAAGCAGAAACTATTAGAATTTGTCAGAATTCTGGAAAGAAGTCAAAGGTTTGCAGCAAACAAGAGAACACTGAATCATAAAAAAGGTAACTTCAAAATAATACAAAGTTTTGGGGTGTTTGTATTTGTTCTTGCCCTATCCTCCCCCAAGGTGGAAGAAGTCTTAACAAAGGCAGCCTGCATTCCCAGTTCCTAGTTCTAGAGGGAGCAAGGCAGACTTTATTCACAAATTATCATGTAGTTTTATTCTAATCTGACAAGAGGTTATCTAAAGGACTGACACAAGACGCTGAAACTTAGGCAAGAAAATTGGCATTACTCAAAACCACTGCAAGGTGAACTAACAACCCATAGACACCTGGGGCAAAAGATTATGATTGTGACATAAAACAGACTCCATAAAGCCCATAAAAAAAGCTGGGGAAAAGAAAATAGGACATTCAAAAGCATTTTAAGTAGGCAAATAGGAAGACCTACAAATGCCCATGGCAAGATGCACATTCAAAAAGGACCTTAGAAAACTTAGCTTTCACTTCAGTGCAAACACTTAAATGCTGAAAGAGTGCCTTGTCACAGAGCGAATATGCAAAGACAAAGAGAGGTGGTGTTTTGTTTGTTTAGCTCCAGGCATCTAAAGAAATATTGGTCAAAACGCTAGCTGAACATAAGCTAAGGAACAGAGACTTCAGGGACCATATACCAGTAATATGGTCTTTGCAAAAATTGAAACCAGCAATGAATAAGCCCAGACATTGGACTTACTACGCAACAAAAATTTAAACAACCTTAAATATGCTCAAAAAGCTGAAGAAAAACATGGACAGAGAACTAAAAGAAATCAGAAAGAATGATTTATAAACAAAATAAAGAAATGGAAATTATAAAAAAGAAACAAATAAATATTCTGGAGCTGAAAAGTATAACTGAAGCAAACCAGAAGGGGTACTACAGCAGATTTTAACAAACAGAAAAATAAACTGATGAACCTGAAAACAGGACAATTTTTACTAAGTTGGACATGTATAAAGAGAATTAAGAAAAGTGAACAGAACCTAAGGAACTAATGGGATACCATCAAATGGACCAAGAAACAAATTATGTGAGTACAAAAAGGGAGAAGAGGTAGAAAGATGTGAAGAAGTAAGGCCCCCAAACTATCCAAAATTGAGGAAAGATATGAATCTACAAATCCAAATGGTCAACAAACTCCAGGTAGGATAAACTTCAAGAGACTCACTGCAAGACACACTATAACCAAACTGGTGGAGGTGAAGGCAGAAAACTGAAAGCAGTAAGAAAAGTGACTAGTTATAGACAAGGGATCCTCAATAAGACTAACAGCTGCTTTCTCGTTAGAAACCATGAAGGCTCAAAGGCAGTGGGATGACATATTTAAGTGCTAAAAGAAAAATTTGTCAACTGATTATAAGAGGAGAAATAAGAAGCGGAAATCAAGGAAGAAATGGCACCATAAGTAAATTCTCTTGACATTTAAATTGTTATCTATAAATTGCAGCTATCTCAAACCTCACGAAGCTGTCGTGATACCTGTTAAGTGATGAACTAGGCCCAACAAAAGAAAATCCCACTACATAGACATTATCAATAAACCAGAAAGAAAAGGGACAGAAGCCACCACTACCTGTAGAAAGGTCATTAAGTGCATGTCAGAATAGCTGGATTCAGGTGTCAGCTTGACCAGTGTGATGCTGGGCAACCCCCTGACCTCTGGGCCTCGGATTCTTTCATCTGTCCAATGGTGAACTATGAGAAGTTGATGTCATCTTCCAGCTTGAATACTGAAATTGTCTAAGCTAAAGACATCTTAGCAAACGAAGCTCTAGACCCAATGCTTAAAACTTAAAAGTAACTGTACACATTTCTATTAATCGACTATAAGCAAAGCATCACCAAATCTCAAAATGATTGAGATTTATCGTAAAACACTGAATCCAACACACATAAATAACATCCCTATTCAGAAAAAATTCTGAAGAGCTATACAAACACCAAAGCCTTAAAAAAAAAAAAAAAAAAAAAAAAAAAGCCAGGTAGTACTTTGATTATCAAAGTATGTATAGATTTAGATTTAAGAACAATACTCAAACTCTCAACACTCATTTTTGTTCAGATATGAGGGAAGCATTCCTAATTCATAGGGACCTACACAGAGAACATGGCAGTTTAATAACCCTTGTGTTAACTTTCACAACTGATATGTAGACTTAAAGACAGGAGGGGATCGATCCCTGGGGTGGGGAAGGAGAAGAGGAAAAAAACAAACAAAAACAAAAAAACATGGTCCTCAAGAGTCTCAGCCACCTGGTAAAAGAATGACACTCAATATGATTTATAAATTTGTGATTTTAGTGCTAAAAGCCTATGATAAGAGTTGGCTTTTGTACCTTTCCAATTTATAGTTTTTACTAAAGAATACAACTGTGCTTTCTTCCTCTTGAAGAAGGAAAGTTAATATGATAAAAGCCTTCAGATAAAGTATGATAAGCAGAACATGACTGAGAAAACAAGGCACCAATAAAAGGTCCAATTTGCTCATGGAGACAAATTATGGCTCCAGGTCAATAAACTCTACAACTCTAATGAACACATCTTCAACCTTAAACCGACACTGGAGAAAGAAAGAACACTCCCACTGTCCACGCAATCTACTAAGGGCAAAGACTGCAGCCTAACTCAGCTGCACACCATCCATAAATTATACAACATGCACATGGAGGATGTTCTCAAACATTCCTTCAAAAGGCTTCAAAAATTTCTCCCTTTCTTAGGAACAAATGATCCTTCTTAGGAAGGTTTATCAGTTATACCACCCACACCCACTCTCTTTCTTGGTTTGTTTTTCTTTAATTTAATAATACTATACTACTCGAGGATATAAAGCCTGAGAAAATGTAATTTTAGCAGTAGCCATAAAAAAGAATTACCAAAACTTAAATAAACATTTTTAATACAAAAATTTTTTTTCTCAACTTTCTCTAGAGGAATGCTTTGTCCCAAGAAATGAGACTACACAGATAAATTCATCTAAGTTTGATTAGCAAACCAGTCCAAAATAGATCCTAGTACACACAGAAATTTAAACTTTTGATAAATGGGCATGATGAATCCAAAAAAAAAAAGAAGAAAATATTGCCTAACTGATTGTGAGACTGAGACTATCAAGATACAGCAAAAGAAAAAACAAATTCCAGGTAGATAAATTATAAATTTAAAAGTTTAAAATGATAAAAATACTAACTTCATACTTGAGAATGAACTGTTTAAGTTCATACTATAAAGGAAAAGACAAATCGACCTACCTACAATTTGAAAAATAAAGCTGAGATAAATAAAAAGCACAGAAGTATAAAGAAAACAAACTGAGAAAATATATTTCCCACAAAAGGTTGATATCCTTAATAGAGAGTTAATAGAAAGTGATTTTTAAAACTCTAACTATAAAGGAGCAAACAAAAAATTTAAAACCACTTAGCTTTTAGTGATCTAAGAAATACAAATTAAAAGGTAACACTTTCCTATCAAGTTTATTAAGTTTTTTATCTTATTTGCTGTATAATAATACCCAATACTGGTAAGGAAATGCTAGGATGGCCCTCTCAGGTACTGCTGGTGGGAATAAACAGCTGGCTCCAATAAAAGCTTAAACTTTTCATGGCTTCTGATCCACTGATTTCACTACATTGGGAAAAAAAATAACCTTTCTTTAAGAAGAGAAGTGCACTCAGAGAGTAGGTCTCAGTATCATTAAAAATGTGTAACTGTGATTAAATACCTTTAGGGAAAGAGCACACAGTTCCATGTATGAGTATTAAAAAGGCTCTGGTTGAAATTAGGTGGTTTCCAGGTGTCCTATTATTGTTATGTTCCATAACTCCTATGTGACATACTCTTTTGCATGTTATCAAATACAAAAGGAAAGTGTAATAAAAGTAAATAAAATGCCTTTAAGGATAAAGTATATTTTGAAACAGTATGAAGACGACATAAAACATTTATTAGTTACCTTTATAAAATTATTTTAATGAAATGAAGATATAGTCATATTTGTAAAAAGCAGGACACAAATATAATACCAACCATGCTAAATAAGGGTGTATGCAAACTGGGTGAGTGCGACAAGGCAGTGAGACTGGAATCGTGGTTGGTCTATCTCAAATCTATACCCAATCAATACTTTCTCTACTAAAATACTTAGTTTTGGGCACCTTGTTATTATTTTCTTATTACAGTCATGAGATGAGGCTAATTTTGCTCACTGAAAAATGAAGGTATGTAACTGCTTCTCCTGTAACAATATTTACAAAGCACTCAAAACAATTATCTAGCACATGGAAAATAACTCGGGTAAGTATTAATTTCTCAAGGATCTTTATAGTTTTGCCTTTGTAAAAATGTAGAACACCTTTACTACCTATAAAATCCAAAATAAAACTCTTAAAATGAAACTATACACACAAAAATAGCCAAGGGAATTCTGACCAGAAAGAATAAAGTTAAGAAAAGTTTTCACACTAGATTATCAAAATATACTATACCATGAAAATAATTAAAACTGTGATGTTGTTACAAAACAGATCAATTGTTCAATGAAGCTGAATAGAAACTTCAGAATTTTTTTGGAAATTTAGTATATGATAGTCAGTAGTAGCATTTTCAAATGGGAATTCAATTAAGTGTTGGGACAATTGGCAATTTCATATGAAAAAAATTTAAGGTCAATCTCTATGTATCCAAACTGTGAATAATATTCTCTAACAGGATAAACTAGATAAAAGACAGTAAAACTCTAAAAATACTAGGAAAAAATACAGGAGGGTGTTTATAATGTTGACATAAGAAAGGACTTCTTAACCAAGATACAAGTCAGTAGCCATAAAGAGCTATCAAAATAAAAAAAGATTCTCTAGTGCAAAAGATATATATTTTTAAAAGTTACAACAAGTAGCAGAGTAGGAAAACACTGTCAACACATGACTATTTCTAACATGAAGAGAGCCTAACTGAATGATAAAAAGAAATTAACATGAGCATGCCTTGGAAAAGAAAAAAATTTAAATGACTCCAAAACAGAAAAATGTTATATCTCACTATTAAGTTAATCACAAACCATTTTTGTCCATTAGATTAGCGAAACTTAAAGGGTGACAATAACCAGTGCTGATTCACATACACGAAAACAGGCATTCAATCTGAATGAGGACAAATAAGACAATTTAGAAGATTAATACACAGCATTTTAAATTGTATACTTTCTGACCCAGTAGTCCATTTGAAAAACTGTAAATAATCTAAATTTTCAACAAATGGCTAAATTATAGTATAGCCTTACTAAGGAATGAAAACCATAGGGCTCTTAAAAGAGTTATGTACCAAATGACCATGTAACCATAAACAAAACATACTTAAGTTCTAGAAGAAAAAGCCACATAGCTATATTTATATGAATTTCTAGTGAATATTTTAAAAATCCTATCTACATGATACACACACACACACACACACACGTTCGCATATTTGTGCATGCATGCTCTGAAAGGTTTAGGTGGACAAAAATAAAACAGATGCCCCCTTATCCATGTGTAATTACTTATTATTACTGATATGCAAGCATGAACTCTTGAAACTCGAGTTCCTACCAACAGACTTAAAAATCTGACTTTGGGATTTTAGAAAGGACAAACTGACAGTTACAAATAGGGAAAATCAGGAATGCCTGTGAAGCATGGGACTGAGAGATATGCTCCCAAGGGCCTGGCTGGCTGGCTCTCCTTCAAATGGACTGCACTGAAACTCCGCAACAAGTTGACATGAATCCTACATGTCAGGTCTTTAGGGTCTATTCTGAATCCTAAATTTGTGAACTCTACTCTTGTAATAGCAACTCCTTACATGTGAAGTTGAACTTCCTCAAAGTCTAAGTTCCTTTGATTTCTTTGCTTAGCTTTGTGTATAATACTCAATGAGCCAGTGAAATTCTGTTCAGTTTCATTTTCTAACAGGTTCAAGTCATTTACTTAAAGCTTCTTCCTCCATGACTTCAACCCTAAAGTAACTAAGTATAAAAACAGTTGTTTACCTGAAGTCCAAGAAAACCTATTACTCTAACATTTTCAGAGAATGTTTTGTCCCCAAAAGTTTGCTAAGAATAATTTTAACTAAATGTGGAAATGAAAATAATTTGAATGCTACACTGACCTGCCAAAAGTTAATACTAATGGTTATTAGAAATAAAATATAGCACCAACAATTTTGTTTATGAGTCTGATAGAAAATTCAAGAAATTCCACCAAAATGCTAATAAACAAATAATTACATTCTAATAACAACTGATATCAAAACCAAACAAAACAGCACAAAGAAAAAAAAATGCATGGGTTAATCTTACTTATAGCAGAGATTTAAACTTCCTAAACAAATAATTTAGCAAACCGAATCCATCAGTGGCAAAAGAATAACGGTGATCAAGTAGAGTGTGTCTCAGGAATACCAAGATAATTCAATATTAGAAAATCTATCACTACAGGTACAGGAGAAACATAACATCAATGAATGCTGGAAAAACATACCATCAAATTAAAACCCATTCAGGATTTCAATAAGTAACAAAATATCTCTTAGCCAAAAAATTGGGGTAAAAGAATATCCACTATATTTTTAGACACTATCATATTTTAATGGTGAAATAGTAGAAGCACTCCCAGTAAGTGAGAGGATAGCAATGTTATCCGTCATGCTACTATTCAACAGTTCTCAGCTAAAATTAGATGAAAAAAAAAATCAATGTAAAAATTGTAGGAAAAAAACATAAAACTACAATTAATTAGAAGGCATATGAATGTCTATAGAAAATGCTAGAGCTCTAACTGATAATTAAAACTATTAGTGTGTAATAGAAGAACCAGGTATTAGATTAACATACCAAAAAAATAAAAAATAAAAACCAGTGATTTTCCTATATACTGGCAATCAACTAAAAACCAATCTTCTTTAAAATCTCATTCATAAAAGCTAGAAAAATCACCTAAGAATAAACCTAACAAACCTACAATACAAAACCCACACATATGTAAATGTGTATATACATACACTACAGCTATAAAGCTTTACTGAAGGATGGATGTAAAGCTGAAGAAAATTGAAAGAAATACCTTGTTCAGGAATGACTACCTGAAGGCTCAACTTCTCATCAAAATTAATCTAGAAATTCAATACAATCTCCTACCATGAAAACCTCAATAGAATTTTTCACATAACTTGATGAGCCGACTTTCAATTTCCTATAGAAATCAAATGTGAAATTTCTTTAAAAGCCAATATAATTTTGAATTACAACCAAGAGGAAGAATTGGGTAACTTGATATGAAAACCTATAAAGCTGCAGTAATTAAAACAATATTATAAAGGATATACAAAATGATCACTGAAACAAAATAAGAGTCAAACTGATACAGCCACTTTAGAGGGCAATTAAGCAGGATCTTTAAATTAAAAATGTTCACAATCAACTATGGGAGGTGAACACAATGTAAATATATATATGCCTTACTGTTAAAATGTACAGCTGAAACATTGGATTCATTAACCAATGTCACCATAAAAATAAACAAATTTTTTAAAATGTTCACATCATTCCATCTAGTTATTTCACTGGTGCATACACACATGCCCTGGAGAATTCCAACTCTCAAGTTCCAACATTGGATGTCTCAAGAAAAGCTGCAAACCACCTTAATGTCCTTCAATAGGGAACCAACTAGTCATTTGAAAAACACTAGAGCATGGGAGTTAGGAAGCAGCGAAGAAAAAAAATGAGACAGGCCTACTACATACCAATATGGAGAGACCTTTCGAAGTCTCTAGGGCATCTTGCTAATGGAAAAAAGTTACAGCATTAGACGATTTTTGTAAACTGTAAACACACATGAGAAGCATTTTCTACTCTCATTAATGCATGTATACAAAATAACATGAGCACAAAAACCTAACAATCCTGTTAAAATGCAGATTCTGGTTCAATAAGTTCGTGGTGATGCTTGAGATTCTGTATTTCTAACCAGCTCTCAAGAGATGCTGCCACTTCTGTGTCCACGAACCACACCAAGTGCAGCAAGGGCACACAGATGATCTGAAAGGCTCTAGAGGAAACTGATACTAGTGGTTACTTAAGTGCAAAGAGGGTGGAGTTTAAGGGAGAGAAAAAAAGAATTGAGATCATGAGTAAGAATAAAAGGGGGCTTTGGCTGTATTTATAATGTTTTCATTTACTTTTTAAGAGTAATGTAGTTAAATACTGTGTAATTAATAGTTTCTAAAAAACCTATACAGAACACTTTTGAGCAGTATGTAGTTATTGAATTCTAGGGAT
The DNA here is from genome assembly GCF_000151845.1 of Pteropus vampyrus. Lineage (NCBI taxonomy): Eukaryota > Metazoa > Chordata > Mammalia > Chiroptera > Pteropodidae > Pteropus > Pteropus vampyrus. Next base: position 3,469,789 of record NW_011888910.1, read on the forward strand.
CTCACAGTGGTTAAGTACACAGAGAAGGTCAATTAATGTGGTCCAGCTTTGCTCCTTAAGTAATACTCAGTAACTGGCCAAGAGAAAATAGTGCCAAGAGAATTAATTGATAAGCTGGTGGTGAACAGCCCACCACTACTGCAGAGGTACTGTTAAAAACAGTTTTAAATCAAGTATTCTATTTTTATTGAAAAAAATTTTAATCTATTAAGTTTATTAAAAATAAACTACTGCTATTTTTATCTGAAGTAATATCTTTGGAACATAATTCAGCAGTTTTTCACATGGCCTACTATGGTTCACCTCTACTGCATATTCTTGCTAATTAATCCTTCCAGAGGAAATCCTTAACTACTAAGTTAATAAGCATGCAGAAATGTTCCTTCTATAATGACAACTATTAAAAAGTCTCCAGGCCTGGCCCTTGAAAGTGAGGGGACCTGAAGTTTAACCTTCATTAACTCCTAGTAAATCGACTCCTCTACGGCTGAGCTGACATCTGATGGTATGCACTGACTTAACCATTTCACTACTTTTTGAAAGAGCTGTCTGCAATAATTTAATGTACAGAAAGAGCTGCTTGAGTTAAACATTGGGACTTGCAAATTTTATGATATACAAGAGCAAAAAAAGATTTTGGTGGAAATGCATGCATGAAATAATAAATTAATCGGGGGGGAAAAGTCTCAACTCTAGTGGAAAATCATTCCATATAGATATGATGACAATGATGAAACCGGAAAGAAACTCTAGTTAACTGGTCACATAATCACAGAGTCATTAAAGAATACTATGCAGATCAAACAACTTTTTAAAAGCAGTACCTCTGAGAAGGCAGAATTTCTCTCCTGAAATTAACTCGTTATAGTTGAGAAATCAACTAGGAACTAGCACCTGGAGTAGATGTTAAAAGTACACTGCTAACAGGGAGCAGTAAAGGGAGAGCATTTGAGTGTTTCAAGAACTGAGCATTAATTAGGGTGATATCTTATAGGAGAGAGAGAGAGTCATTAATGCAAAAACAAGCCATAATTGAAGTCGAAAAATAAAAGGGGGGGGGATACAACAAATATCCCCCCAAGAACTGGTATCTCTAACATATAAAAAGACTCTTAGAAATTGAAAGACATAGAATCAAAATCTGATAGAAAAATGAGAAAAATACATTAATAGACAACACACAAGAAATGTAAAAAATATTAATGTACATATTAAAAGATTACCAAAAGGTAAAAGCATACCAAACACATGAAAAATTATTGAAACTATTAGAGAAATTCAAATTAAAAACACTGATATAACATCTGTTAAACTGAGGGAAAGTATGACAATACATTCTGCTGGTGAAGCTGTCGGAAAACATTTACTCTCACGTCATAACAGTGAGAATGTAAACTAAGGACACCTTCCTGAGAATTTTTCACGAGCTAACAAAATTACATCTGCACTTACCTTTTGACCTAGCAATCCCACTTCTAGGAGCGTACACTGAAGAGAGTATAAAACTACATATACATAAAGTTATTCATTGCAGTGCTGTTTATAATTGCGAAGTACTGGAAATATTCTAAATGACATATACAAGGGAGTGGTTGAATAAACTTCTATATACAGCTATTTTTAAAAATGAGGATGATCTCTATGAACTCATTGGGAGTAATTTCCAAGATATACTGCTAAATGAAAAAAGCAAAGCACAAAAGAGTATTGCAAACATGCTACTCTTCTTGTAAGAAAGAAGAGAAGATAATAAACATGTACTTGATGATTTGTACAAAAGACATACATGAAAGAACCAGAAACTAAGGAGACTGGTCACCCACGGAGGGTGGGTGGGAAAGGAGTGGACAGCAACGGTAGACCAGGAATGGGGTGATACGAATGAGGAGAGAGGGACATTTCCCAGCACACCTTTTTGTAAAGCTCCCAGTCAGTCACAGAGCTATAGTCATGTTTCACTTACTTCAAAAATAAACAATTACAATCAAATGGAATGTGGGGAACCCAAAATGGGACACAAGTGATAATAAATGAGCCTAACTCTATTATTAATGAATAGCTAACTACACAGAAGAAGGTGGAAGGAAAAAGGAACTTTAAAACACAGTGTTTTTACTAGAACACTGTAAAGCTAAAGATAAAAAGAACTGCACACAAAATCTATACTCTGGAGTTTCAGAGTCAGCACTTTTTCTGTAAAGGGCCAGATAGTAAAATATGTTCAGTTTTGCAAGCCATACGGTCAGCCTGTCACAACTGCTTAACTTTGCCATTGTAGTGAGGAAGAATCATAGACAATATATAAACAAACAGGCAATCTGTGTTCCAATAAAACTTTATTTACAGAAACAGGACGTGGGCTGGATTTGGCCCATGGGCCATGGTCCACCTGGCCATGGTCCAACAGACGCCTGATCTAGTTCGTAAAATTTCTCACTGGGTTCCAGTTAGCAATTCTGAAAGTACTTTTATGTGCATAATAGAATTCAGTAAGTGTATTACAGTGAAAACCAGGTTTCTCACTGCTGGAGAAAGATATTATAAATAAGAAAAGAAGGATAGTTAGAATGGCTACTAAGTTGTGGGTGGCAAATGGAGGTTATCACAATATAAAACTCTCTTTTTTCAATACACACAAAGACAGACCCATAAAAAGATGTGTAGGTTTCTGTGGGCAAGGCACATACATGTATTTCCATAGCTCTGTCCCCTAGCAGAGTCCAGAAGCAATGATATCTCAACAGCAACAAGCACACCTTGTGCCCAGATCTGGATTTCTAAATGCCATTCTCCAATAAAACTAAACAGGGCTTTTTGGAGAAGTGACAGAATACACTTCAAGGAAAATGCAAGATGAGAGCATCTTGTAGTGGCTTAAAATAAGGAAGTGCTCAAAAAAGGAAGGGTGAATGGAACATGACAAAAGGACATAGGAACAGGACACAGGAGTTTCCAGTGGCCAACTAGAACAAACTGATTAACAAGAGTATTAGATTATAACCCATAGGATTTTTCAAATCTGTGATTCCTTAAGACACAGCTGAATGACTGAATATATAAAAAGAAGTGACAACTCTTCCTTACAGAAAACTTCAATTACGAAATTGGAAATAAAAGTAGAAGCAAGGGAAAAAGAAAAATCACCATTAGGTAAATATCACAAAATAACTTACTGAAGGCAAGATTCACCAATGGAAAGTGAAAAATAGTAGCTTTATAGTGTAGAAAGGTGGCAGGCACCATCTTAACCAAGTGATCAAGGCTAATTATCATCAGCAATAAGGAAACAACATAATGTACCCCTCCTCCTGGTGTGATACACTGAGAAGGTACCATGGGCCAAACCGTATGTCCCCACCCCAAATTCATATGTTGAAGTCCTAACCCTCACAACTTCAGAAAGTGACTATATTTATAGGGAGAGCCTTAAAAGAAGAAATTAAGTCAAAATAAGGCTGTTAGGATGGACCCTAATCCAATCTGACTGGTATCCTTATAAAAAGAGGACATTTAAACATGTAAAGACATACCAGGACAGACGTACACAGAGGAAAGACTATGTGAGGACACAGGGAAAAGGTGGCCATCTGTAAGTCAAGGAGAGGGACTTCAGAATAAAGCAAACGTGCCAACACCTTGATCTCAGACCTCTAGCATCCAGAACCATAAGGAAATAAATGTCTGTTGTTTAAGCCACCATCTGTGGTACTTTGTTATGGCAGCCCTAGCAGACTAATAGAAGGACACATCACTTCTATAGAATTGTCGCCAAAAAATGTACTAACCCGGATTTAATCATGAAAAAACACACAGTGAACTCAAATCTAGGAACTCTACAAAATAACTTATATTCTTCAAAAATGTCATAGTCATGAAAGATAAGACTGAGTAACTTACAGATTAGAGGAGACTAAAGAGACATGACAATCAAATGCAATGTTATATATATTCTGAACAGGAAAAGGACATGAATAGGAAAACTGGCAAAATCTGAATAAAGTCTATAGTCTATCCCAGTGTTAATTTCCTAATTTTGATAACTGTGCTATGATTATGGAAGATGTTAAAATTCAGAAAGTTGGATGAAGGGTATACAGGAATACTTTACCACTTTGCAACTTCTAAGTCCAAAATTATTCTAAAATACAAAATTAAAAACAATTTTTTAAAAAATTTTGAGAGCCATTAAGACATTTTGGTAAGGCAATATTAAGAACCATTTTAAATTTTAGAAAGATCACTCTGGGAGCAACATGAAGATATTGTCTCTCAGTTCTACACTATCTTTTTCCTGTTTTGTGATACTGGAGCTGGATACCACACACTTTTCTCCTGTACTTGCTAATCTGATGTTAGGTTTTGCCAACAGAGGGTGCTAGAGGGACACTGCCAGGAAGTATCCATCCTCCTTCTTCCTCCTTCTGGTGTGTTGTCTTCCCAATGGCACCAGCCCATAGGTCAGTGTCCCTGGGAGGTCATATACACCCACTCCTCAGAGGTCAGGATCAGCCCTGGGCTGGTTGCCCCACCTCTAAGTTGCTTCCTTGTTCCTCCTGTTCAATCTGAGTGGTATGTGTTTTCTGCAGTTGCTACACAGCCAGCTCTCACAACTAAACAATTCCTGTTATAAAATTCTGCCCCTCGGAATACTAGCGTGGCTTCTGACTCCTGACCGAACTGTGACTGATACAGGTCCTACATTGTCTTCCTAGCTGTTTACAACAATTACAGTCCTTTTTCCTTTAACCAACCATATACCTTTTCCCTATGGGAGCAGAATATATCTCTTCACTGCCAAGGTACCTGGGTTAACATGAGTTAACATGCTCAGTTTTGGAAGATTATAAAGTAAGGCAAAACTTACCCTCATGTTTAGAGATAAAAACTAATTCACTCATTTATAGCATATTAAGTTTTTAGTGTCTTGAACTAGATATGCATTATTCCCATTCAAAATCATCTTCTAGTCTAGTCTTTTTGTCTAGTTTGAAATTTTGACTGAAATCTTTATTCTAGCTAAAAACCACTGTTAACTGTGGAGCTACCATAAACAACTTCTTCCTCTTTTACTATACTCAAAACAACAGAACTAAATTTAAGATGTAATACAACGTCAGATGTACAGAAACTAACTGCAGAAAACAGTCAAGGAAAATCTCTGTATTGTCTCTTTGCTAAAAGGAAGCAAAACAAAAGCAGAAAAAGTGGGAGTACAGAGAGTAACTTGGAACATGCAGATAAAGGTAAGAAATGCAACCAATATTTATGCTCAGTGGGCCAATAATTCTACAAAATTTTCCAATTTTGTGTTTTCATTTAAGTGATAAACTAAAAAATCCAATTATTAAGTCTAATTGCTTCTCTAATGTAAATTTGCCATTGAAAGACATTTTCTCAAAGAACTAGGAATTTCTATAACTGGTACAGGATGGACTATTCCAGAGGAGCATAAGAACGTTTTGCCTTTTAATAGCCATTTGTATGTTAGTCAAGCCTGAGAAACAGGGCTAGAAAAAGATCAGGTCGGCAGGGGGGTCTGTTTTGTTGTTTATAGGGGTAGGAAGAGAGTGATGGGTAGGTCCTGTTAAGATTAATCACGAGAGAAAATATTTTAAGTTTACTAAAAATCTTAGCAGGTCGAAGAGCTTGAGCCATCATTTCCTACTGGTTGAGAAGGACAAGGTAATTAGGGATCAGAAGAACTGGGTTTTCTCTGGCTTTCTGACTGCTGACTTGGAGTAGCACAATGGGAATGATGTAGGTCTTTGTTTTGAGATCTGAATTATAATTCTATTTCACTACTGAACATTTTTCTTCAGCTCTAAAAAGGGTTGATTAACACCTGCCTTGTAATGATGTAAGGAACATGAGTTAAGATCTTAGTCTTGCACTTTGTCACAAAACAATAATTAGCTTCTCTTAGTCTCAGTTATAGTGTCCTTATGTGTAAAACTGGAAGAGCACATTAAGCAAATTTATTGCCAAGGACTTTTCTCGCTATAATATTCTATGAAATCTACGAAGTGTGGGGAACGACCTGTGTTTTCCTGGGTCTAATAATTTGGATGTTACACTTTTTCTCCCCCTTTTATCTATACTGGTTTAGTCTCTAAATGACTAAAAACTGAAGCTTCACAAAGATCACAGATCTTGCATTAGTTTCTTAAGAAGATAATAAACTCAAATCACAAACAGAAAACAAAGGTATTTCAAAAATCAGAAAGGTTAAGAGTAGAGTAAGCATGCTAGGTAATGAAACAATACAAAAAAGAAACACATTTCAATGAAAATTAATGAAATTTTCATTTTCACCAATATGATGGACAAAATGCATTAGTACTTCTAGTACAATAAATACGCACAAAGATAGGTTCAAATATTGTTTAAATACTTTTTAAAATACATCATTCACAAGCTGGCAAGAAGGGAAATCTTTAAGAATATAAAGATGAAAATCCAAAAATCGAGGTAGGCAAAATCTGAAGCCAGATAATATCCCAAAGGTACCTACTGATGCCTAGTGATCTAGAGGTCAGGAGAGAAAGCCTGTGTGAGGTGAGAAGTTAGATCAGAGACCAACAGATACAGGCAAAATCCCAGAATACACTCTCGAGTAAAAGGGTAACTAGAGAAGAGAATAAGGAACCACATCTATCTTCACCAATTTTGTTTATAGGAGGAAGTTGATGAGAGAATGGGAAAAGAATCCTTACCCACATTCCTGCCTTCAAAGCAGTCTAGAGTTCTGCTTCATCTCAAGACAAGAGGACCTATGGAAGAATGAGGACACCAGGAGATTTTCAATCTTTCCAATCCCCTAATAAAAAACTAAAATTTTCAGGTAATAGCTAAAAGAAACAAGGACCATCAAGACCACTGAGAAGGGACAAATCACCCAAAACTACAAGACTCAAATATACCAGGACCTGTGCAGGAGGAAGCAACAGGGAGTTTGATGGATGGAACTAGAACTCCAACACTATGAACAAGTAGTCACTGAGAAACTGGAAAAATGAGTCAATGTGAGAACAGCAGCCAGAACTAGAAGGAACTTTTGCATACTCAATTCATAGGTGAACACAAGGAATCCACAGTAAGGTCTTAAGGGCCTGCCTAGACCTTAAGAGCTCTTGAAACCAACCAGCTAAAGCTGCCTTCTACTAAGGAAAACTGCTGGAAATAGAATACGAATTGAGCAGGACAGTAAGAAGAGGAGCAATGGAAAAGAGGAGGTCCAAATGAAAGTGACAGGACAGAACCAAATCTCGGAAAATACCAGGATGTATTTCCAAATGACTTTTTAAAAAACTAAATTACTTGGAGTAATTTAAATTAAATTACTTGGAGTCAAACTGTTAACTTTGGAGAAAATACCAGGATGTATTTCCAAGTGACTTTAAAAAACTCTCCTGACCCATCTCCCTCCTTAATTAGTGCTGAAACACTAATTTGAAATAAAAGTTAACAAGAGAAAAAGAATGATAATATAATAACTCTATAAGCAATGAAAACACAAAAGACAGACATGTTCATGAAACAAAATAATTATGTTCTAATATTTCAAAACAAACTAAGAGTCAATCCTCTGCAATGGCAGGAAGGGTGAAGAGGACACATGAATACCGAGGTAACATTTATGAAAATTGAAAACAAAACAACAACAAAAACGACCTAAATACAAGTGTTTACAAAAGCCACAGAAAGGGATAAATCTCAAAAACTACAACCCTAAGGGGCAAGAATTATGGCTAGAAAAACGGTGGCAGGACAAACCAGAGCCTTACCAGCTAAAGGTGCCAAGTATCAGAGTTCAGAGTTGGGGAACTAGAAACTCAGAGCTTTCTGACAGCACAAAAACTGTAAGAGTAACAAATTCACAGCACAAAATGCTGAAGGCCCTGGCTGACAGCTGAACTACTTATGCTCAGAGAAAACTACGAGCATGGGAAAAAATCAGTGACCTGAAAGATATCTTTTGAAAAAGCAACATGGAGCCAAGTCTGTGAATTTGATGTTCTTTCACAACTGTGCTCAGCTTGGGTTGCAGAACACTTGAAACATCAGAGAGAGTCCAAAGCTAGCAGAGCAGATATAACCAAATGAAATCCTCAGAAGAAAGAAAACCATAGAGTAAATCCATCTCTAGCCAGACGCTTAGACAACTTCCAATTCTTACAGGCACAGAGGAGACCTACAGGGTGCCAGAGTAAAAAAAACAGCAATAGAAAGACGTAAGAATAGAGATATAAGCAGCTGCCTATCACAAGGAAAACAAAGTTAACAGTTTGACTCTAAGTAATTTAATTTGCTACAATAAAAACCCAATAATCATCAAAAGAACACAAAAGAGTTTAGTCACAACATGTTCTATTTTCAATTAGACAAGCCAAAAGTAAAGCAGGACCTCTATATGCAGGTAAAAACACAGTCAATAGAAACTGACTCCAAGTCAGCTTGGAGTCATAAGAACATTGGATGTAACAGACTTCACAATAACTACCATAAATATTACAAAGAATTTGAAAAAATTCTCAAGAAACTGAAGAAAAACATGGTATCAATGAGTAAACAGATAAGGCAATGTCAACAAAAAAGTTAACAAAACATTTACTAAAATGAACACACTAGACTGGCTAAACAACAGATTGCTTTCTTCTCCATCTGTAATGAACTTGAATATAGAAAAAAGAGATGGACAAAAAATGAGTAGACTACAAAGACATGTTTGACAGGAAGTAGCACATTAACTGGAATCCCAGGATAGGAGAAAAAATTTCTAAAGACATAGTAACTGAAAAAATGCCTCCAAAGCTTAACATACTTCATGCAAAATAAACACAAATAAAACTACTAAGATATATCTTAGTCCTACTGCTATAAACCAAAGATAAAAAAATCTTAAAGTATACTCCTCCAAAATGACATGTTATATACAAGAAAATAATAACAATAACGATAAGAACATACACTGATTTCTTATTAGAAACTATGAAAGTCTGAAGACATGAGGACCACATACTGAAACTGCTGAAGAGGGAGGGAAACAAAAACCTGTCAACCAAGAATTCTAGTACCCAACAAAATTAACCTTTAAAAAGAAAGGTGAGATAACATTTTCAAATTAAAAAAAGAAATTATCACTGGCAGATGTGTACTACAAGAAATGCTAAAGAAAGCTTTCTAGTCCAAATGGAAATTATGCTAGATAGCAACTTGGATGTAGAGAGAGAAATAAAGAAAGCTAGAAATGGTAATTATGGGGATATATTTAATACATAACTTAGTTTGTATAAAAAGTGAAAGCTTAGTGCAAAACTTACAACACTATTGATAGAATAACAAAACATACAGCTGTAACCATAACAACGCTGAGAATGAGAGGGAAATGGAAATATACTACTGAACAAAGTATACAGATGCAATAATACGACAATAATATTAACGATAAGAAGGGAAAAAGAAATATACTATTGAAAAAATTGTTTTACCAAAAGAGCTAGAAAACAAAAAAATTAAAATGAAACGTGGAATTTTTGACTAACACAAAAACTAAGAGGAGGAATAAAGACAAATAAAAATCTCTCCCTAAAAGCACAAAATGACAAACCTAAATACAATCACACCAATAATTACTTTAAATGTAAACAGACTAAACATTCTAATCAAAAGAATAAATTCTCAGAATATAACATCTGAAAAACCCCCCATCATGGTGGAGTGAGAAAACCACTTTGTTTTTTCCTTTAAAGTTACAAGTCAGAAAAGCATAATCCAATAAAAGACCTTCTGCTCAACACACAAACACATCTGAGAGCTCCACATGAGACATCTAAAGGTAGGTGTATTAGAATAAGTAGGGGAGGCAGGACCAGGGGAATGACAGAGATGGGGGGCAGTACGGCACCTGCCACAGCCCTGACACAGTAGCAGTGGAGGAGTCAGGCTGCAACCCTCATGTAGCAGACAATATGACAGGAGGGACAAAATCAACATTTCAGCCTGAGTAGCTGATGCCCACTGTGGCTAAACCCAGTGAGAGGATGAAGAAAAACCACTGGGTTTAGCCACAGTGGCAGTCATGGCCTAGTGATTGCCAGAACTAGCAAGGGTCAAAACTGCAGATGTGTGAACCCATCTACCCTTACTACCCCCTCACCCACCCATCACAGCAAAACCTGGCATAAGAAGAATCCTACAGAGGCAGCAGAGAAGCCTTGGATAGCACAGCTGTGGTTACATGAAGACAGTGCCAGGAACTCACAGGTCCAGAGCCTCATTGCTCACCATAACCTACCATGGGAGTGGTGCCCTGAGACTGAGACGACTCAAATACAGAGGGGACACACACTACCTAACAGAATATGGGCATTTTACATTTCTGAGTGACACCACCCCACTAAGATCCCAGAGGTGCCAGTACTGCAAGTAAGAGAAAACAAAAACTTGCACTATAGCATCATGTACTGGAAAACAAATGACTACCTACTAATCTAAATTATTAAGAGCAAAATATTACTTAAAAATGAAGAGTTCACTACCTCAAATGCCCAGGCAGAGAAACAATCCATCAAGTACCATGAATAGCCAAGGAAACGAGGTAGCTTAGAAAAAAATGAAAAATCTCCAGAAACCAAATTCAGACATAGAAGACTACAATTTAAATCGGTGGTCCCCAACCCTTTTTGGCATTAGGGACCGGTGCTCCTATGAGAACCTAATGCCTGATGTTCTGAGGTGGAGCTGAGGCGGTGACGCTAGCTCTGGGGAGCAGCTGCAAATACAGATGAAACTTCACTCATTTGCCTGCTGCTTACCAACTGCTGTGTGGCCCAGTTCCTAACAGGACACTGACTGATACCAGTTTGTGGCCCAGGGATTGGGGACCCCTGATTTAAATGACAGAGAATTCAAGATTGCAGTTATGGAAAAATCTCAACAAGATACAAGAAAATTCAGAAAGGCAGTTCAATAAACTCAGGAATAAAATCAATAAAGAAAATGGGTACTTTAAGAGACTGAAACTGTAAAAAAGAACTAAACAGAAATCCCAGAGCTCAACAACTCAATAAATAAGATGAAGAATACAGCAGAGAGCATTGGAAACAGAGCCTACCTGATGTGAATGGCATGCTCAATGATGGAAATCTAGAAATGACTCAGATGGAAGAGAGACAATTGAGTTAAAAAAAAAAAAAAAGGAATAAAAGAATTTAACAGGAACTGACTCCATTATAAGAACAACATAAAAATACTGAGTATACCAGAAGAGAGGGAGAAAGGAAAAGAGAACATATTCAAACAAATAATCAGTGAGAACTTCCCAAATCTACAGAAAGAGCTAGACTCTTGTATTGAAGCTAACAGAACACCTAACTATCTCAATGCAAAAAGACCTTCTCCAAGACACATTATATTAAAACTGTCAAAAGTTAATGGCAAAGAAAGAATTCTCAAGACAGCCAACAAAAAAAAAAAAAAAAAAAAAAGACGACGACAGTAACCTATAAAGGAAACCCTATTAGATTATCAACAAAAAGTTTAGCAGAAACGTTATAAGCCAGGAGAGTGTGGAATGAAATATTCAAAATATTGAAAGAATGAAACTACCAACCAAGACTAACATATCCAGCAAAGTTGCCCTTTAGATGTGAAGGAGAAACAAAGACATTCTCAAACAAACAGAAGCTGTGGAAAATTACCACAAGACCTACATTACAAGAAATGCTGAAAGGAGCTCTTCTACCTGAAACAAAATGACAAAAGTACACAAAACTCTGAGTAAGATAACAGACAGATGCAGGTCAGTATAACTCTTTCAGAATATCATACTAAACAATTATAAAAGTTACCAAAAAAAGCAGTTTATAAAAGATTATAACTTTTGCAATTTGGAAACAAATGTGCAGCATAAAAATCTGTGCTAATTTTAGGATAATCTGTGACAACAAAAACAAAAGAGGAAGAGGAAAATAACTAAACTTGTACAAGTGAATGAAGATTCAATCAGACAGAAAAGGAATAACTGTATGTATGAATTTTTATATAAATCTAATGTTAACCACGAAACAAAATCTAGAGCTGACTATAACGTAAAAAAAAAAAAAAGTAGAGTAAAAAAAATCATATGACACCACCAAACTAAAAGAGCAGACAGAAACGCAGGGGAAAAGGAACAATGGAAACAGTCACCAGAAAACAAAAGATAAAATGGCTGTCATAAGTCCTCATGTATCAATAACCACTCCACATGTAAATGAACTGAGATCACCAATCAAAAGGCACAGAATAGTGGGATGGATTAAAAACAAGACCTAACTATATGTTATTTTCAGGAGACTCATCTCAGCTAGAAAGACAAAACATAAGTACAATGTGAAGAAAATGATACTCCAAACAAACTGCACCCAGAAAAAAGCAGACAAAGATACCTTTATCAGACAAAATTCATTTCCAGATGAAAAAGATAACAAGAGACAAAGGTGGACATTTTATAATGGCAAAGGGGACAATTCATCAAGAAGACATAACACTTAATAAATATGCACCCAACTTGGGAGTACCAATTACTAACGTACCTAAAGAAAGAAACTGACAAAAATAAATTATAGTAGGGGACCTGAATACCTTCCATTAACAATAATGAGTAAATCATCCAAACAGAAAGTCAACAAGGAAATGTTCTTAAATGACATATTAGTCCAAATGGACATAATCGATATTTATAGAACTTTCCACCCCAGAATGACAGAATGTACATTCTTCTCAAGAGCACACAAAAGATTCTCAACGACAGACTATATGTTGGAGCAAAAAACTAGTCTCAATAAATTTAAGAAGACCGAAATCACACCAACCATTTTTTCAACAACAATATGAAACAAAATTAACTACAATAAGAAAACTGAGAAAACCCACAAATATGTGGTGATTAAATAACGTGCAACTGAGCCACTTACTGGATAAAAGAAGAAATAAAACAGATCGAAAGATGCACAGAGACAAAATAACATGAAAATATGACACACCGAAATTTGGGGGATGCAGCAAAAGCATCTAACAGGATAGTTTATAGCATTACAGGCCTATTTCAAGAAACAAGAAAAAGCTCAAATAAACAACCTAACATTACATTCTAAAGAATTAGAAAAACAAATGAAGCCCAAAGTCAATAGAAGAAAAAAAAATAGTAAAAATTAAAGAAGAAATAAATAAAACAGAACAAAAATACAACATAAAAAATAAAACAAAGAGCTGATTCTTTGAAAAGAAAGTTGACCTCTGGCTAGACCCACTAAGGAAAAAAAAAAAAGACTCAAATCATAAATGAAAGAGAAGTTACAAGAGATGCCATAAATATACAAAGGATTATACAAAAATATTACGAAAGGCTATATGCCACAAAATTTAGTAACTTAGAAGTAATGGACAAATTCTTAAAAATATATAACCTTCCCAGACTGAATCATGATTTGGAAAACCTAAATATACCAATCACTAGTAAGAAAACTGTAACTAACCAAAAACCTCTTAAAACACAAAAGTCCAGGTCCAGATGGCTTCTCTGATGACTTCTACCAAACATTCGAAGATTTAATATCTATCCTTCTCAAACACTCTCAAAATTTTAAGAGGAAGGGATAGTTGCTAACTCATTTTACAAGGCCAACATTACCCTGATGGCAAAACTGGGCAAGGATAACTCAAAAAAAGAAAATTACAGGCCAATATCTTTGAAAAACATAGATGCAAAAATCCCAAACGATATACTACCAAACCAAATACAATACATTAAAAGGATAATAAATCATGATCGAGTGGGGTTCATTCCAGAGATACAAGGATGGTTCAACACATGCAAATCAAGCAATGTGATATACCACATTAACAACATGAGATACGAATCATATATCAACAAATGCAAAAAAAATGTAGTAAGATACAACATCCATTTGTGATGAAAACACTCAATAAGATGGATATAGAAGGAGCCTCAACATAATAAGGGCCATATATGACAAACCCTCAGGTAATATCATACACAATGGTGAAAAACTAAAAGCTTTTCCTCTAAGATCAGGGACAAGGATGCCCACTCTCACCAGTATTATTCAACACTGTACTGGAAATCCTAGCCAGAGCAATAGGCAAGAGAAAAAAACAAAAAGCACCCAAAATGGGAATAAAGAATTAAAACTGTCAACATTTGAAATGAATCTATATATAGAAAACCCTAATGACCCCACCAAGACTATTAGAAACAATAAACAAATACAGTAAAGGTGAAAGATACAAAATCAATACACAAAAATCCCTTGTGTCCCTATATACTAACAATGTGATATCAGAAAAAGAAATGAACAATCTCATTTACAATAGCAACGGTAAGTACAAAATATCTAGAAATGAACTTAAAGGAAATTAAAGGACCTGTACACTGAAAATTAAAACACTGCTGAAATAAACCAAAGAAAACACAAAGAAATGGGAGATAGTCCATGTTCATGGATTGGAATTAACATTGTTAAAATGGCCATATTACTTAAGACCTGTAACAGCCAAAGCAATCCTGAGAAAAAATAACGCCATAGGTTTTACACACCCTGACTTCAAACTATACTACAAAGCTACAATAACCAAGACGGTATGGTACACACAGAAAAACACCAAGACCAATGGAACAGAATTAAGAGCCCGGAAAGAAACCCACACATATATGGACAACTAATTTTCCAAAAACATACAATGGTGAAAGGAAACCTCTTCAATAAATGCTGCTGAGAAAACTAGAAAGCCACATGCAGAAGAATGAAACTAGACTGCTAACACCATACACAAAAGTTAACTCGAATTAGATTAAAGATTTAAATATAAGACCTGAAACAATACACAGAGAAGAAAACATAGACACTAAACTTATGAACCTTGGTCTCAGAGGAGTTTTTGTGAATGTGACCCCAAAAGCAAGGGAAGTAAAAGAAAAAATAAATGAATGGGACTACAACAAGCCAAAAAGTTTGTGCACAGCAAAAGAAACCATCAACAAAACAAAAAAACAACTGAAAGGGAAAAGATACTTAAAAATGATACCTCCAATTAAGGAGTAATAATCCAAAATATACAAAGAACTCATAAAACTCAACAACAAAGAAGCTAATTAAAAAATGGGCAGAGAACCTGAATAGACACTTTTCCAAGGAACATATACAGATGGCCAGCAGACATGTTATAATGAAATTTCACTAGTTATAATGAAAATTTAAATCAAAACCACACTGAGATACCATCTCACACCTGTTAGAATGGTTATTACCGATAAGACATAAAATAACAAGTGTTGAAGAGAATGTGAAGAAAAGCAATTCTCATACACTGCTGGTTGGAAGAGAAATTGGTACAACCACAAAGGAAAACAGTATGCAACAGTCCTCAACATTTTTGGCACCAGGGACCAGTGCTCCTATGAGATTCTAATGTCTGATGATCTCAGGTGGAGCTGAGGCCATGATGCTATCGCTGGAAACAATTGCAAGTACAGATGGAGCTTCGCTCAATCACCTGCCCGCCACTCACCTCCTGCTGTGCAGCCCAGTTCCTAATAGGCCACGGACCAGTACCAGTCTGCAGCCCGGGGTTTGGGGACCCCTGGTATAAACGTTCGTAAAAAATTAAGACTAGAACTACCATATGACCCAGCAAACCCTATTCTAGGCATATATCTGGAAAACTTAACACTTATTCGTAAAGATATATGTAACCCTATGTTCAATGCAACATTATTTACAATAACCAATACATGAAAACAACCTAAGTATCCAATAAATAAAATATATGGCATACATATACAACAGAATACTAAATAGCCATAAAAAAGATGAAACTTTGCCATTTGTGACAATATGGATGAATCTGAAAGTATTATGCTAAGTGAAAATAAGTCAGATGGAAAAGGACAATAAACATATGATTTCACACATGTGGTATATAAAACAAAAAACAAAAAATGAACAACCAAACAAAAAAAACAAACTCGAAAATACAACAGAATGGTGGTTACCAGAGGGGAAGGGGAACAGGGTGGGGGGACAATAAAAAGAATAAAGAGGATTAAATATATGGTGACAGAAGGAGGCTAGGTTGTGGGCAGTGGCACACAATGGAGTATACAGATGTTATATGATAAAGTTGTACACTAGAAATTTATATACTGTTGTTAACCAATGTTACCCCAGTGAATTTAATGTTTTTTTTAAAATTCCCAAAAGCTCAATGTACCTCATGCATTACCAAATTGAATTTTTTCGAAACCAAGAGCCAACTATATTCTACTTTCAAAAGAAGCACTTTAAATATAAAGACAAACTAAAAGTCTGAATAAGTATATACCAAGGCTGGAAGAGCTATATTAATGTAAAAAACAGTAGATTTCAAGGAGTATTGCTACAGACAAAAAGAAAAATTTCATGATTTTAAAAGGTCAACAGAAGAAGGATATACATATATAATGCATCTAGTGACAGAGCATCAAAATATGTGAAGTAAGGACAAGAGGAACAACAAACACTTTTTTTATAGTTGGAGATTGTAACACACCTCTCAGTAATTGATAAAACTAGACCAAAGAAAAGTATAGAGGAGATCTAAATAACAATACCAACCTTAATTTAGCTGCTAGTTGTGAAATACTCCAACAACAACTAAAGAATCATACAACCTTTTTAAGTGCCCAAGGAACATTCACCAACAGGGACCATATACTGGCCATAAAAGAAGTCTAAATAGATTCCAAAAGACTAAAATCTTACAGAAAATGTTCTCTGACAATGGAATTAATAAATCAAAACTAAAACATATAGTAAAACTTCGAATGTCTGAAAATTAAACAACTTAATTCTAAACAAACTATGGGTCAAAAAAAAAGGGAAAATAGAAAATTTTTTGACCTACATAAAAATTAATGTATATCGAGCTTCACAGGATACACTAAAATAGGGCTTGAAGGAAATTTACAGCATTAAATGTTCATATTAGAAAACAAGGAGTCTTAAACCAGTGACCTAAGCTTCCTCTTATGAAACTAAAAAGTAAATTAAACCAAAACTAGAATATGAATAAAAATTATTTTTGTTAAAGTCTATACTTTAAAGTAAAATGCATTTAAAGACACAACACCAAAGTTTTAGAATATAAAGTCTGAATAGCTTTATATCTAATAAAGACACACAAAAAAATTTCAGTACCAGATGGCTTCACTGATAAATTCTAGTAAACATTCATAGAAGAATCAAAATCAATTTCAGAAAGTAACACAACCACTTTCAGAAAATACAAGGAAAGAATGCTTCTTAACTTTTATGAGACCAGCAAAACTCTGACATGAATTGAGCAGAGAAAATTACAGATCAATACTTTATAAACATAGAGCCAACAATTCCTTAAGGCATTAACATATATTGAGATCCAAACATCCTCATATTATTCATATTCATATCAAAACAATATCTACTCTTAGACCCACTGTAATAAAATGCAGAACTATTAAGGGAAAAAAATCTTAAAACTACCAGAAACTCTGGTGACCTATATAAAGAGAAGCAGATTTTTCATCAGCTACGAAGTTAATAAAACTTAATTGTCATCTTCCAGTCAAGATGGAGGAACAGGTAAACATTATCCTTGCCTCTTCTCACGACCACATTAAAATTACAAGTAAAGAACCACCATCATCAAGAATGAGAATGGTCTGAAGTCTAGGTGAACAGAAGTCTTATAACTAAGAATATACAGAATAAGCCACACTGACACTAGGAGGAGCAGAGAAGCAAAACGAGTTGGCCCTACACCCACCCACACATGGCAGTTAAAAATCAGGAGGGTTATCACAGATGTGGAATTCCCCCATGAGGAGCAAGGGGTCCCAGCCCCACATTCAGCTCCCCAAACTGGGGCTCCAGTATGAAGACGAGAAGTCCCTACAACTTCTGAGAAGCTGTGAAAACCAGCAGATATTGTGGCTGATCAGAGGGCAGCTGGAATCCAAGGTATTCTTCTTAAAGGGCCACGTGTGGACTTTACTCACTGACAGAGTCACTCTGAGCTCCAGTGCTGGGGTAGCAGCTCAAAAGGAACCAGGGACATATAGGGATGAAATAAAGTGGTTTCAGGGTGAGGGCTGGAGGAGCAGCTCTCTATCAGACAGAAGTGCTGGCAGAAAACAATGCTCCTCTACTGAGCTTCTCAATTCCCAGCGTGCAGACACAGGCAGGCCTATGAATACCCATCAACCTGGCTAACACTGTTTACCCTACCCTTGTGATTCCCTGAGACCCCGCCCCACCCAACGTGGGCCCAATAAAGCCTCTACTAGTGGCTTTTCCATACACACAACCTGTCTTGGCTCATGCTTCAGACTTTCCTAAAATCTCTCAAAGGTTCACAAACCTCAAACAAGCAGCATCTAGCCTCGGCATACCCCTTACCTCTTGTGCAGCCACAAACCTGGCACTAGTGGTAGCTAGCTTCAGTTTGCAGCTTAACCTCTCCCACGTACCTCTCCAAGCCCAGCGCAAGTGGCAACCATCCGCAGATCACTTTATAGCTCATACCAAGTGGTCCCACGCAGGGTGCAGGCAACAGGTGACCCTGGCCGGAAACAAAGCCTATCCCATGAGGCCCCCAAACCAACACACCCAGCAGCCAGCTTCAGACACCAGAGCACCACCCAACCACCTCCACATATGGCACACCCAAAAGGCAGACTGGGCAAGCACAAGAGCCCTGCTAAAGCGAATCCTGTTCCATAGGGTCAGCCCCTGCACAACTGTTCCTCCACTATAGTCACAGCCAGTCCTCACAACCAATCAGCCCAAGGATCAATCCTTCCCCACACTGATGTGCAAACTGCAACCGAAGCCCAACTACAACAGGAAGACACAAACAACCCACACAAGGGACACACCTGGAGCAGCTGGCTTAAGTGACCAGGAAGACTCTAGCATTGGGCCCCACAAGACACCTACTACATAAGGCCACTCTACTAAGGCCAGGAAACATAGCAGTTCCACCTAATACATAGAAACAAACACAGAGAGGCAGCCAAAATGGGGAGTCAAAGGAATATGTCTTAAATGAAAGAACAAATTTTCAGAAAAAGTAGTAAAACAGAAAAAAGCAATCTACCCGACACAGAGTTCAAAAGTTGGTTATAAGGATGCTCAATGATCTCAGTTAAAACTTCAACAAAGAAAACATAAAAATGGAAATAGAAAATGTAAAAAAGAACCAGTCAGAAATAAATAATATAATAACTAAAACAAAGAATATATTACAGATAACCAACAGTATGTCACAAACAGAGGACTGAATCGGCAATTTGGAAGACAAGGCAGTAGAAAACACACAATCAGAAAAGCCAAAAAAAAAAAAAAAATCAAAAAAATGAGGATAGCTTAAGGGACCTCTGCGACAACAGCAAGCAATACAACATTTGCATCATAGGGGTCTCAGAAGGAGAAGAGAGACCCCAAGGAATTGAAAACATAGTTGAAGAAATAATGAGTTAAAACTTCCCTAATGTGGTGAAGAATATAGACATACAACCTCAGATGCAGAATCCCAAATGAGATGAACCCAAAGAGGTCTGTCTACACCAAGATATGACATAATTAAAATGCCAAAACTTAAAGAAAGAATCTTAAAAGCAGCAAGAGAAAAGCAGTTAGTTACCTACAAGGGAGCTCCCATGAGACTGTCAGCTGATTTCTCAACAGAAATTTTGCAGGCCAGAAGGGATTAGCATGAAATATTTAGTGATGAAAAGCAAAGACCTACAATCAAGATTACTCTACGCAGCAAAGCTATCACTTAGAATCAAAGGACAGATAAAGAACTTACCGGACAAGGCAGTAGAAAACACACAATTGGAACAGCCAAAAAATAAAAAAGAAAAAAATCCAAAAAAGCTAAAGGAGTTCATCACCACCAAACCAGTATTTTGAGAAATGTTAAGGGGGCTTTTTTAAGAAGAGCAAAAACAGAAATAATAAATGGCAATAAATACATACAACAATTATTTTCATTGTGAATGGATTAAATGCTCCAATCAAAAGACATCAGGTGACTAAGAAAACAAGACACATATGCTGCCTACAAAAGACTCACTTCAGATCAAAAGACACACACAGACTGAAAGTAAAGGGATGGAAAAAGACATTTCCTGAATAAGGAAACTGGGCGGGGCGGGGGGGGGGGCGGAGGGCGTGAAGCTAGGGCAGCAAAACTTATACCAGGCCAAACAGTCTTTAAAACAAAGGTTATATATAATAAGAGACATAAAAGAACCCAGTAATTCCACTGGGTTCCAGAAAACACTACTTCAAATGGACAGGTGCATTCATATGTTCATTGCAGCATTATTTACAACAACCAAGATATGGAGGGAACCTGGGTGTCCATCAGTCAGAGAATGGATAAAGAAGAGGTGGTATATCGATACAATGGATTATTACTCAGCAATTAAAAGGAATGAAATCTTGCCATCTGTAACATGGATGGAACTAGAGGGTATTGTGCTGCATGGAATAAGTTAAGACAAAGATAAATGCCATATATTTCTCTTATATGTGGAATCTAAAGAACAAAATAAAGAAACAAAACAGAAACAAACTCACAGATGCAGAGAACATTATGAGAGTTGCCAGATGGGAGGGTGGTTGGTAGAAGGGTAAAAAAGAGGAAGAGATTAAGAAGTACAACTTGGTAGTTACAAAATAGTTTTGGCATACTAATATATGGTATAGTGTCAGATAGGTACTACATGTGTCAGGGTGACCACTTCGTAAGTTATATAAATGTCTAATCACTATGTTGTACACCTGAAGCTAATATAATATTGTATGTCAACTGTGAAAAAATTATTTAAAAAACTTAAATCATCAACCAATAAAACTTATACCCAGCTAAAGCCATTATAAATTAAAAATATATAGAAAATAGTAAGATTATCTTTAGACATAGCAATACTAAGAATTTACTATCCCAAATCCTTACTAATATAACCATTAAAAGATGTAATTCAGTCTACTCCTAGATATATACTCAAAAGAACTGAAAAGTATGCAAAAACTTCTACATCGATGTTCCCTGCAACATTATTCATAACAAAAAATAGTTCCTAATAGATTATCCTTGAAAACATTGTGCTCAATTATTAGCACACCATGAAAGAAGCCAGACACAAAGGACGACATATTGTATGATCCTATTCATATGAAATGTTCAGTATAGACAAACTAGAGAAAGAAAGTAGATTAGTGGTTGCCAGGGGTGCAGGGGTAGGGTTGGGGGTGATAACTGATGGGTATGGAGTTTCCTTCTGAGGTGACAAAATGTTGAAATGAGAGGTAATAGCTGTACAACTTTGTTACTATACTAAAAAACACTGAACTGTACACCTTAAAGGAGGAACTCTGTAGTATCCAAATTATATATCAAAAAAAAAAAAAATAAAAGAATAAAATGTAATTCAAAAACAAAGGCAGCCCATATAGAAGGGGAGAGATAAATGAAACGAGCATTCAAATATAATGTTAGAAAATTTAAATAATCGGTAATTTAAACACTGGAAAGAATTTTAAAATTCTCTAGCATAAGATGAGGAAATAGATATATTCAGAAGGTAAAGAACACTGAAATCCTTGTCACATTTCCGAAGAGAAATTACTGAATAACTTGATTGCTCAGAATAACAATAACGCAGAATTTAAAAGAAATTAATGGTAACCAGAGGGTCAAAGAATCTATATCCTCAAACCTGCAAAAGAATGAACAGTCAATCCATCCAGAAAAATCTCTCAAACCAAGAGAGCTGGAAAAAAAAAATGCAAAGGATAAGTAGCAATCATTAATCAAACTATTTCAGAAATCATAACAAATATAAATACACCAAACTCATAAAAAACATCAAATTGAAGTTTTTCTATCTTGCTTGTAAGAGACACTTCTAAACAAAACCACTTTTTTTAATTAAAAGGAAAATTATATGACTAGCAAATACTACCCAAAACAATTCGGTATAACCACATACAAAAACATAAATTTTTAAGAAAAATTTTCATTAATAGAGTACTACCAATTGAAGCGTATAGTACATTTGATAAATACGTAAGTTTGATATAAATTTATACATCTCAACCCTAAACTAAATGAATCGAACTCTAATCCCCCCCAAAAAATCTTTTACAAGATCACAAAAGGAAATCTCCATGACTTCAAAGATTCACAAAGACCATTCTCTGACCATGATGTAATTCAATTAGAAAATAGTGAAGGAAAAGATTATCATCTTTAAAATATTTAAATTTAAATACTCAAAAAACAAAACCCTTGTGGCTGTAATTTTTTTGAAAAAGAGAAAATACGTTTCAAATAAAAGTCTAAAGATACGTAAGATTGAAAAAATAAATCAAACTCAAATTTGTAAGATGTGGCTAAAGCTGTACTTACTTTTACAGCCTTCATTAAAAAACAAGATGAGCTAAGTATTCGATTCAGTAAGGTAGGAAAAGAACCACATAACCGAAAGACAGAGGAAATAAAAAGTAAGCAATAAAGAAGTAAAAGACAAAGATACAATAGAAAATCAATAAAAAAATGATTTTTAAAAATGAATCAAAGAGAAAATATCTAAGAAAAAAGGCAGAAAAAACATGAAGCATATTAAAGGTATATAATCACAAATCCAGTATAGATTTTTAAATATTCTAAAAGTGTTCTAATATAGAAAGCTTTAAGCACATTTACTTAGGAAATAGCACTATTAAATCAACAAGACCTAATTCTTCAATGGATGACCAAATAACTACCCATCTTAAAAGGCAACAGAGGCTCAGATGATTTTATAGTCAAGTCTAAGAAAATCTTCAAAAAACAGAAAATCCAAAGATTCTGCCAACTGAGAATAGAAAAAAAAAAAGTGTTGGTTACTTCTTCTTCAAATAACTATAACGACACTGATTACGAGAAGTGAACAATGTCCATAAAATAATACACTGTGACTAAGCAGGGTTTATCCTAGAAATGCAAGGAAGGCTCAACATCAGAAAATATAATATAGTACTTTAAAAAATTAAGAGGGATTAAAAAATGACATTCTAATAAATGCAGAAAATACATTCAGTACAATTCAATAATGTTTCATGATTTAAAAACTCTTCACAAGCCAGAAATACAGGAGAACTTTACCCAGATTTTTAAGGTATATAGCACATATCTACAGCTTTTACTTAATAGTAAAATTTCATGGAATGTATAGAATTAGAAATGAAGAATGCTTGTTATAACTTATATTCAACATTGTACTGGATGGTTCCAGTCAATGTAAAAAACAAACACACAAACAAAAACACCAGGTATGAGTTGAAAAGAGAAATATATAATTATCCCCATTTGCACAAGATATGACTGTCTACATATAGATCTAAAGGAATCTACAAATTTCCAAATAACACGATAGTTCGACAAGGTTGTAAATATAAAAATCAGACATAAATAGCTTTTCCATGCACAAGTATTAACCAATTAGAAAAAATAACTTTTCAGAGATTCCATTAGCAAGAGCAACAAAAAACTAGTGTCTAGGAATAAATCTAAGGCCATACAAAACTTTCAGAAAGTTCCTAACAAGATGTAACTGAAGGACCAAAAGGTGGGTAGAGGGAAAGAGAGAGGAAGAGAGAGGGAGAGAGACATAATTAAGGGAACATTTGCCTTTCCCCATGATTTTGGATCTGATTCCCTCTTGCCAACTTGGGTAAATCATTCCAGCTACTGTTCTCTCTCTCTCTCTCCTCATTCATTAATTTTCCCTTCCTATAGCTCTTTCCTAACATCACACAACATACTGTAATTTCTCCTATCTTAAAGCAAACAAACTCCAGAGCCTACCTCACCCTCCTGGTTCCTTTTTCACAGAACTGGTCTTGACAGTTGCCTATAATCAACAACTCCAGTGCCTCTTTTTTTATTCTCTTATGAGCGGGTGCCAGGCTCTAGTCCCCAGCACTCCAGCTAAACTGCTGTTGCCAAGTGGCCTCTGTGCTGCCAAATTTAAGTTAATTCGCAGTCCTCAGCGACAGCACAGAACACATTCCCTCTTTCTTGAAAAGTTCTTCATCTGGCTTCCAGGGCACCACTACCTCGTTTCTACTTTTCTAGCCACATCTCTTCTCAGTCTGCTTTATCGTGTCTTTATCTTCCCCAAGTTCTATCTAAGAATGCCCCCAAGATTTAATCTTCATATCTTTTCTCTCTTTATACTCAACTCCCTGGATGATTAAATTCTCTCGTGGCTTTAAAAACCGTGTTACACTGATTTTCTCCCAAAATTATCTCCCACCTAAGCATATGCCCTAAACTCTAAACTTATATAGCCTATTGCTGCTCAACACTGCCACCTGTATGTCTAAAAGGCATCTCAAGCTTAACAAGTCTAAAATCCAACCCCTAATTATCTGCCTACCAGCACTCCTACGAAATAAAACCAAAGCTACCTCTTAGTAACACTTGGCTTTAAAAATGGCAAATCCATTTTTCTACTCAACCCTAAAAACCCTAGGTCCTTACAACTGCTTCTCATTCCCACATATTCAACATCCAATCCATGAATAAATTCTGCTCAGCTCTACCTTTAAAATATACTCCAAATGCAATCACTCTTCACTACCTCCATCACACCGCCACCCAGATTTCAGGCGAGATCGGGTGCATTCAGGGTGGTATGGTCATAGACTCCGCCCAGATTTCAAACTTCCACCATCTTCTGCCAGCCTCCCAATCAGTCTTCCTGCTTCCTTCCTGATCCCCTTATAGTTTATTCTCCAAACAATTTCTAGCATAACTCTTTACACTTAAATTTCATTACATATTCCTCCAGTGGTTTCCCATCTTACTAAAAATAAAACTCAAAAAAATATTTAGCACATGTGCAAAGGGCCTACATGGACCCCACTGCCACCATGACCTCATCTTCCATTATCTCCATCTCCAGACACAATGGCCTCCTGGCACTGCTCAAACTCTTCAAGAACAGCCAACCTCAGGAGGCATTCCTTTGCTTTCAAGCTCCAAATGTCACCTTATCAAGGAAGCTCTTGCTGACGATTTACATAAAAAAAAATAACAAACCCAAGTTACTAGCTGTATCCTAATTAGCCTGCTGCCACTATTACAAAATAAACTCCTTGGGGGCAGGGACTTTAATCTATTAGGTGTCTGCTGTATCTTCAGCGCCACAGATTAATCCCTGAACACAATGCAGCAGCCACCCCAAACCCAACATGGTTTCTTGTGTAATTCAACAAGATGATTGCAATGCGTAAGTGGAAAAGCACACCACCAAGAAGAATTGAGAAGTTTTTCAGGAAGAAAACAAGATAAAGATAGCTGGGTAAAGCAAGTTTCTAAAACTTATAAAGCCATGCTAATTACAACGGTGTGGTGTGACCAAGGAAAACACCAACAGAACAGAGGAAACTGACCCACACATAAATGAAAACTTCGTATATAGCAGAGGCAGCAAATAAGTGCGGAAGAGATAGACTGCATCGTAAATGGTGAAAACAAGATTATCCACATTTAAAAAAGAAATCAGACACCAACTTCATGTCATAAACAAAAACTGTAGGCATAAGAAGCAAAACTTAGATGAAAAAACAATGATCTTAAGAGTAGGATTTCCTAAACGAGCAACAAATTGAGGAAAATAAATTCGACTACGTTAAAATGTAAAATTTTCGTTAATTTGGCAGATAAAATATGTAACTACAGCTGACCCCTGAACAACTGGGGTTAGGGATTCTACCACTCTGCACCCCCCAAAATCCAGATAACTTTTAATTCGCCGAAATCTTAACTATAGAGGCCCTATAGTTGAATCACATCCACGATTCGACCAAGCAGGAACAGAAAACAGTATTGGAAGGGAAAGAGTATTTTCGATCCCCAGCTGGTAATGCGAAAATACTCTATAATCCGCGGCGGGATGAATCCGCAGATTCGAAACCCAGGAATTGGAAGGGCGTACTATATTTACTGAAAAGTAATTCCACCTGTAAATTGACCCACACAGTTTCAAAACCCCCGTTGTTCAAGGCTCACCTGGATATTACAGATTTTAAAATTTTTAATGAAGAATGAAGACACAAGTCACCAGTACAGGATGTTTAGTTGAGAAGCCAAAATGGAGCCCGCAATGCAGAAAGTGAAAGGCCACTGCGACTGCGGGAAGAATCAGGTATCGCGCTACAGTCTGGGATCCTACGGAGGAGGTCTCAAGATCGCGAGACAGGGAACGGGACTTGCGTAAAGTGCGTGACCTGCGTGACCTTCATGACCTGCGTGCATGTGGGCTGGTGAAGCTAGAAATACTGAGTGCAGCGCCAGCTAAAACGCCATAGTATTGCTTGTCAACAAGCTATATGGATTGGCATACTAAAAAAAAGACACACCGCAGATGAGACGATATCGCAATTTATAAAAAAAAGATTAGCATCCATTACAAAGAACTCCAACAAATCAATAAGGCAAAAGAAAAATGGATCAAAGAAATAAAAAGGTTTTTATATAAAATTCTACAATGCCATCACATTTTCTATTTGTCTTCTGTTAAATAACAAGTATATACTTCTATTTTTATGAACTGTTATCTATATACATCTATTCTTCTATCTGTATGCATAAAGATGTCAGGAATGATGGTCCTCTATGGTCTGTGGTGGTTAATCTAGGGTGGTAGAGATGGGATATTTTTTTTTCTTCGACTTTCACCATCTTTCTTCAATGAACACACACACATAGGGCCTTTACATACAAACCACAAGTAAGGTGATGAGATTATGTAAATTCTGGAAATTCAAAGGACCAGTCTGCCAAGTGAATGTCATCTGGTTCAAGCAGTGACCTTCAAAGGCCAAGCTCTTATGTCAAAGAGGCTGTTGACAACAGAAAACATTCTCAAAACTTTCTCCTATTCTAGGATTGCCCTCAGAGTTTCTAAAATATCTTCCATGGTGCCAAATCTTTACTCCCTAAGGGAGAAATGAATTTTAGAATAACTGAAGTAATTCATAACAGTAAGTCTAGTGAGTCAAGCTGATGATATATTGTAAATCAAAAGCAGTTTCTCACACACAAAATGAAGTGTCCTAATAAGGAAACACATCACTAGGTCCTCTGCATCTCACTGATTCTCAAATTTCATTTCCACATACTAACAATCTATTTGACTCTATGGAATCAGTTATAGAATGAACAATGGTATTGGTGATAAAATTCACATGCTGATTTACTTAATGTTGATGTTTTCTTAGTTCTTATGAAGTTAATGCTTGTCATTGTACATGAGTCTTTTAATGTTAAAATTTACTTAAAAGATTTCTTAAATTTAGGCATTCTTCCCATTTAAAAGGTTTCATCAATATTATTTATAAATTCTTTTCAAGAAATTTTTCATATACCACTTTTAACAAACATAAATAATTTAAGAATGTAGACTAAATAGCTTCTTGCTAACATATATCCAAAATAGAGAACAAGGGAGAAAAGTAAATCTTTCTGTATGTTTGTTGCTCTTTTGTATCATTATTGATATTTTACAAATAGGCAAAAACCTGACTGGGTGACATGTCCTAAATTAATAATGACATAAAGCAGAATGAGAAATCCATTTCCTACTAAGGACAAACACATGGAAAAGAGGAAGTGGGGGCAAAAGAAAAAAAAAATCAATAAACTAAGGCCAGCTTAGTTTAGTTTGAAAGTTGATTTTAGAAAGACAAGGATTCTACTGTTCACCTGACCTTTTTCATAAAGAAGAGGAACCTAAACTTTTCTTAATAGTTCAATTCCATATTATGATGAAGTGTAGTAGGGACAGGACTCTAAAACAGGATGGGGTGAGAAAAGTGACAGAGAAGAGAGAACAAGTAGGTAGAAAAGACAGCAACACTCAATCTCATTTCCCTTGACCCAGAGTTAAAGGCCAAAAATGCAGAAAGCTAGGGGGAAAAAATAGAGTAATCGGACAATTTTTGAACAAAGATTTGTTCAATAGTTGATCCTGCAACATCTTTCAGTGACAGGAGTTTCTGATATACACCTCGCAAAAGCTGATAAAACACATCACACATGGCTCTTAAGCCACTCTTTCTACTTAGGTAGTAGCTGCTTTAGTTTGAATTACTGGGAGTGAGAGAATGTCTAGAGCAGGGAGGCTTGCCAGGACTGGGAACCAGAAATGTAGCTGGTCCAGCAATAAAGCCTGGTGGGCGGACTGATTATGTGCACAGCCAGGTCTGTCCCCTGGATTTTTCCCCTTCCTGGGATTCTACTAGGGAGAGAAGCAAAATAGAAAACCGAAAGAGCTTCTGAAGAAGTAGTACCAACTGCTTTGCTATTCCTGTAAAAAAGGAGAAGCAAGCTGTCACTTCTGCTGGGTCCCCACCAGGCTTCACAGAACATGAGGGCTTTCTAGCTGACCTCACACCACCTGCAGGAGGCAGTTCCACTCAATTTATTGGAGGACTGGCAAGACACCCTTCCTCCTCCCAGGAGAGCAGAGTAGATAGAGTCATGAGAACATTTCCTGTTACGATGGCAGACAGATTCCAGAAAAACTCAGGTCACACTTTTGAGTAGTGGAAGGTGGTGGTAAAGGACAGGAAAGATGGAAATCTCTATCTTACTTTTAGTTCCCACCCTAATCACCCAGCAAAGTAGGGCCTCGGGAATTCAACAGGGCATTCCAATCTTTTGCCTACTGCCTCAGAGGGGAAATGGGAGTTCTTAGACCCATCTTCAGGGCCTAGGTCACATTAATTCCTTTATTTGTGCCAATGTTTCCTTATAAGACCTGTTCCACCATCAAAAAAAAGCTTTTTAAATAGTTTCCCAAACTCCAAGGCAGGTCCCACTACTGCAACAGAATTCAGCCAAGACAAGGACTCTAAGGTTTTCGTTTTCCTTTTAGTGGAGTCATGCCTATAAGAGACTTGAATTTTAGAACAATCCTTCTCCCATCCCCACCCCTACTCCCACGGCTTTGGTCTTTTTCTCTCCCAGGCCTCTTCTTGACAAATGTGGGAGTGTGGCATTGCTGTAATCGCCCACTCATGACCACAATCTCTTTTTTGTTGATTTTGATCAGGTTCTTGGGCAGGGAGGAGTTATGAAGCAGACAGGCCACCATTCCAACAGGGACTCTACAAATGCTCCATGACTGACTCCAAAGAACAGCACAATTGCTCTTTTAAGTAGAGAATCAGCAGGCAGATTTGAGAAAAAAACAACTAGTGTACTTTGTCTTGAACACCCCGCATTAAGATAACTTTAGACAATAAATACCTTTTAACTATAATGGTTAAGATTTTTTCAAATTTTGATTACTCAATTCAAATATTCTCATTTACATATCACTAAATCAGTTAATATTTCCCTTACCTAGCATCAGCATAAAAGGTAACACAGTAAGCCCCTGTTCTTAAACCAGGGTACACATACATAGCAGGAGATGAAGAGATGTACGGAGACACTAACTCATGGCTCATCTTCCTGTAGCATCAATCTGACCCCCAAAGATTTATGGAGTAGAGTTAACTGGTAAGTGCTTTTAAAACATTTAATATCGAACCAGAAAATTTCACAAATGCTTTAGGATAATATGAGAATTCAAAAACAGGCCAGGCTTGCAATCCTCCCTCCCACTTCTATCTCCTTAAGAGGAAACTTGCTCCCGTCTGCTGTTAGAAACACTTCAGTAGAAACTTTGAAAAGCATACCATAAAAATACTTAATTTTGTCACATACCAAAACTTTTTTAAAACCATTTTTATGAACTCTTGGTATTTTGTTATTTTTTTTATTTTTTGATTACAGTTGACATTCAATATTATTTTGTATTAGTTTCAGATGTACATAGTAGGTAGACATATAATTTACAAAGTGATCTACTTGATTAGTCTAGTACCCACCAGCACCATATATAGTTAATACAACATTACTGACTGCCTTCTCTATGCTGTACTCTACATCTCCTGTGATTATTTTTTAACTACCAATCTGTATTTAATTCCTTCCACTTTTTCACCCAGCCCCCTTAACCCCCTCCCATCTGGCAACCAACAGTTCTCTGTATCTATGAGTCTGTTTGTTCTGTCTAATTTGTACTTTAGATTCCCCAAATAAGTGAGATCATATAGTATTTGTCTTTCTCTGCCTGACTTATTTACTTAGCACAATATCCTCTAGGTTCATCTAAGTTGTTGCAAATGGTAAGATTCCATTCTTTTTTATGGCCGAATAATATTCCATTGTATATACCACATCTTCTTTATCCAATTGTCTTCTGATGGGCACTTAGGTTGCTTTCATATCTTGGCTATTGTAAATAACACTTCAATGAACAAAACCCATTTTTGATAGCTCTTTTCAACATACATCTTTTCTTTTCATAAACATGATTTTCAGATGCTCTATGAGGCTCATGAGCCCCTATAATATGTGACCCAGAGGTGCAATCACCAGCTACTTTCTTCAGCTCATCTCAAGAACAAACTTATTAATGTCAATTCACTGCCTTTGGATGCTCCCTTTCCCTTACCAAATATCTGTTTCTAACATACTAAGGAAGCCAGTTAAATCCAAGCATATCATGCCTAAAATAAGGGTAAACAGTCTCCAAGAGAGATCCGGTACTGTTGAAAGTATACAGGGTATGACACCTTTTTCAAGCCAAGATGACTTTTTTTTTTGTCTTTGTCCTAGTATGTTCTAAATAGCTAAAGCTTCCAAATAGGTTACATGCTAAAATAAGAAATGCTACTGTATCCAACTCTGTAATGCCCTGAAATCCTAAACAGTGAGCTACTGATGAAAAATTGGTACATTTTAACCAAAGAATTCATGATGTATTATCAACATTGTTGAGCATCATTAACAAATGCTAGGAAACTACCAACCTCCTGAAAACTTCACATGGCAGAGCCCATTATAAATGGAAATAAGGCAAAAAGTAAAGACATTTCCTATATCTATTATAGGGTGAACAGGGTGGGAACCCAGAATATTTAGAAGTAAACATACGAGTGTTGAAATTAAAAATTCAATGGATAAGCTAAATAGCAAATTAGACACAGCTCATTAGTGAACCAGAAGTTAGGTCCAAGGAATACCCAGAATGTGAACAAAACAAAAATGAAGAGATAGAAATGAGAGAGTAAGAGATAGGGGAGAGAATGAGAAGATCTAATAAATGATGACTTGGAATTTCAGAAGAGTATAGAAGAGCAGCAGTATTTGATAATAAAATGGCTAACAATTTTTTTTTAGAATTAATGAGGCACATAATCCACAAAAGCACAATGTATATCAAATGTATTAATAATTATGTCCGCACATGTAATAAAACTAGAGAACATCAAAGTCAAAGAGAGGATCTCAAAAGCAACCAGAAATAGAAGACAGACTGCCTGCAAAGTAACTACTACTAGACTAACAATAACCTCCTCAAGAATAATGGGGAAGCCAGAAAATAATGGAATAATATCTTCAAAATGCTGAAAGAAATAACCAATTAACTGGTTTTATTTTCAATCAATTCTATTTTTCAGAAATGAAGTCAAAATAAAGACATTTCATGATAATGAAAAAAAACTAGACTTTTCCATCCATAACCTTTCACTAAAGAAGTCTCTAAAGGATATACCTGACAAGGAAAAAAATCATTCCAGAAGTTCTGACATATGACTGGTAATCAAAGAAACTGGTAAAGACATAGATAAATCTAAACAAATATTGCCTACATGGAATAACTATATCCTATTTTGTGAGGTTTTATTCATGGAAATAAAGATTGAAAGATAATAGCATGTGAGTTTAGGGGTGGATCAGAGTTGAAGGATTCTAATTGTAGTATCAGAAGTGGGAGCTAAAATAATGATTAACTTTATACTTTATGTATGTGTAATTTCAAGAGCCACCTAAAGACTGAAAATTACATACAATGTCCAAACCCAATCGGTGAGGTTTTACTTATGGCTTTACTGTAGGCTCTGACTGGAGCAGAGCTGAGTTTGCCAAAAATAATATCAAAGTAGTCAATGAAGGATAGTGAAAGTCAAGTCTAATTCAAGGGTGTCAAGAAAAATTCTAATACTTGTTTGAGGTCATAGATCCCTCTGAGAAACAGATGAAAGCTGTTGGTCCTCTCCCCAAGAAAGACCTTTCCCAGACTCCCCAGAGAAAATGAAACCCCAAAAGCCTTGGTCATCTTTTTAACATGAGAATTAAGTTTGTGTGGGAAACAGTAAAGATAGAAGTTCTCCCTATCCTAGAGTTGAAACCATGTAAGCAGATGAGGAATTAAATATAAAAGGAAACAGCACAGGGCATGATATTTGGGGGGGGAGGAACCTGGAGGTAAGGAGTCAAGTAGAGTCATTCCTATAATTCACTCTTTTATTAATGTGTGATTCAACCATTATGCAACTATTGCTAATATTTGAACTGTGGAAAATAATGACCAGAAAAAAATTCCTAGTTTTAAAGATTGTAAGCACCAATCTTACAATCTGGTAGATGAGTAAGCCGTACAATGAAGATAGAAAATAAAAATTATAACACCCTTAATTAATTACTGAGCATTTTTAATACTCTCTTCCTGAAATGACTCAGTTAATAACTGGCAATGGTCAAAGAGCTTGCAAAAAGGGCCAGTCTAGTGCACCCAGAGCGTCTCTTCTGCAGAGACAGAGCCCAATCCCTTCCGACCTCAACTGGTAGCCTCAGTGTCAGAAATACAGACCAGAGGCTCCTAAATCTACCCACATTCCAGAAAGAAGCTTTTTGAAACATAGATTCCTGTCTCCACCTAAACGTTGAAAACTATGTTCTCGTGGTTTGACCAGAAGAATGTTTTTTAAAAGTATCCCAGACAATGCTGTTGCACCTGCAAACATACACAATATGAAAACTATTATTCCTTATTCACAAAAATTTAACCCATACTAGCTTTGTGCATCACAAACTGTGAATCGGAATGCTGCAAATAAAGTATTCCTTATATATCATGAAAATACATTTGATGGTTAAAACCATTATAGAGCATAAGGAAAAATTCAGTGATTCTTGGATACCACAGCAAGAACAGAAAAAAGACATTCTAGTACACAAGAATTGAAAGCAAATTCAAAGGAAAAGCACAGAAGATGCCTACACCGTTCAAGCAAATGAATAACATTAGGGGTTCGCCATTTAAGATAATGTGTTAATTTTCAAAATACACACACATTGGACTTCGTTTCCCCTCAATCAACTTCAAAAGTCAAATAACTCTCTTTTCCTTTGCTTATTTTGGTGATCGCGATCTTTTAAGAACCATCTCCACCACACACAACAGATGCTGGTTTATCTTGACCAATATCCATAGAAGATCTCCTGATCTTTGTGACTTCCATTTGAACTACACATGCAGATTTTATTTATAATTGTACTTTTGGTCAATGTACATAAAATTGTGGTGCAGAAGAGAAAAGAACAATCTCATCCTAAAGTAAGGAGATTCAAGACTTCTTTTTTCCCCAAATTCTGATTATCCTTTCAAACTAATAATCTTTAAGATACTTTTATAAGCCAGGGAGAATTTCATTCTTAAAAGCTTACTTCCATTTTTTATTGAAACATACAGGTGTTGGATAAATATTTTCTCAGAAGGCCAAGATTATATCACTGAGATCTTACTGAAATTTAAATTAACTATTATAGTACTTCAAGGGAAAAATCTTACATCCACTGAGGAAAAAGGAATTAAGATATACAAATAAGAAGAATGCATCTTCTATGTTATTACGACGTCTATTCTTTATTTGGTCCCATTATGGTAGTTATGTGACCACTAGATAAATTAAGGTCCTCTTGATCTCAATTTTCTTTCATGAAATACTCAATTTACTCGACCCTTTGAAATCCTAAATCTCAAAGAAAAACAAGTTTGGTTTCAGGGTTTACAAATTGGGTGGGTTTTTTTGTTTCCCCTGTAATTAAGAACAGAAGAAAATAAAGACGTTTCCTACAATAATGTCACCACTTAACACTTTTGTATAACATTAACTAAAAATTGCTTTTACACGGTAATGTCATTTAAGCTTCACAATTATTTGAAGTACTACTTATCATCATTCCCATTTTACTGCTGCAGTTCAGGACAGTTACTTAACAAGACACACAGCTAATTCCCTTCCTCATATTGAAGGCAAGAGTGGAACATAAAACTTCTGGCTCTAAATCTAGAACTAGGATTAGAGCATAAGGCCTTTAATTATTCCATACTCCACCTTCCATATGCCCCAACCTCAGCTCAGAACAGTAGATCATCTAAAGCGAAGGTCAGCAAATTAAGACATGGAGGCCAAATCCATCCCAGTGCCTGTTTTCGTAAAACCCATGGACTGAGAATGGTTTTTACATTTTTAAGTGATTGAAAAAAAAAAAAAAGAATATTTCATGACATGTAAAAAAATTATATGAAATTAGAATTTTACTGTACATGAAGTTTTACTGGAACACAGTGATCATTCACTTAAGCTTATTGCTTATGGTTGCTTCTGCACTACAGCAGAGAGCTGAGTAGTTGCAACAAAGACTGCATGGCCTGCAAGGTCTAAATACTAATTATCTGGCCTAATTATGTAAATGTCTTTACATAGAGTTTGTGGACCTCTAATCTAAAAGATGCTTGTCTTTTTATGAAAGCTATTAAGTTCTTAGCATGGGTAAGTAAAATCTGTCTTCCCTAACCCTAGCTGCTGGAGAGGCAGGGGGTAAACCCAGTCTATCCTTCAACTGACAGTAATTCTTCCGATTTTGGAAGGCTAATGCTCCCCAACCCCGCCCCCTCCATCTTGTCTAGGCTCTGATGTCTTATTTTTCATTCACGAAGCATAATTATAACAACCATTTAAACATTTACTAAGGACCTATTACTATATAGCAGGCACCATCCTAAGTGTTGGAGATCTCTTTTAAGGTGAGAAAACAAAGGCTTAGCAAAGGCTTAACTTGCCCAAGTTCACATAGCTACTGCAGACCCTTTCTCTTACCATACCACATTATTTCAAAAAGTAAGACTTTGAACTTCCTCTTCTGTCATATATCCAATTGTGGAGTTTGAGGCCAAACAAAACTTCTTTTTTAATTTAGGCAGAACTGGACAAAACTAGGCAACTAATGTCCCATGACCTGACTACTAAAGTAACTTTGCACTCTCCCCAGCCTTGTCAAACAGCTTGTCTGTGTAGTGTTCATTTACAACTGCCTATCATTTCTGCATCACAAATAATACTGCCTTGATTAAAAAACACAATTCTGTATCTTTAGAAAACAAATCAGGCCTCAGGAAGGCATGCTAGATCAGTTTAAATACAATAATAACCATCACTTACTGAGTGTTCATCATGGAAATAATAGGGTATGCTTAACATATTTTTTTCATTTGAATTGCACAGTTCTATGAGATAAACATTGGTCCCAATTTTAAAGATGAGGAAACTGAGTCTTCAAGATTAATTTACCCAAGGTGACAGGATCAGAAATCAATAACTGTTTTCTGACTCCAAATCCAGGCTCTCAACCACTATGCAGTACTTTCAAATATCAACTTTCAATCATAACATAGTCAGAGTGTTACCTACAAGTAAAGGAGAACTTAGAAAACACCCTAAAAGATATACTTCAACTATACTCTTAATAACTTTTTTCAAAACTAAAACAAAACCCAGAATCAAAAGTTCAACTGTGCAGGTGCATCATTCCTTTGCAGTGTACTTATTTCTTTTCCAATAGGCAAGACCATTCTCATACCTCCCTTCCTCTCCCCATGGAACCTCCATAGAATGGGCATTCAATAAGCATGCTGAATGAACAGAAATTTTGTACAAAAGGTGACTTATAAATGAATTCTGCCGGGTAAGTAGTGAGTAGTGAGTAAAAGACACAGAAAAAGCAAAGAACTAAATTTAGTTCATTATATACTAGTCTTAAGTGTATTGTTTTCAGGATCATCTTTAAACACATAAGATACAACTTATGTATAAGGTGCAACTCTCACCCAAACACTAACTAATAATGTAATTATAAACAAACAAACAAAAAACAGTGACTACTCAAGCCTAAACTATCAAAGAATAATCTAAGGTAGAAACCAAAACCCCTCACACATCTTCATTTTGTGTACTCTCCCTATTGTATTTCTTGGGCTGGAAGACTTTCTGCATCTTAGCCTCTATTTCTGGGCGTTCCACACACACAACACTTACCTTCCTAGAAGAAAAGCTTCTTGGGAACAGGGATATTTTTTTCCCCTCTTGACATACCCAAATGATCCAAGATAGTATCTGAATACAGTAGGGCACTGCTACTGTGTAAAATGGTTGAATTGAATAGAATATTTTCAGTGCCAGCTAAGGTACACTGACCGCATACAATTTAAGGGGAGGCAACAACCTCGCCATTAATTCTACAGAAGGCATCTCTCCTCCTGAGAACTTTTGCAAACACTTCCTTTTAAAAAACACCAAAAAGTTGCTATCACTGTTGGCAATAGAGCTCCCTTCTGTGCCAACAGCAATAATACATCCACAAGAGAAGACACCTCAGAGGGCTCACCTGGTACTTATTAAGGATTCGCTCACAAAGGCCAAGGGGCTCTACTTGTTACAGACGCTTACTTAAGTCCCTAAACACTCAGGTCCCTAAACACATCATAAAGGTGAATCCAGAGACTATCCAGAAGTCTTAAGTCTCTTATGAAGACATATTTATGAATATATGTGAAGCAGAAGAATCATTTATCCAAAACAACCGAAAGCCTTTCAAACTTCTGTACTCCCAGGAAGTCTACTTTGCAATACGTCAAAAAGTTACATCGAGGGATACAAAATATGTCTAAAGATCCAGACTGATAACTCCAAAACTTGAAGTTGAAGCTGGCAAAACCACTGCCCATAACTAAGAGTTCTGATTGTGCCCCTTCTTACTTGCAACGCTGCGGCGCAAATGAATGACGGTGTATCAGCGTTAAATTTAAATTTCCTGGCTCTGGCCACAATGCTAACCTAATTAAAGCATGTGGTCAATGTTCAGCATTTTCGGTGAGATATTTTGCATCGCTTTGGCTAGGAGCAGAGTCGAGAGACAGTGGCACTCTTCCTCTCGTCTCCCCCCACCCAAAAAAAGCCCAAGGCAAAACCCTCTCTAAAAGGCTCTATTAAAGGGACAGGAAAAACACCCCCGCACCGCCCACAGACCCCGCCAAGCGGTAACGGGGGCTTCACACCCATCACTGTCGCCAAGAACACTTTAGGCTCAGTCTAGGCAAGTCACTCGTGCAAGCGATACTTCCCCACTGCGGGGGAACCCCCGCTTCCCAAGAGCCCAACAACTCCAGGGAGCACCCCCGCCCGCCGGGCCCCCCGGCAGCGTGGCTCGGGATCCTCTCGCGCACATTTCCCGTCCAGCAAACTGCGGCCGCGAAGGGGGAGGGGGTGAGGCGGGCGCCCGCAGCAGAGCCCGGCCGTCGGGCCGGGGCAGGGCAGGGGCGGCGGGCGGGGGCAGACGGAGGGTCCAGGAGGGGGAGGGGAGGTACCTCGTACAGCTCCTCGGAAGCCATGGTGGGCAGCGGAGTTGCGGGCAGGCGGGAGGGGCAGGGTTGGGGTGAGGCGCCGTCGCCGCTGGGCGGCCGACACTTTGTTTCAGTTGGGTCCCTGCGTGGCCTGCGCTTCCTGCTCCCGCTCCCGGCGCCGGGAGCTCAGCACGGACGAGCCTCTCACACTCACTGCCAGTGCGGGCCGGCGGCCGCGGCGGGGTTGTGCGCAGGAGCAGCTGCGCAACGCGCCCTCCCGCGCCCCGCGC